>NC_133825.1:27746381-28346381 GCF_047830755.1 Zonotrichia albicollis | reverse complement strand
AGTGGGCTGGTTGTTTGGTGTTACAAAATCTGTTATTGTCTTTCTATCTGTTTCACATTTGAGTGATGTTCTCTACTCCAGTCTCTGACAAGCTGAACTGCAGACTAATATGTTCTAATGAGAAAGGCATTACCTTTATGAAGGACCTCATAGAGAAGAGGTTGGCTAACATTGTGGAAAGGCCCGGTGCCAGGCAGCTCTGGGCTATGAAACCCAGCTTCAGCTCAGCAAGACAGATTGCATCATCCCCTTCTTTCCAGTTCCAGCTTGGGATATTTAGTAGATGGGCCTGGAAAACAAACAAAATATCCCACAGGTGAAGAACCAGAAACAGAAGACAGTTCTGAATTATTTTCTCTATTAATGCCTTGATTTTTTTTCAGTAGGCAGAAGCACTTCAACTGTTTCAGAGCTTAATTCTATGCTGAGAAATTTTCCACTCTTACCTACTACAGATAAAATGCTACACTACTGAAGACATGCTGGCTGTGGCACTCTGTCAGGTTCATGCTCACACGTGAACAAGCAGAACGTTGTAAGGCTTTCCTTCCCTTCTGCATGTTCCTTTTACAGCACTTTGAGCTGCCATCTGACTGATGAGGAACACACATAATACACAGAAAGCTAATACAACTTAGATTTCAACTTACGTGAAGCTGCAACCTTTAAAGGATACTAGAATTTTAAAATGCATACAACATCATCTGTCTTTTCTATTTCATTTCTCCCACCTTGAAGAACAGTACTTGTGAACAACCAACCCCTTTCTGACAGTGAAAAACCAACCCTTTTTTTCTAAGAAGGTTATTTATAAGGACAGAATGAAGAAAATAACTCAGCAAGACACACCTGCAGTATTGAAACTGATAACTTAGATAAAGACAAATATTGTTCAGTTCCTGGCATAATTGTTGGATTTCCTCTGACATGAGACACACCAGGAAGCACAGAGTTTTTCCTCCTTGTTCCCCTTCCTAAGTTAATTCCACAGCTCAGCACTTTGATAAATGCTATTCTTGAAGACACAACCATCAGAATAGCAAACTGCAGTATTTAAAAAGACCCCTTCCCCTCTGTGACTGTTTAAAGTAGAGAAACTCCTTGTTTTTATTCTATAAAAAGACAGGCTTCTTCCATAACATGCAGGAAGAGCACACAATAATCAACAGTTGTTGCTCTTGTTCTAGCAACAGGTTACAGGTTTAAGGAGTTGTTATCAAACCACCTTAGTGCCAGATTTATTGTGTATTTCATCAAATGAAGGTTTACCCAGTCATGCTTTTTCTTAAACACTGGGCAGTGATTGATTCTTTCAGAGCTAATAAAAGAAGCAGGCCACACATGAGTACTGTGTTACCTGATATATCCTTCCTAACCTTGTTAGTCAGCAGTTTATGGACTTCCTCATCTCAGGATTGAATAAATTGACTTCACTGTGTTTAAGGGTCACCAATTTACCATAAAAATTTTTTTTCAAATTTCTTTCCAAAGTGGATTTATCATCTTGAACTTCACAACATTCTCAGTACTAAATCTCACAACTGGGCTATGTTTTATATTAAAAACCACAAATTTATCTATTTTGTACCTGCTGCTTGGCAATTTCACGTGTACATGGTCATGCTGGAATAAAAAAAAATGACAATAACCTCCAGTAAGACAATAAGAGCAGAACTTAGAGAACTGAGGTGGTGAAAAGTCATCTGGAATCAGTATCAACCATGGACACTAGCTTTGAGAATTAGATCCTAGGCAACTCATAAATGTCAAGATTTTGATAAAGTCCCTCGCATATACAAATAAAACTAAAATACTTTGTAACTGGATTACATGACAAGGCTTATTAAGATGTTTTACTTTTGAAAGAAAATGCTTGCTGTTACTGGGACTAGAAAAATGATGTATGAGTGAATGCAATACAGCAAAAAAACTCTGAGAAGAAACACTGGCCATCATACTACCTTATTGTGGTACTGCAACATCTGTGTGATAATTCTTATCTTCGGATGATAATTCTTTATGGAAATAACTCTAAAAAGAAAAGGAAGAACCAATTAAAATAACTTTTAACTGATAGGTTATTTAGATAATGCATCCAAATACCTCTATTTTACTGCATTGTCAAGTCCCACAATTAAAAGTGTACCCCCTTATTCATCTGCCTGCAAAGCAAACTGATTGATGTCAGACCTTTGCAATATTTACACATAGTCA
The DNA here is from genome assembly GCF_047830755.1 of Zonotrichia albicollis. NCBI lineage: Eukaryota > Metazoa > Chordata > Aves > Passeriformes > Passerellidae > Zonotrichia > Zonotrichia albicollis. The sequence continues at coordinate 28,344,167 of NC_133825.1, read as the reverse complement.
AACTGAGGTTAAAAATTAGTGGCTGGTACTACAGAGCAATAAGCCTCAAGAATATTCAGTTGAACAGTTTGCCCTTATGGAGTTTGCAGAAAAAGAGACTTAGGAGCACTATTCAGATACTCATTCCATTAGGAAAATAATGTAGTTGGAACTTTTACATCCTTCTCATCCTCAGGGACTATCTTCGTGCCTTTGAATCAACATACTTGATCAAGTTCCCAATGATAAATGCCTGAAGAAATTAATTTCTACCCCATCACATATTATTTCTTTATAGCTGGTAGATATTCGTCATATCTAAATACCTTGAATAATGATTTTGTGTTACACATGCAAATTTATTAATTTTGATGGATTAATCTAAAGACCAATATAAAACTGATAACTGAATGCAGAATCTATAAAACATGGGGCTACTTGCATAATCTGCATATTTTCTGCAATCTACATTACTTAATTAATCCAAGATATACTCAACTGTGTATAGATTTTAAGTGGCTTGAAAGAAAATTGTTTGAGAAATGCATGGATTGATATTGTACTATAAAAAAAGTACTGAGCAAAATTAAAGAGATGAACAACCAAAAACCAAAAAAAAAAAGTCCTGTATTTGAAACCTAAGGGTAGAAAAAGAAGATAAAACAATAAAAAAAAAATCTGACTTATTATGGAATCATCAGTTTCATAAGACTGAATGTCATAAGTGTTTTGTAGAATGTATCTTGTAAACTACTGGTCTGGCTTGTGCTTTTAAGCATATCAAAGCTAGAACAGGAAAAGTAAAATATTGCATTCATTTAACAAGTCTTTCTTCTAATTTTCCATTTCTTGCTGAATTGTTTAAGCATTCAATTTTTTAAAATTAAATTGTGATAAAACACAAGAGAATTCCACTCTCACATTAAAAGTTTTGCATTTTATTACATTAAATGTATTAAATCTACTAAGAATGCATCAATTTGTGACTAGAATATTTTTAATGTATTTTGCAATCAATGTCAAAAAAAGCTGATTGCATTGCAACTCAAACCATGTTTGCAAAATGAAACTAGGTATTTTTTGTGTCTTTCTCTTGCACACAGTAGTAGTTTTCCAGAAGAGCAACTTTAGTAGCATTTTTTTATTTCTCCCTTTGCTTCAATACACAGCATGCAAACATCTGACAAGCCAGTAAAATCTAGAGAACAATACTAGAGAACTTTTAATCAATCACTGACTGAGATTTTAATTTTAAAAGGGAGACTGGTCTCATTAAAACTAGGATTGTATGAACAAAACAAAAAATGGAATGGCTTAGGTTTGTTGTAACTCTAGCTGCCATCTACTGACTGACTGTTCCATCTCCTCCCTTCATAGACTACAAAGAGGAAAGCAGGAGAAGATCTGGTGGTCCCTAATGCTGCAAATGCCTTGTCAATCAAAACAAGCAATGATTGGTCCTCGGTGTAAAAAAAGCAGGATGGGGACAGGAGAAACTGCCCTGTATCTTTGCTATCCCCTGAGCAGTGCACTACCTGCAGGAGCAGCAGGAATGAAGCTCTGAAGGTGCTTCTGCCCCATCGTTGGCACAGCCCCTGCAGTGCATGCACTCATGCATGCATTGTTGCAACAACCTGACTGCATTCCCTTCCTCTCTGCGTTCAGCTAGGAATACTCAAACCCTAGCTCCTGCAAAACTACTGAGCATTAAAGCCTCTGTTCCAAGGGTCTCTTCTGACACACAAAATAGACAGAGGAAACAGAGGAGGTAGGAATTTAAGGCATTTTCACCTCTGGATTTTGGTGAGGATCTTTTATTTTGTCCTCAAGAAAAAAATCCTACAGTGTTCTTTGAGTGCAACAGATCAGATATAAAATTAGCTAACCAGAGTTAAGGACCAAAAAGCTATTAAAAACTGCAGAGTTTACCTCATAATATTGGAGGCATCTTCAGCATCTGGGTCAGCGCAGTATTTATTGGCAAGGATTAGGCACGCATCTGCTGACTCTATCTGAGACACCAAAGAAAAAGGAAACATATAAAGCAACATCTCTTTCCAGCTCTTCCTTTCTCATAAACTATCAGGGAATCCAGCGCTGGCTTCATGAGTGCAAGTGCCAGTTCTCAATATTGCTAATCAAAAATGTTTCTAGGCTAATAGGAGTTCATGACAGTGATTACGACCATTCTCGTGCACACAGAGAATTTCTTGAAACTTGCTTATGGTGATCAGAGCAGGTCAGCAGTTCCACTGACAACTCTTACTCCGGATCAGCTGAGCCACAAAGGTGCTAATGTTAATCTTTTGTAACCAGATACTGGAATTTAGACTTTTAAATCCATCAGAAGTTCCTGTTGCATCAGTACAGTGCTCCCACAAGTCCTGCAGCTTTGTTTGGAATTTAAGTACCTTCCTGTTTAAGACAGGAAGAGGTGGCTGAACTGATTTAGAATCTGAGCACTGGATTTAGAAAGCAAGAGGAGGCCAACTGATCTATCCACAGCTCTAGATTCACACAAACCTGAGCTTTACAGAACTCAAAGCAGATGACAAAAGTATTTACCAGTGTATACAACCAAATATCAACACAAAGAAGGGTGGAATACAGAACACAAAATAAGAACACATGATTTTATGATCATAATTAGGACATGCTCTGATGAACTGAAACAGTGTGCATTAGCCTAAAAAAATCTTAAGCAATTTCTGCAGTCAAAATGGACAAAAGACATGATTAGTATTCCAGAAAGTGTAAATTACACAGTACTAATAAAATATTCTTGACTTAAGTAGCCAGCTGCATTCCATTGGGAAAAAAAGAAAAAGAAATGAAAAAGTTAATGATGTATCTGACAACCTGATTTTTCTTTAATTTTTGTTTTTTTAAAGCATAATTTATAATAATAAAATAATAATTTACAATTTAGAAATTCTAGAAAATAAATATCTAAATAAGTAAAACTAACTTTATCTACCAAAAATCTTAACTTGCATTTTTCTTTCTGAATTCTAGACAACAGAAAAAGGGTTTTGAGGGTGAAAAAAATCTTTTTAAATTGTTCTGAGAAGTTAAGACAACAGCACAGTACTGTAAGACAATATCTTGCAATATCAAATATTAATGTAAAATACACTTTTGAATGAAACATCAATGAAAAACTCATAAAATGTTCAATGGAATGGCAGACAATGTATCTTAAGTCACTGTTGCTAGCTTTGAAGATCTCAAGACATGGGGAAAAAAGGTTTACCAGTATAGCTACTTAAGATAATAGAAATGGAAAAACATTCTTTTGGGGTTACATGAAGAAGGGCTTTAGTGTCTGGTTTTTTCCCCAAATAATTCAAGGAGTATTAGAAAAAGGTTAATTAGCAGAACAGAACAACAGAGCTGTTACCTTCACTCTCGCCAGGTCATGGGGATTAAGGACTGAACCCTGATAAAATTCCACCTGAGTGAAGTGTCGTTTAAAAAGAGCTTCCAGCTCAAGGTTAGGGGAGATACTGCAGTGGAAAGAAGAAAAGACAAGAGCAAATGAGAGGTCAATTTCCATAACTGCTCCATTTCCTGCATTTACAAACCCACCTATTTATTTATTTTAGATATTCAGACTCTGCTGATGCTTTTTCTGTGGCATGGAAACAGTGTGCCTTACTTTAAAGACAAACACTAAATTGCTTTCACTGCCTTACTGGTCTCTGCAGTGCTCCTGGCCCACCTCATGCTACTCCCCACGTTCACTGCGTGTACACTTCCAAGGGACATGAATCCAGAAGTATGGGTGCAAGCATTTGTAAACACTCTCTCCCAGCATTCTACCCAGAAATTATATAGTACCACAATCTTCCTCTGCATGTCCCTACCATTCCCACAACAGCTGTGTTGAATAGAACAACTCAATGCAAGATCTCTAAAAATCAGAAAAAGATACCAGACAGGGACCCTGAGGCCTCTATGAGCTACAATTAAAACAAACATAATGATGCCATGACTTGCTGTCTCATTTTATTTTGCCAGAAACAAAAGAAAAATTAAATTGATTATAGTCAATTACATAACATGGCACCAATCTTGTAAATATTTTTTCTAGTGCCAATCATTAAAACAGAAGGAATTTAATAGCTACAGGCACAAACAAGCAGCAAGGTGCTAAACTCATTTCATGTGAATGTGCAGTTTCCTGATTCCTATCACCACACATTTTCACTGTGGAAAACTTGATCCCTGATTTCCTCTCACAATCACTTGCTGTTGCATGGAGAGGAAATAAAATAAAATAAAATAAGGCAGTTACTTGAGGATGTCATCTCTAGTTCAAATTGAAAGGACTACATGAAAAAATGTGGACGTACTGCTGATGCTTAGTTTTCAGCTTTCACTGTTAAATCATGACAAATTACGTCCTTAACTTTTTAATTATTTTCTTTGACAACAAGTGCAGAATGCATTGCTGAATCCAAAAATATAACATTTATAAGTTGCAACTCTTCTAAACAGACACCATTACAGAACAGAAAAGATACTGTCTCCTATCATGTGGCTTTTTCAAGCAGTTCCTCCCAGGCGTAGCTATTTGGCATTGTAATAGTTATTAAATTATTATTGACTTACACATTGTGTAGAGCATGAAAGAAACATCAACCTCATTAAGACACCTTTCCAAATTCCACATAAGAAAGAGGGAAGATACTATGTGTGTGTTGGTATGTGTATATTAATGGAATAAAGAGCAGTACTGATTATCACCATGACAAGAATTTAGTTTCTATTGTCAATACATGTGTAGAGTATCTGTTATATTAAAACTGAATCTGCACCTGCATTTTTCATTCTATAAATACTCTGGACTTTAAAATAAGCACTTTCCTATAAAGATCCAGGGTGAAAAGCTGTTTTCAGATACCATAAGTTTGTACAACATACAGTGTTTTTCATTAGTTTTACTGATATAACTATCAGTATTTTGGCAGTTTCCCTAGGAATATTTACCGCTAAAACAATCTTGGATGTATTTATTTCCATTTCAATATTTTTTATTTTATAACCTGAACCCTACTTCAACTATACATTTAGCTATGTAGCTCACAGACAACACAACTGGGTCTGAAGTCTATCTGCTTGAAACAAATATGTTTAGTACAGGGCTATGGAAAATGCATGGAAAAAATCATTTTCTCGAGACATATTTTTAATAAACATAATTGCAAATATTAATCTTATGGTTATTTGGTACTCTAAATATTCTCTGTCTTCCCAGAAGACACAGGTTAACCTAATGAGTTTTAGTAAGAGATGATAAGACCAACGTTGAAAGATTACTCACTTATGCAGAAAGACGATTTCTACATTGACATCATCCCTATCCTTGTGCAAGAAGTCCTTCAGGAAGTTCGACACACTTTCAAGTGTTATGTGACCACAGACAACTATGTGCCTATTACAGAAAAATCAGAGTTAATCTTGCAAAGAAGGTAAAACAAGCAAGCAGAAATGGAAATGATAACGTATTGAGAAAAAAGAGCATTAGTCTCTTCTTGATGTTTCTCTAGATCCTATTCCACGAAGTCAGAGAAGAAAAATAAAAATTACAAAAGGTTTTTGCAACTGCAAATACATCCATGTACACATCACCACCTGTAAAGCCATTTGCCCAGGTTGTATAACACATTTAACAATAAGTAGGATCAGTTATATATATGTTTATGCACTGTATTAACCATTCCCTTTCAAAGTCATATTTCCTCATTTTACACATCTTAATATTTTTAACTCCTCTAATGAGATTTACTCTTTAAATTTTTAGGTTATGACAGCCAATCTCCCTAAAATGATTCAATATTTTTCTATAGTTGAAGCAAACTTGTATGCCAAGGAAGGTAGTGCAAAGCTTTCCAATTACAGGCCACAAGTGGCAAGAAATCTTTTTCCTACCATAAATCCTAGAGGGAGAGTACTTTACAACAAAAAGTCATTGTTTACTATTATCACTTTTTTGGCAGAGTAGAGGGTGTTAAACATTAATTTTGAAATATGATAACTCCTTTTACATGAGTACTTAGACATCACCAGGACCCAAATGCAACTTTAGAAATAGCAACAATCTAAAATTTCAATTGTTTCACTTGATTTAACAGGCAAGAAATAGAAGTTTACAAGAGACTCTGGCCATGCTAGTTTGTATTTAACATAGGACTTGATACATGAATATTTATTGCTAAACTTGCTATTCATAGTTTCTGCTTTGCCTTTTTTTTTTTTTAAACATAAGTTTTAGGTGCAGTAAACGTCATTGGACTGCAAACACAAAAATCACAAAAACACAAGTGAAAGCTTTTCTGTTTTATGAGATGGCAAGCACAGTATCAGAAAACAACACAAAATAAATCAGGTCAGCCTTTCTCCTTTGGCCAAGGGGTGCTCTGGAGGTTCCTCTGGGAGCTTGGCAGCCTGGCAGGGTTTGCAGCACGCTGGGCACAGGGGAGCACCATGAAGTGCCCCCTCCAGCAGGACTCTGCCCCTGCTTCCCTGCTGCTCACCTGCCTGAGCCACCAGAGGTGTGCAGGCGTGACTTAGGGCATTGTTACACATAAAGCAGCAATGGAAAACCTCAGGAAGCTTCAGATTCTGAAGAGATACTCAAAACCTTAGTAGTTTACTTGATGTGAACTCTGAACAGACTGTTTGGTACACCACATTACACTAACATATAGGCAAGTTCTTTCTGTCTGGTGGTATCCCAGACTTTTCCCAGCTATAAACCCATATAGCATCAAAAACTCACCAAGTCCCAGGGAAATTATAAAAAGCAGCTGAAAATAATAATTTGTATTCCTTATACTGTCTGTGCATGTTTTCCAAGATGAAAAATTAATTTTAAACTGATTTTAAACTGTGGGTATTATTTTCTTCAAATGTCTCCATCTATTACTAATTAAGAAATTGAACTTTGCATCTGGATAGCTTATAGCTTTTGATAGCAGAAATAATTCCTGATTGTAGGGGAGGTTCTTTGTATAGATTCAGTGCTTTTATCTTTAGCTAGGTCTCTTACTGAATGCTCTCCTGATACACTGCATTCCTATGGAGAAAATTTATTACCTCCCTGGCTGATTTCACTTCATGTGGGTACTTCTCTGTCATTAATTAGAGTCCACATTTTAAAAGTATGGCTGTGCAACCCAAAACATTGTATAGCAGAAGAAATTATCAATCAGAGTATCAAAAGATTACAAGGAAATTCATGCCCTCAGATACCTCCAGAGGGTATTTGCTACAAAAAGCTCCTGCTACAAGCAGACGCATTTGGTACAATCCTGTTATGACGCTCCCTGAGTAGGGACTCACAGCAATCTGCTCCAGGGAAAATAAAAAATTTGGCTGCCAAAAACTCTTGCATTTGGGTATCAGGACTAATTGTTTTTGGAGTGTTAAAAGGCATCTGCACTGTGGTTTCCTTTTATACTCTGATTTGGAGCTGGACACAATCTCCTCTTCTTTGCTATTCTTATACAGTGCATGGCAATGTCCTGAACAGTGACTGCAACAAAACCTCCTGGATTTCAAATAATATTTTCTGACAAGATACTTGCATTAATTTTTGGTTGAAAACTCCCATCAAAAAAAAAATGCTCCTTTAACATAAGTCATATTTTTGCTTAGAAGTAAAAGAAATTGAAAACAGATTTCCTTCTTGCCCATAGAGAGTTATTAGGTATATTATTTAAGAAAACTTGAAGAGTTTATATTGGAACTTATAATGTTCCAATCTGTCCTGTATATGATTTGAAGATTTATAACTTCCTCTGTTTGTTTTAGTAACCATTGTATTCACTTTTCATGTTTTTTTAAACACCCATTTTTTTCATGCACTGAGAAAGTAAAGCCAACGTAGTGGATGTCTTTTGTTTTCTGCAAAAGAGTTGGTTAGTAGAAAGACACACAATTAAGTTCATTTAGGCAAGAGAAATATCTAACTTCTGCATTAAGCTTTTCTTTCTGAAAAACCTCAGTACCAGTACATTATTATTATTTTTTTTTACTCTTTATAAATAAAATCTATAAATTCCCTTGCCATACTGAAAAACATTATTTAAGAATTTAGACATTTTTATTAGTGATAGGTATTTGGGAGGACTAAGATTTTTTTAAGTAGGAGTTGTCATTGGTATACACATCAGATATGAAACTGGTTTAATACACCAGTGGGAATCCATACTGTATGATTGTGAGGCTGCAAAATAAACCTTTTACAAAGAATCAAAAGCTTATCAGGAGCCATATTCTATCAACAAAGATAGGCTAATCCATCCTCTCCCATATATATTTACCATTCTCAAAATGAATTTGAGAAATATGAAAAAATATGAAAATATTTCAAATATGAAGAACTGGCACAGATGTGCACAGTTGATTTGAACTGTGATTCTGCATAATTGGAATTCTCTATGATAACTAATTTTTCCCACCCTAGTATTGACATAATGATCAATTTACTAAAAATCCTCCAGCTTCTTATAAGGTAAACAAAAATGGAGACAGAAAATGCAAAGCTACTATGGAGACAAACTGTTTCAGTAAGGAACACAATGAAATGAGCAACAGTTAAAACATCTAGATTTTTGGCATTAGATAATTGAGAACATACACTTAAACCATGTAAATAGCACTGTAAATGAAAACAGATCCACTCTGAATGGGATTCTTTAAAAAGGATATTTGCATGGTTCTTCCTTCACAGGACGCAATACAAAAGGCAAATCTTTAGCCTGTTTATTTTGCAAAAAACATCCATTTTACTGGAATAAGTATAAAGAACCTGAAAAGACTCACTCCAACTGATCTATTTTAATAAATCTACAATAATGAATATAAAATTCTGTTCAGTATTCAGTTGACTACTTGGTGTTCACTTGTCAAGTAACTAAAGGAAGTGGGGTGCATATTGCTCTAGATGCCTCTATAAAATTATGATATTTATATCAAATACATATGCTCAGATCTTTTAATGGTATTTCTACTTAGCATTCTGCTCCTTCCTTCATTTACTGACCATCTAAACTCTTTATATACCAAGAACAGGCTGCTCTGTTTGAAGCAGGCAGCAGCTTGTAAAGTCCAACAGGTTTTGCTCAAAGAAATTATGGATGTCAGTCATGTTTTCTTGCTAAAAAAAAGTCAAAAAATGTCAACAGAGACTGTATATGTGGTGTGCTTGTTTATCTATTAGTGATATGCATTCCTAAACGTACCGGTTTACAGTACATTTCTAGATGGTTGTGCTTTTCATGATTTACCAAACATTAGTCAGGATTCTGATAATTCAGCTCAAAACTTCGTGTGTGTTTTTGTGTCTTTCTCTTATTTCAACATAAACTGCCCTCTCAGATTAACTGTTAGAGTAGTAAGTGCTCTGCAGCCACAATCTGAAGTGCTTCCCTTTCTTTTTCACAGAAGACTTGAGCCCAAACATGATGGTCCTCTAATGATCTCTTACGAAGCCAACGTGTACAGTAGAAAAATCATTAAAGTGTAAGCTAATTTCTCAATCTGATTCTCCCATCAGCCTCTATAAATCTCCTAGTTTAAAGGAGACAAACGCAGTATATTAAAGGATATAGCAAACTGACTGTCAAGTAAGTTTATAATTTTTTTCTCCTGCAACTGTCCAAAAGTGGATTTTTATTATTCTCTTTATTCCTGAAGGACTAAAAATCAAAAAAGTGTTGTAGTTACTAGGAACTGTTGCAGAAACTAAAATATGTGTGAACATTAAAAGTGCACAAACATATGGCCATACTGTCAGAGGAGATGTAATTGAAGTATGTGAAAACATATCTCAGGTACCTTTAATTTCTGTAAATTGGACATGATAGCTTCAACTGTCAGCTATTTAGGAACCAGAGTGCGTTTGTGCTGCTGATGTGCTTAATTCTGAAAGAAAATATCTTTTCTTTCCACCAGGTTCCGTGCCTTTGGATTCTCCCTTAATTCATGAATAAAGAAAAAGGGATCAGGTAATACCAGGAAGCCCTCAGAAAGCTCCATTCAGTATGTGGTGCACCGTACAGATCACTGGAACCCTACTGGATCCTACAGCAGATTAACACGAACAGGAAATTGTTCATATCAGGCATTTGAAATTTCATCTGATGCAAATATTAAATCACTTTGTGACCAATACAAGAGTGCATTTCAGTTCCTTTAATCCAGGATAAATAGCACACTTCTTTGTTTAAACTACGCATTAGAGCTTTCATGCAAGTCTGTTTGCAATGGCATGCTATCCTGCATGACTCACTCTGGCCTGCTTTGTTTAAACTTTGCTCAGCTACAGCTAGATGAACTTATCTTGCATTTTTATGATCATGACCTAAGGAATTTTGCAATGTTTCTCTATAAACCAATTTAGAAGTTAATATTCTTTCTCTGATGCACACCTCCAAATAAGCCATAATAAAGTGAAAGTAGAGTGATTTGTTTCTTATAGGGTCTGGATTAGTGGTGACTTCCATTACAGCTTAAAATGAATATTCATTCTTTCATTCAGTCTGAATGGCAATATTATTTAGAGTATTTCTGTTTTATGAAAAATACCACAGCATTTAGGCACAACACATGTCTATCACCAGAAGACAAAAGTGAGCAGTTTACTATAAACAGAAGGAAAAAACTACTGAATAGCATGCACAGGGAGCCCATACTGGAAAGCTTACAGTTAAATGCAGGGGCAATCTACACCTCCAGCATTAGCATCTCACTTGCAAACAGACCTTAACTGACTGTCCCAATCCCTCCAAACCCTGGATTTCATTTTTGTAACATTTTGTGGGGCAGATATCACACACACAAGCCATCCTGTTTTTACTTCTGAATTCAGCTGAAAGTAGTTTCTAATAAATACATTGTTTTCTCCCATTATTACTAATTTTCAAATCACCTTACATGTTTTTAAGTGCTCAATGAGTCAAAAAATAATTAAATCCTTTGTAAGCAATGCAGGAAGTTAGGAAAGGATCTTCATACTTTTGAGCATTTCATCCATGAACCGAGCCAGTGCATTTCTTTCCACAAAAATAATCCCAAAATGTCACGAGCAATTTTCTGCAACAGAACCTGAGTGAAAGCAAGAAGTCTCTAAAACTTGCTGAACAATTCATCACTTCTGCCATCTCACATTACACAGGCTGGAATGCCATATACTTTACAGTTTGCAGAATATGGTAGATCAGCAGATGTATAAACCAGATTCAGTCTTTCTTGGGTCAAAATTTGAACAGCATCTACTGCTATTTGGTGCCAAACCCAAGAGGGTTTTTCAAAGTTTACTCAGAGAAAAGGAACTTTTAAAACTTCAACTTGAAATATAAAAGAAGCGCTGTTATTGTAGGAGTGGAATGTGGTATGAGACCTCAAATATACATTTTAAAGTCAAAATGTTCTTATATGTCACTTCCCACATTTCCCTTCTTACTTTCAAAAGAATGGATATAGTTGAATATGCACACAAAATTGAAAAAATGAAGTTTCTCCTATTTCTTCTATCTGTCAGTCTATTTAACACTCATCAGATTTTCTTTATCACTAAGTGAAATTTCATTTGAAAAAGTGGGATTAGAAGAATGGCTAGCAGATGGGAAATAGAGACACCCTTGGGATCATAATGTAATCCATGTCACATTCTCTTATTACATTCTCATCCCACTGAAAAAATAATATCTTACATATTGCATCAAATTATTTAATATAAGAATTTAATGTCACTTTCTTTGGAGCTGTGCCTCTCATTACTGCAGCAAATGGACCTTTTCTTTGGTTAAGCCTAAACTTTTCTTTTTTCTAATTTGTAATGAAATTCAAATGTCTAATGAGTTCAATATGATCTGTCAACTTGAATTATCTGTTTGTCTTTCTGTTTACCATATCTATCTGTCTACAGTTTTTATTTTCCTCTGTGAAGTTTAGTTATTGAATCCCATGTTTCCTTCTGGAAGGAATTTCTAACAGATGATTATTCCTGTTGATATGTTGATGATTTGGTAATTTATGGCTTGTAAATTTAAGAAATCTGTAGAAGTCTCTGGGAAACAGAGCAGACCATGAGAGAAGAGAAACAGGAGGTTCTAATACCTTTTACAGTAAAGGACTGTGATTTCATTAAAATGCATTTTTAATCTTACATATTAACTACAATAATGCCTCTGGATAACTTATTTTTCCATCTTTTAAATCTGTAATGAAGTCTAGCATGAACCTGCACAATGGTGACGAAGCAAGCAGTTGATACAAGCACTGAATGGGTCAGGTTGGAAGGGAGCACAGCGGCTCCCTGGCCCAGCCGGGTCAGCGCTCGCTCTGCCGCACCCGCCCACGCAAAGCTGCGCTCTGCCTTCTGCCCTCACAGAGACTTGGCATCGGATTTGATAGCAGCATTGCATAAAAAAGACAAAATAATTTAGTCCATGGAATTAGAAGTCATTAATTCAATGTAAAGACTGAAAAAATCAGTAAGCTATCCAGGCTGAGTTCATCAGTTTAAAAATGTTCTTTCCATATGCTTTCTAAAGCTTTGTGCATGCTGATTTATAATAAATTAATATCTTCAACTGGAAAATATTTCACAGAGTTAAAATCCAGTCTGATTGTATGCACACACAAATACAGAAATAGAACAAGAACAATCTTGAATGAAAAGTAAATTGGTAAATACAGAATAAATTTTGTATAGATATATTGGTATAGGTATTTTGGTATAAATGCAACAGTGAGTACTGCTGTTCATTTAACAGCTGAAAGTGAAACTTCAATGAAAGACTATGAAGACATTCCTGTTTCTTAGAAGTCGCTTTACAATAATATTATAAAGCAGAAATTATAACTCAATTTAAAATCTAAAAAATTCCCTGTGGACTTCCACAACTAAATGAACCTATTAAGTTTAACCAGTGATAAGTCTACAAACTACTTTTATTTTTAAAGTTTCTATGTATGGGTCTCATCTAAAACAAAAATAAGGTTCTTTATTATGCAAAATGAATCCTGTATAGTTTATGATCCTCTGGGGACTTCATTGGCTGAAAAGCAAAATGAAATGTAAGCTCAAATTTGATGTTTGTCATTTCTCTTCTTTAGTTAGTGAAGTTTGTATCAATAATTTTTATGCCTACGTTCTAGCTCCTTTATAGTTACAATTCCATGGCAAGGCTCTCCGTAGTATTAAAGTCACTTGGTGTAAAACTCAAAACAACATACATAATCATACACAGGTTTTAATTTCTGACCTAAATGTTTAATAATCATGTTATTACACACTGAGCTTAGGAGGCAACATGTTGTGCTGTTTCCTGGCACGACTGCTAGCTGGGGTTAAACCTCAACAATGTATAAACAAATATATAGTTGTAACAAAGCACGACAATGTATAAACACATATAGAGATGTAACAAAGCAGAGTCTATGTATTGGGATCATAATGTATTTTGTACAGAGTTAAAAAGTACACACATTTTCGGTTTCAAGGGCTGAAACTATATCTTTCACCAAAATTCAGCTGCTTTCATACTGGAAATGTATTTAATCTGGAAACTTTCTGACATTAGAAAAAAAACAACTGTAGTTTCTCATTATTTTTGCTGCCAGAATCTATGCTTGGTTGCTCAACTAAAGACCTTATACTGCTAATTACTACCACATGCCCATATCCCAAGCAAAGGAAAACTTATTGGTTCTGACAATCCATTCTCTCAACACTGAATTCCAAATGAAAACTTCAATTTTGGCCAAACATAACATTTCATCAATCTTGTTCTACTGACTGCAAAAGCAACATCAAACAAGGGGTCCTAATGGCTTTTTACTGTGCAGTTCTCAAGCTTAGATTCTCTGATGAAAGACCCACATGAGCAAAGGACATCTTTAAACTACTTAGTAATTAATAATTGAACCAGAAAACAATGCATAAAGTAAATTGAACAGTTTTTATGCTGATGACAGAGATGAGTTTCAAGCAATAAATTATATGAGCAGTAGAGATCAGCAGAGAAAGCACTGACAGAGTGAGATAAAAACAAACAGACAGTGCATACAAAGAAAGACCAAAAAAAAAAAAAAGTGAAAAAATAAAATTAAGCACGCCCCAAAGCTAGCAGAAGCCTGTAATCTGAAGCTGAGCTTTTCAGGATGTGGGGTTCTGACTGAAGATCAGGTCCAAATTTAGAGACATCTGAGCAATGCTGGGTACTAGTGACAATGTAGAAGGGGAGGAACAAACCCTGTGTGCAAAACAGGTTTTTAACTATATTCCCCTCTGCTATAACTCTTTTAGAGCTCTGAAAACAGAGAGATACGTTTTGAGTTTGAAAAACTTCTTTTGAGAAAACAAGTATGAATATAAATATGAAACTGTTCTGGCCTCTGTGACAAATAAATATTTTGGGAAATTAACAATACTACTCATTCCCAGAAATAAATCAAGGCATTTAGTTTGTATAGGTAAGTGATTAAAGTTTCCAACATCAGTGTTCACAGTTTACCTAAGACATTTGAGGGTATCTCAATAAATGCACATATTGAAGTTTCCTATCTAATTACTTGAGTATTATTGAACAAAAAATAGTATAGTTACATCTACTTTTAAAACTTTGATTTATCTAAACAGTGATACAAAAAAGTGATCTAGAATTAGCTCTCTGGGACATTTATAGTCTTTATGCCACACAGAGAGGAGCAATAAGTCCATAATCCACTTCAACAATATGTTGCATGGGTTGATGATTTGAAAGGAACAAAGTAAAAAATATCTTCCATAAAGTAGGAAGGACAATTCATTAGATAAATTTCTTGCAGTACTTTATTATATGAAAAGGACTCTCTGTATGACTAGGCTTTTGGGGCAAATATACGCTACCAGTGGATGTCACAATGGTATGTAATGAAATGAAGGATGGCAACAATAAAGGTGATATTGTGCTGTATCTCTCTATGTGGCCAAGGACAGCTAGCTCAGTAAAGGCTTTATCTCAGCATGTCCAGGAGCTGGGAATGCCAGAAAGAGCTAGCTTTAACTTGGTCAAAAAAACAAGCAGGCTTTCAATAGAAATGTAATGAGGTAATGTGGTCCAATAAAATTTAACCTTTCCCTCCAGGTAAAAATGGTAGGTTTGGTTTTTTTACCATACTGTTTTGATATCAAGGTTACTGCCTGCTCTTCTTCAGATATGCTTAATGTGATACAGGGAAGAGAATTGCTTTAAAATCCCTGGTCACAGATTCTAAACTCATGAGAGTTTGCAATACCCATGGAAGGTCAGAAAAAGTTGTATGAGATCTGAATCTGCTGGTTGAACATGGAGAAACAAGGCTCTTAGGCTTCTTACATAGTCAGTCCAACCAAACAAACTGGTGAATATTATCTCCTATTTTGCATCCAGTAAAACAAAGTTTTCTTAAGAACTGAGTTGTCTGAAAATCATGCCAATTATCATGGTCACTTAGTTAAGAGACAAACCACACAATATTCTGATGCCCAAAATGGTGAAGTGACAATTCACCCTTGGTGCAGAAGTGAACTGCATGTGTAACAGCAGTACTTTTTACAAACCATGTCAGTGTACTCTGAGTGGAATCCAGGTTCTCTTGAAGAAGGGACAAAATGTTGTGACTTGTACCATAGCAGAGCCCAGGTCTCTAATTACAGTGTGATAACTCTCCAGTGGTAACATCTGATGTCAAAGAACACAGCCTTGCGAGCTGTGAGTCAGCTGTTACCACCTTCAGGGGCTCTTTAGAGTCCCACAGCCACACCTGGTCTTTTTGGACTTACTTTCTGCCTCGGGTTGAGTTAAAAGTTCCGCCGTATTTCTTCCGATTAAGGATGAGAGCAGCAATTTCTGGCACGTAGCGAGCAAACATTGCCTACATGCATGAAACAAAAACACAAAAAAAAAAAAAGAAAATGGCATGCAGAGAGTGTTCTACTGCAGCAGAGGCAGCAGAGCCTCTTGGGATACTTACTTTCTTCCACTAACCGCACTATAGGAACCACCATATTTCTTGCGGTTTCCTATTAACTCTATGATTTCAGGGACGTAGCTGGCAAACATGGCCTAAGAAGAAGATAGGAGACAGAAGAAAAGACTAAAAAGAGAGGCCAAAGAAAGGGGGATGATGAATATTTTCAGAAGATATATATTTTTAAGATCTGAAAATGCAAAAGAAGTAGATCTATGCAGTTGTTTAAAAATAAAATTTTAAAAAAATGAAAAATTTCTTATCAAACAAAACAAGAAGGCTCAATGTAAAAGTTGATCTTGGAGAAGGTACACACCTTATAAATAAAGAAAATGGTCAAAAGAGGAAAAATGGACATGTAAAACAAAACAAGAACAAAATTACTTCAAACTCGTATCTAGTCACAAAAACCAGTTTTGTCTATTTGTTCCTGAAGAGGGGAGGGGAAAAAAACCTATCCAAGCCCCACTGTAAAAAAAAAACCAAAGCCAAGTATTATCATTACTGTCACATTTCTGTTTTAAAATACAGACTTTGCCCCCCATTCTAAGAATTTAAAAGAAGAAAAAAAAAGATTAAATCAGGGGTTATGTCCCCATCAAGAAAAAAAAATCACCCCCCCCGCCCCCCAGAAAAACTTTTCCAAAAGTTCTTGGGTTTAGAAGGATTGGAATAATATGTGATAGAAAAAAGGTTTTGAGGAGAAAATAAAAATTATTCTGCCATGTTTTGTCCAACAAACAGCTTCCTTGTGGCTGGATACTTCAAAGAGCTACTGCCATTTGACATGATCTTTGTCTTCACATGTCAATAAACAGAGATGAGAATGCATACATGTAACGCTCATACATATCTGTGTGTGTCCAATATATGGCATTCATAACCTTGGTTATATACACAGCACCTCTGTGAGATGTATGTATATGTGAAACCAACGGACGAGGGTAAGGTAACAATATACAAATGTGTGCATGGGCACAATAGACATTACAAGTCACCCATTAGCATTTACCTTGTGCAGGGTAAATACTAAAATAAACTTGGCTAGTTTAGAGAACATTGCAACAGGTGTAATAATATTACTAGCACTGACAAATAATGGAAAAGTTGGCAAGACAAATAGTAACTTGGGTGCTATTTACATACAGGACAAAGAACACGAGAAACTGGTGTTATAAAAGGATACGTGATAAATTGTGAGCTAAAATTGTACTACATGACATGAAAGGATGTTTGAAATTAAAGGGAGTGTGGTTTGCCATCATCTGGATCAGGCAAGCTGCTCTTTAAGGCAGTCCAAAGCCACAGTGTTTGTTGGAATTCTGGGAAGGAACACAGAAGGGTGGGTAGGACCTCTGAAACCGCAAAGTGCCTTTAAATATCAATAGCAACCTCCAGAAATGCTCTACAGCCAGTCACTAAGAAGTAGAGGACTACAAATAACATTCTATGTTGAAATATTAAGGCACTTCATGTATTCACATGCATTAATCATTTAAATGGATTTGAAAAATTCTAATTCTGGACTAATTCTGGACTAATTTGACTAAGCTCTACCAAAATATTTATCTACAGGAAAAATGCATATTAAACATATTTTAATGTTTTATGATTAATTTTAGTTTAATAATCCAGATATTATTGTTCCCTTAATTACAACATTGAGATATAGAGGATCAAGTTTTAAGGTAACTGGAGTACTAAGAAGAACATAAAGAAGAATTTTTACCAATCCCCCAAGGATGAAGAAGACCATGAAAAGGCGACCAAGGGTTGTTTTTGCATAAACATCTCCATAGCCAACGGTGGACATTGTAACCATCAGCAAATAAACACATTCCCAGTATGTTAGCGGTTGATTATTTTGGAAATTTTCCCATGGATCCCCTGAGTTCTCCACCTACAATGTACAAGAAAACATATAATGAATTACATTAATTATAACTGACTCTAATTAACCCCAAATTAACTTTACCCATACATGCATGTGCCTTTGTGTGCATATAGATATATATTTGGCATATAATACAAACTCTGAATGCTTTCCTGTGATTTATTTTCATCAAATACAGAACGTGACCCTGTGCCAAACAGAGCACTGCAGTTCTTGTGCCAGTATATACAGCCTTGCTACTCAGATCATTTAGGGGAAGTATCTTTTCCAGGCACCACTAGATCATGTAACTTACTCATGCAGTTTGGTAAGTTCATTTATAAAAATGTGTTCAGAATATTTTCAGAGTAAATCTTAGTTTTACTGCAATTACACTCCTCAATGTTTTTGTTTTATAAGATTGAAGGCATTACTAGCACCTTTAGTGGAATGCTACTACTTTTTCAAAGCCAACCACTGTAAAGAAAAAATTATAAATTTGTCAGTGGGAAAGGAGTGTGCCATCTAAAATTTGCTCCATAGTAAGAAGTTGAAGTTTGAGTACTCCTTCAGTAGAATAGAAAAGCTTTTGTTGAAAAACAAAGGAAAAAAAATTCCAAATCCTAGAAAACAGCATTCCCTTGGTCTTGATGTAGTATTTAAGGGGTGTTATGCTCCCTTCGGCAAAAAACTAGGAAAAAAAGGTATTGTTTTTAGATCGAAACACTACATTTGCCTAGAGGAGTGTAAAAATACGTTTCATACGTGAATGAGAAATATACCATAAATTAAACCACTCAAAACCTCTGTACACCTTTACAAGGGCGAACATGAGACGACTGATACCGCAAGAAGAGAAGGAGTCGGAACGCGCTCCTGCCCAGCTGGATGCAGCTTTGGTGCGGAGCCAGCCGGGGGAGCCGCTCCCGCCGAGCCCTGCTCGCTCGGGTGTTCCCGGGCGGACAGCGCCCCCTGCTGCCCGCACGGACGGACAGAGCCCGCTCCGCCTCCTCGGGGACACGGGCGGGCCTCAGTGCGGGCAGCTGGCATGCCCTTATTGCGGGGAGCTGCCATGCTTCCTTATTGCGGGCAGCTGGCATGGCTCCTTATCTCGGGGAGCTGGCACCGCTCCTTATTGCGGGAAGCTGCCATGCTTCCTTATTGCGGGGAGCTGCCATGGCTCCTTATTGCGGGGAGCTGGCATGCCGTTATTGCGGGGAGCTGGCATGGCTCCTTATTGCGGGCAGCTGCCATGGCTCCTTATCGCGGGAAGCTGGCATGGCTCCGTATTGCGGGGAGCTGGCATGGCTCCGTATTGCACTCTACCGACGGGGTACGGCACTACCAAGAGCAGCAGTAACGCAGCTCGGAGCCCGCGGTCCGGCAGAAAAAGTGAACCGAGTGTTTGCAAATGCACTCACCAAATGTATGAACCCAGCTGCTGTCAGCCACGTGCTGATAAATATAGAGCACAGATTCACCAGCTTGATGGAATTACTGGAAATAAACAGAGCAAATAGGAGCTTTGTCACATATTTTTTATAGGTACCTGTATACAACTGCTAACTTTAGACTCAAGAACCTGATGATTATTTCCCAAAAGGAAGATTCCCTAAAAAACTTATTCAAAAGTTTATGTATAATATGTGTTATTTTTCCTTTGGAGAGTTCATATTTTCATAATTTAGATAGCTTGAAAAGAAAGTCCCAATGAATGGGAGCAGAAAGACAAACAGAAACCTTAGCTACATCAGTAGTCAAAAACAAACTACTAGAAATAAATAATGCTTTTTCACAGATAATCTGGTTTGCCACTCACCTCTTCATTTTTCACTGCTATACACTCAGAATTATTCACACATAAATACATAAAAAATACATGCGAAAACTGATTCTCAAATTAAAGAACTAAGGTACTTCACAATTTCTGTGTAAAGTCCTAAGTATTTTCATATTTTCTGCTTGTTCCTATGGAACTTTTTAGGGAAAATTCACATGAAACTAGAGTATTTCATACTTCATACTCACAGTTTTCTCTAAAAAAAGAAAAAGTGTAATTTAAACCCACCAAAAACATACGCAAATGCTTTTTAGTCACACTGAGTAGTATTTTCCCTATTCTAAACAGAAGGGATTTTGAAACAAGGACCTCACTCAGTTTTGCAGGAAAACACGATACTCTAAAACCTTCTGGAGGAAATACAAATAAACCCTGCTCTCTCTCTTACAAAAGTCACTGTCCTAAGAAGGACATTCAACAGTAACATGAGGAACTGCTGTCCATGTATGACTGTGTTTAAACAATCTTACCTATTCTTGCTTTTGCAAATTTTTATAAGAAGGTTACACCTCAGAAAAGAGCCCACAATTATCCTTAAAGCAATACACTAAAAACTATAAAAATTGAAAAAAAATCACTATCAGAGTTAGCAGTAGTAATTTTGTGGTAGAATTAGTGTTTCTGTTTATAACCACTTTAATGACAATAAAAATGCATCCTTTTCTGAACAAAATAACCAGTAAAATTAACCAGTACAGGTCCTTAAAAGATATTTTAGAAGTTAGAGTTAATAGACATATGGAAGTACAAGAAATAGAATATACTGGGTAATGTGACAAATGAAATGAATACTGTATTCAAAAATAAAATAGCATATCAGCAATCTTGTCATTAGTGCTCACCAACATCAACATACTCCCTATTTCTCTCCTTCTTAAACCATGGTTGATTAAACTCCCTATTTTCTTAGTGGTAACATTCATTTATAGCACAGGACCCTAACCAATGGGTTCCTAGATTAAACAAAATCATAGGAGTGATGCTGATGCAAAGCTCCATTATCAAAGGCTGACTATCATCCTTCACCTGAGTTTAGAACACAAGATGTTCCTAATAAAAAATTATGTGTCTGTTGGTCTCTTCATATCACTGTAACACCCATTAATAGTAACTATTTACATTACTTGTTTGGTACATTTTATTTTTGAAGATTTATTAAACACTGTGCCTTGTCTGTCCTCTATGAAACACTCCCTGTGTTTCTGCCAGAGTCTAAATATAGATGACGGATTAGTCATAAACATTTTCTCCCTCTTTAAGCTCTTTCCAACATCTGTGCAAAATCCCTTACTGTGAGCCCTGCTTAAGCCCCTGCAGATTTTTTTGAAAAATATTAGAAAAGAATACAGTTTTCAACTGAAAACTGTAGAATTCAATTCCATAAAACATGGGAACAAAAAATCTTAAGTGAAATACATTTAATTTCAAATTAGGGAAACTAACGGGTCCTTGGCAGAGTACAGTCTCTTAAAGTGCCACTGTAAAATTTTGCTTTGTCTGACAGGATCTTTTCAAATATACTCAGCTTTTTTTCAGATATTCTAATAATCGCCTAACACTTTACTAGTCTCCTTGCTGTCCCTAGTTTTGCATTGTGCACCTTCTTTCACTGGATCCAGCTTTTGGAATGTCCTTCTGCTCACTGTGTAAATAATACACATTCCTTTAATCCTCATATCTCAGTCAATAATTCCAGGAGTAATTTTCATTTAGAGGTTACGGTAATTTTTTTTCTTACTGGAGAAAAGAGAAAAGGAGGAGAAAATTTCCCTGCAATTGCACTAAATATTAAAACCATAGTATTGCCCAGTATACCCTATCAATTATTTCATCTTCGCATTTTTTATTTGTTATTAGTGCCAAATGCACAGAAATGCCTAGATCAAATTAGTTCCATACGTTTTCATATAAATACATATCACCTCAAACAGAGAAGTATTCTCTTTTGCTGAATTTTTAAATAATAAAAAATACTTTTTTCTCCCTACTTTAGTTTCAGAGCTAGTAATGATATACTGAATTTTCTATCCCAAATTCAACAATTCAAGGTCTGTCATTGACTCTTGGTCTTTATGTTCACAAAATTCCTAAAATGTCAAAAATTTCAATTAAACCTTAGAAGTGGACTGCAAAAAATGCTAAAATATCTTAATTCTGGAAGAATTTTTTGCCATCCCTGAGCAAAATAATGTTGCAGTAGCAGGCCAAAAGCATACAATACTGTGTAAGCCTTTAAAGTAATAATAAAGTTCTAAGGCCACAGTATGTAATTGAAATCATTGATTGAATTTAGGGAAGTAAATTTCATTTAAATAACACTAGATTTCTTGAAACTACTAGTTTAACTGCTCTTACTTGTACAAATTTTTCAAGATTCTCCACTCATCAGAAGGGCTCAGCATGCTTTATTTTTTTAGGAAGCAAAATAATTCAGAACCAGAAGCTCTCAATTTAAGAGTATTCTGGTACTGTAAATAGAAAATGTGTGTGCAGCATGTGAAATGCAGTTCTGATGGTACCTTCAGAATACACTGAAAATTTCTCATTGAAGGTAGCAGTAATAAATGAATTTTCTAGGTTGCTGCTTTCTAATAGCTAAACTAATGCAAGACATTAAAAGAAACCCGAAGCACTTACACAATCAAATTTATGTCAGTTGTAACTAGAAACTCTTCTAAAACAAATTGCATTCTGTTAATTTGTTTTAATTTGACACATCCATTAAAAAAATAAATGTTTTGTGAACATTGCTGACATTCCAAATTATTCAGGTCATTTCAGGTTAATAAGTAAGACAACAAAGAGAGCAGACATGACTTTCTGTTGCATTACCAGGAACAGAGAGAGACATAAAAAACTGTTTTGAGGCAATAACAATTTTTCAGTTAAATAAATGATGTTAGTATGAACTGCTAAGGATGAATTACCTGACTAAACTGAAACACTCATATAAGAAAATTTTGCTTTACAGGCTTTGACTAATCAATATTTGAGGTTTATAGATATTTTGGAAGTGGTATAAATAATCACAGAGATAATGATATCTAATATAAGAGTAAATTCTGCCCCAGAGAAAGGTTATTTCAATGAACAGGTCAATCTTAAATAAACCAGCTCTGAGTACCTTGAAAGTGATTAATGCACATTTATGGATCTGGAATTTCACCAAATCCCCCAATACTGAAGGGGCTATTAGCTTTTATCCAAAATCTCTGAGTTTATGGGGCTTCTCTAATGACTGCCATTTCTTATGGCAGGATTGTTCTGCATGTTAAATCTTATTCTCCCTTCCCATACTGAGAATTCTGAGCTATGGGACCTCACCTTACATTCTTTGATGTCTTTGTTTGACCAGAATTGGCTTCCTTCCAGTAACTAAAGACAGATAGTGTGAGAATTTTACAGCACAGAATAGTTTCAAGGTTGGTTTAGGGTTGAAGAAACAGCTGTTTGCTGTGAATCTGCACAAATTTCAGTACCTATTTTCCTATTGCTACAAATGATCACAGCAAGGAATGGATTTACCTGCATATAAAGCCCTCACAGATTTATAGCAACTGCTGCAGAGAGGGGAAGTTTTCAAAATGGAATTGATTTTACAGTCATTATTGGAAGCTGTGGTCAATACTTCCTCTGCAGCATTTTAGAGAATGATGAAAAACAATGTGTCTTCAACTGCAAGGCATGGGAAGGTTCCTCCTCATTTCCTTCAAAATGATCTTTTGTCCAAAACTGTGCCTTTACTGCACAACATTGAGGTATAAATAGGCCAAAGAAGCAGTAAGCCAGAAGGCTAATTGGAATATTTTAATTATTATATGGAAGAAATACTAAGGATAATGAACACAATATAAAGATAGCTCAGTGTAAATATAATTATTTTGATGTGAAAAAAGATGCTCAGTTCAAAAAACTGGAAGAGCCACAATGAGAATTTCTCAAAATACTTTTTAACTGTATATTTTTGAAAGAATTTTGATTTCAGTTTTTTCAAGACAGCAGAACATAAACTTATTATATGAAAAGAAGCAATGTTTAATCAGCACATAGCAATGTAAATCATTCTGCTTTTAATTTATCAACACATAACCTTGCTCGGTATTTCAAACATAACAATACAACAATTAAAATGATGACATAGCAAAAGATGCTGTCACTGACAAATCATTCATCAGCAGAAAAAGGCTTAAAGAATAGATAACAAGTGCAGGGGTTTTTCCAGAAAAGAAAAGCATGTGTTGCTAGGGCCCCAAATCAAAGCCATTTACATTCTGTCACCAATTAACTAAATCAGCATCCAAGAAAAATCTTACCTTGTTTTAAGTATATTCAGAAACTGCAAGATTTCTGAAAACTGTATCAGTCTAAGGGCTCTTAAAAATCTTAAACCTGCAGTAAAAGAAAACAAAGTTATAGTAAAGAATAATTCAAGTTGTAACAGCATATCACAATGACAGTAATCAATTAAATCAAAACAGGCAACATACAAAATTTCAAATACCTTTAAAATGCTCTTCCATATTTAATTGTTCAAGGATCCTTAACAGGTATTTTTCAATTTTTTTTAAAGTTTATTTCCCTAATAACAGGTTTATCCTACCAGAAAGTGTTAATTTTTGTAGGAAGTAATGGAAGGAGACACACAGGCAGAAAGCTGAGGGGGAAAAACCTCACTGAGGTTTCTGTTGGCAGCTGCAGTGCACATGTCCTTCTCTTTCAGGCTGTCAAAGACACAGGCAGGTCTGATTTTGCTTAGTGAAAAATAACAGATCATGGGCAAGAGATCTGATAACCTGGATAAAGTAGACTGTATATGCCTGATTAAATTTGGTAAATCTTAATGACGTAAAATCTTTTATAGTAATAATGCTCCCTATCTCCACTCTCGTTTCAAAAACCTCATGAAGGAAAACAGAGAAATCACTCTTTTTCTCTTGAAAAAGGCAAATTTACTACAATTCTTTCCATCAGTCTATAACTACAGGAATACATTACATATCACTATTTTTAAAAAAGCATTTTTACAAATAAATAGCATTTTTATGCTGAAATCAGATCGCGTGCATAGCAATTCCCAGACAACTAAAAAGTCAGTAAGACAAAGAGTGTGTGTGCAAGAGAAACTAATTGAGAAGATTAAGGGCTTAAATTATTAAAATAGTCTTATGCTGATAGTAAATGATTTGGCTGCAGATCTTTGGCATATGAATAAAAGTACACTCTGTACTGTACACATGCACAGCTTAGAAAATTAAAGTAAAGCATGAAGGATAATTTTTATTAGAGAGTACAGCCAAGAGTTACATAAAAGTTGTGTAATGTGATATTGCAACTGTTACAGGAAGGTCCAGAGCAGCTTCTTCTCATAGATTCTCTTTACTGACATCTACTTTACTCAACTCCAGTGCAGGAAACCACTTTTTATTTCTAGAAACTTAAGGAAATACTGATCCTGGCAAACATGAACCTGGTCACAGCTTTCGTCATCTCATAAGAGGTTCCCCTCAAGCACAAAGGTGCATGTGGCAAGATGTGTTTATATCAAGAAGTTTTTCCTGCAGTATTATTGGAAAGTTGTTAAATAAAGTATTTGCTCTTATATTTTGCCTTGTTAAGGCTCCTAAGTAGTGTTAAGGTACACTCATGTCTATTATATGGATATGAAGTTTCTTTTTAATTACTGACTGTGGGTAACTCTGAAAATTAATCACAGCTTGCTAAATGGATTCAGGGACCTAAATGAAAAGCAATAAAATGAAGCTTAATAATGCTAAATGTCAGATCTATTTGCAATTAGAGAATGATAACTTTGGATCACATTGCTGAAACTGTGAGAGACACATCCCTCTGCTCCACTTCCAGGAGTTCCCACAGTTGTTACTCCTATCCAAAGGATGTGGTTAGACAGGGAAAGGGAGGATCCTTACTAGCTACCATAAACCTTCCAGCTCTTTTTGACCCAGCTGCTTTCCTCACTCTGCTCCCTATAAACTTTTATGAAAAATGGCTGGAGTGACAAACACCCTGCCTCTAAAATGTTTATCACTGCATCTGAAGCTAATGCTAAGACCAAGTTAACCATTGCTATGTTTCAAAAAGAAACCTGAGAAACATCTAAGTTAGCAATAAAATCTCTATCTCCAAATCCTTGTAAGGCTTAAGTTATATTTTAATAGTTGAGTCATCATATGATAGATGAAAAATACTATGGGCTCAATGTGTTTTTTGTGGAAAAAGAAAATTATTATTATAGGTGAAGTCCTGCATTTGCTGCAGCCCACACAATTATTAAAAATTTACTTCAGAGAATAGAATTAGGAAAAGCAAAAACAAAACACTAGAGTGTTTGCTTGGACATTTTGACTACAAAATAGGGCTGGTTTTCAATTATGAAAGCCAAAGGAATTATTACATGGTAAATTCTTTCCAGTATCCTGAAATTTCCTAGGCACGAACAGATCTCCTATTATATTCCTATATGTGTTTAATTTTATGTGATTTTCACAGAATCACACAGTAGTTTGGGCAGGGAGGAATTTTCAAGGTCATCTTGCCCAACTATCCCTGCAATGAGGACCTAGATCAGGTTTCTCAGAGCCCTGTCTGGTTCGACCTTGAATGTTTCCAAGGCTGGGGCATCTACCACCTCTCTGGGCAACCTTTTCCACTGTTTCACCATGCTCATGGTGAAAAAATTCCTTATCTGTATTCCAAACAGCCCTCTGTTATATTGAAACCATTGCCCTTTCTTCTATTGCAGCAGGTTCTGTTAAAAATTCTGCTCCCTTCAGGTATGGAAAGGCCACAATAAGCTCTCCCCAAATCCCTCTTTCCTCCAGGCTGAACAACTCCAACTCTCAGCCTTTCCTCACAAGAGGTCTCACATCCTCTTTTTTGTGCTGAGGGCCCCAGAGCTGGACACAGAGCTGCAGGTGGGGATCCCAAGAATGGAGAACAGGGCAGAATTTCCCCCCTTGCCTGCTGCCCATGCTGCTTTGGATGCAGCCCAGCACACAATTGGCTTTCTGGGCTGCAAATTCCCATTGCTGGCTCATGTCCAGCTCCTCCTCTCCAGGTACCCCCAGCCCTCTGCAGGGGCTGCCTCCAACCCTTTCCTCACCCAGCCTGTGCTGGCACTGGGGGTGCCCCAAGGCAGGTGCAGGACCCTGTACTTGGGCTTGCTGAGCCTGAAGAAATTCCCACAGACCCACTTCTCACACTTGGCCTGGTCCTGGATGGCATCCCATCCCCTCAGGCACCCCAAGTGCCCACTCAGCTTCGTGCTTCCTGCACGCCTGCTGAGGGGGCACTCACACCCACTGTCTCACAACTGAGACCATGCCACCTCTTTCAGGGCTACCCCCTTACCGAGAGCAGAAATAGCCGATATTTGTTTATGCGTCAAAAATAGAAAGCAAAATTCACTCATAGGAGCAGTAACAAAAATTTCCCCTTCCCCAAAGCTGTTTCAGCTACATATACAAATGCATACAGCTCTCTTTCCTAAGCAAAATTTGTGTTTTGTACAATTGGAGAAGAATTTCTTTTCTTATGAAATACCTACAAAACTGCTTTACATTTAAATTATTTCACCAAGGGTTGAGATATGGTAAGTTTCTTATGAATTACAGTGAATTCCATTCTAATTTTGCACATTCCATAACCCTGTCTGCTAAAGTTAATTGTAAACTGCTAAACAGAATGCTCAGGAAATGCTTGCTACATTCTCTCCATCATGTAACTTAACTTTTTCTTGGCAAGGAGTTATACATTTAAATTTTCTTATGGGATCTGATCAGAATAGGATTTAATTTGCTATGCTACAAATTATATCAAAAAGTAAGTACCAAAATATTTAGTTTACCCCAAATATCTCTCTAATGAAAGAAAAAAAATACACAGATAAAATAAAAGAAGGACCTCTTGAGTTTCTCAGTCTTCTGCTTCTAAATGGATGACTAAAATATGCTTAGGATTTGGAGTTCATTTCAGCTGCAATATCCAGAATAAAGATAAGATATTCATAGATATCAAGACCAGAAAAAACTTCTATGATTATAAACAATATGAACAGACAAAAACCAATATGAGACAAAGGTTTTTAGTCAATAGCTTTTGCCTCTAGTACAATAATCTGAGTTGTAGGTATAATGATTCAAATAAACCTTCAATGAACACTTCAACTCTTCCACAGCATTATTTTTACTGCAAAAGTATTTGTTTAGCTACTGTGTTGCCTGTGCAGCAAATAGACTGTTTTCAAATTACACTGAAAATATAAAATATGTGAAAATATGTGAAATATAAAATATTTCATAGCATGGTATTCCACCTAAAATCTGTAAAAAATGGTCACTAGGAGAAGCTGCGTATTGCCAAAAACCCCTGAAATAAGTTTTAAAGAAATCAATTATCTGTTCAATAGGAAGAATATGCCGTGCTGAACTACCAGGCTACATCTAGAATATAGCAGGAGTACTTTTTTTCTGACCCTTTACTAAGGATTCAGCAAAATGGATGGGTTCTTTAGAACAGAGTAGTGATCCTGACATGGCCAATAGACTATGTGCCATAGCAACACAATTACAGTAGAAAATTATTTTATCTATAAAGCTTACAGCAAGGAGTAATATTTACAGTTTTATTTGACTTTAAAAGCAATAGGGTATTTTCCTGTCTGTCAGACAGTTTTGCACTCTGTCTGCTGAACTGATGCTTTCCACTGGACTAATATACAGAAGCAACCAGGATTAGCTATAATTTGCAAACCCCAATCCACCCCCCTCCCACCCACCAAAATAAAAAAAAAGGAAATTTCCTATTTTAAATCTTTAAAGGGAAAAGCAAGGAAATCATGACAACTATACTTATATGATTTAAATGATATTCTAATAAATAGAAAGAGGAATTGGGATGTTCTTCGTTTGACATGAAAGGTCAATCAACAAGAACAGCACCAAGCATTACATTGTTTCTCACCAATGAAATATGTAATCCCCATCTTACTGCCTTAGGCTGCTTATTTTTTTTTCTAAGAGACAAGAGTATGTCCAAAATATTGGTGTGAGGCTTCAATACACAGAGATTCTGTTTGCCACTTTTATTCCTGACAAACCATTCACCCATTCATCAGAACAACATCTTCATCAAAGTTATCAATGGCTACTTCCACCCTAGATTTCATTAAGACCACACAGTTTACTGAAGTCAGAAAAAAACCCAGAATCCATATTTAGGAACCTTTTCTGAGACACAGGATGGAGGGATAATTTTTAGGATGCAAAAAAATCCCATTTTGAACATCTTCATAGAATACAGCAGAATTTTCTGAGATCTTACTCCCTGTAGATAGACTTGAAAATGAAAGCTCAAACTGAAAAGAAAAGAAGAAATAGAATGGGAGGAAAAGAATCTGTCATTCCTTGGAACCAACCCAGACAAAATATTTTTATACATTTCCCCACCTCTGTTATGCAACAGTACAAGAGAAGGGAATAGCCTGCAGTGTGAAAAAATCAATGCTCTATGACCAGGATAGTAAAACTACAATCAAGTTTAGAATAAATCTTTCTGTTGTACATTCCTTCAACTTGCTATTACACCTTTTAAATGACAGCAGCTTCAAACAAAATTTCTTGGTAACACCAACACTGCAGAATATTACATTCCATCTTTCAATAAAGACTGGATTATTTGATTCTAGGTGAACAATGAACCCCATTGCTGGCGAGGTAGGAGTAGATTTCAGTTCGTAAGTCTGGAAAAGAATTCTTCCTGCAAAGTAAGTGAAACACTTCAGCTCTTTTTTAAAGTTGAAAAATAAAACAGAATAGCTTTTTTAGAAGATACAGTAATATTAGCATGAGAGACAGTATAACAAACTACAGTTCTGAAGAAAAAGTTCAGAGTTGGACCTTACCCCAGTATGAGCCGACCCTATAACAAGACACCAAGGAGTTTCGCAAAGTGCGCTGCTCTTCCTTTTCGGGGATATTATGTCCAGGTTTGACACGATATCCATTTTTGAACAATTCTCCATGAGATTTTTTACGCCTTCTAGTACTTTTGTACGTTTCTGTACGCGTGCCCCCAGAAGGGTTGTGGTAGACTAAAATCTTGCTGGGAATCATGACTGTATCTTCAGCTCCAGAAGCACTGCAGGAAGTACTGTGATGCAGTCCTCAGTCACAGCACTCACTAACAGCAAAGATGGTCACAGATTTATACCCTTTCTTTTGCTAATTCAGTGTCAACATGGAGAGACAGCTCAGAGTCCTTTCTTTAACAGAACTTCTCTTTGGGAGCAGATTTGTTTAACTGGACACATGATAAAGTTCCCCTTTAGCGGTTGTTATCAAAAGATAATGCAGTATAATCTAGTTCATTTCCGTTAGCTTGAAACAAACAGAGTGAATTCAAATACAAAACTCAGCTTGACAAAACAGGCTATCACAAACTGGATAGGCAAAACAAATCACAGAAGCAAGCAGGCAGTGCAGATGCTCCTCTGATCCGAGATGTATTAGAGCTTAAAAGCCATCTTCTATCCGGATATTACCACATAAGCTTCTTTCAGATGCATCAAAGAACCACACCCATTGATTCAAAACCCACAAACATGATGCTGTTCACTTGGAATGAACAAGTACTCTAGCAAAGAATATAGCTCTTAGAATATATGTACATAAAGGGAATTATTTACTGTGTATTAGTTTCTTTGGCAAGCTCACATCTGTTTTCCAGTTAAAGTTAGTATGCAGAAGGCAGAGGTCACATAATCAGTCAACTCTTGCAGGATTTATACCAGATGAAATTAAAAAACCTCCAACAAATAAACACAACAACCCTTCTTCCAATCCCAGTTAATGACAACTATCTTACTGAAGGAAAAAAAAATCAAAACAATTTAGCCATCAAGCATGAGCACGAAGAATAGAGTCCATAGCTCTCTCAAGCTGACTTGCTCTATGAATATTCACAAAACTGGAGTTCTGTTCAGTCAACTACCACCTCGTTCAATGGATAAAGCTCTACAAATCAAAAGTAATCATCCTCTTCCATTACATATGACAGATTTTCTTCATGATTTTTCCTGCTTTGAGCATAATACACAAACTTCATTGTGTAAAGCTATCTTCATTTTGAGGAATATGCTTATCGTTTCTTTTTTCTTTTCCTTTTTCCCCCCCTTGTTTTTGGCCTCAGAAGACCCACAAATATAGCAATGCCATCTGGAGTACAATGCAAAGCAGACATAAAAATAGGCTGCACCATGTGCTTATATGAAATACACAGGATTTCAAAGCATTTTGGAAATGTTATTAAGGGGTAGACTGCCAAATATAAAGGGGATTGTAGTACAGAGAAATTTCAAATTATAAGGAACATGTAGATAGTGAAGCAAACTACTTCTGTGAGTCCCTTGCATTGTAACCTTTAACACTAAGTTCTTACAAACAACCTGGTTACGTTCCCACTGGTCACAACAGTCAGGTTCCACTGAGTCTATAGGGATGGGGTTTATGTCTGCATGTGACAAACATCCAAGATTTATCTGTGAGCACTTGAATCATTCCTCTCCAACTGAAAAGATTTGAATGGGGTAGTACTTATCTGTGTTACTAATCACATCTTGTACAGCTCAAACTGAATGCACGTCCTACTTAACTTTTTACCATATAAGGCACACTATTTTCCTTTCCTTCTGTATTTCCTCTTGACTAGTATTGTAATCTTGTTATTATCCAATTTTAAACCTATCATTAGTGCACTTTATACTTAGTACAGCAAATGTTTGGGTGTAGAATCCATTTACACTGAAAGCCTGGAATGTCTCTAAAGGAAAACAGGACCTAAGTAATAAATAGCAAGAGCCACGCTGTTTAGTTTACATAACCTATTATTTTGGTTTTAACAATTTGACAGTATTGTTTAAACTCCTCAGCTTCCTGGCATAGCCAGATTTTTATCAATTTCTTTTCAGTCAGTGCACTGCTTAAGCAGTTGCATACATCAAAATTTGAAAACATAAATTAAATGACACAAACTAGGATTATATCTAAAGTAAACCTGCTCGACAAGTTCAAAAAAATGTATATAAATTTGAGCAGCAGCAGAATGATGGCATATTGTGCTGAGAGGCATTCTTAACATCACAGCCAGCCACACAAAGCTACTGGTATTACCTTCCTGTGCAGACATTTCTGCTTTTCAAATAACTATTTTTTTAGTATTTTGTTCTACAACTCAATTACCTAAGACAGCTTCTTATTTTCAGTGACATTTAGAGTTTGCTACCATCTATAACATCAATCTATTACTTGGTCAATTTTTTATATTAGATGTAAAATTAGATTACAGAAAATTGTTCTCTGCAAACTAATTTTTTTTTTTTCAGCTATCCAGAAAAGCACCTTTTAAGTATTCTAGCTTAGATGAACATCTGAGTGAAAGCCTGGAGCCCAATTAAGCACATGAAGGTGGTGCCATCAGTAGACTATCACTGTTTCCTGCCCCTGTGAAGGACATGCTCCTTGGCCTCCTGGTCTGAGGTAGATACAAAACTCCAAAGCCCCATGTTATCCGCAGTACCTGAAATGTCTGCTCTGAAGATTTAATCCAAACTAATCAACAAACATTTTGTTATAAAGAGCTCTAGAATGACTTTTAACAACCTATTTTGCCTTCAATGAATCCAAGGTACTTACAAGTTTTTCCTATTTTCTACAGAAGCATACCCTTGAAGGACATCATTCCATGACCCTTCTTGAACTTGTCACAAAAACAGATTTACATACTCATGGAAGTACTGCTATGATTAAATGACAACTTGCTTTCCAAGTCCATCCAAATGTGAAGCTATTAAGCTTAAAAATGCAGGAGAAGAAAGCAAGACTTGTCAGCAGCTAAGCTCCACTTCAGCTTTGGCTATGCAGGGACTAGGTACTTGATATATCACCTTGAAGGAGAGCAAGGGAAGATTAGATCCTGCCTCAGAAAACCAATATACTGGGAACAAGTGGGTATCAAATTATTGTCCTTTCAGCCACAGGTTAGATGTGGGTGCTGGATTTGCTGTGCTTTTGTGGGATGCCATTTGCTTATAGTTGTGCTCAAAACCTCAATCTACAAAAAGCCACAAAACACAAGGAAACCTGCCAAGGAGAAACCTGCTGCAGAGAAAAATAACTGTTATATCCTCTGACTATTCTCTCCTTGAAAATTCATTTTTAATTTAATTTACAATAAGTGAACACAGAAGTTTCCCCACACTACCTTTCCTCTCTTTTAAATTGCTGCTTCTGAAATGACAATGTAAAAGCCGTTTGCTGTACACAAAATGGCCCATAAAATTTTCATTGCTGATATTTCAAAAATGGTGAAAGTATTATTCATAGAAAAAAAAAACATACCCTGCCATGTCCGAATTTAAAAGCTCTACAGGTTGGTCAACAACTACTTTTTAGTACAGCTTTGTAGCAACATCTATAGATTATGACAAAACCTGAATATAATGTTCATTCTGCCAAGAATTTACCACTCATTAACCTCACTAAATTATTTAGAAGGTAAATTTACAATCCAACCTTGAGTTCCTGAGAAAACGCATGTAGTTGCATTATTTACTTTTAACCTCCTAGTCTCAAAGTCTTAAGCTATTAAACCATTTTCAGAAAGCTTGGCATTAGCAAGAATAAAACCATTCACTCAATATGTAAACATTCACTTTCCTGCTTTACACCACTTCAGGCAAAAACTGTGTCATATTTCATAAACCAAGCACAGATATATCCAGTAATAAATGAAGAGCAGATCTTTGCATAAAACCAGGGACCATTAACTTGTACACATTTTATATTACAAAAGATGTATTATCCCAGCAAAGTGACGTTGGTGCCATTTTTAACAAAAGATTGAAACCATGAAGGGAAGAATAACCAGTATTCATATTGACCTAGTGGGTAAAAAGAGTTTAAAAGCCAAAGAATTTATTCAGCTCGCATTTTTCTATTTTTTTCATATTACATTTGTGTAATCCTTTCCAGATACTGTGATTCCATATTCAAAATAGATGTAAAATATGCCTTTTGTAATTCTGTGATTTGGGGAGAAAAATATTAATTGTACAATTTACTGATGGTGCTACAGAAACCATAATGAGCCTTGAAATAAGAGATTAAACCCCAGCAAGCTAACCTTGCAAAGAAGGCAGCACAGGAGGTTGGAAATTTGGATGTTGCTTTCTAAAGTGACCATTACAACTCAATATAGAGAGGTTTCCCTTCCTGAAAAATCACAAGTTAGCATCTTATATAATTTTCCCTGGCATTCATCAGGAACAAATTGCACTAAAATCAGGAATATGCTATTTTGAGAGGCTGTAACCATAGGGCAGAACAAATGATAAGAACAAAGGCAAAGGAAGGGCAAAGGCCAGATCTAAAGCCTGACTCATGCTGCAGGAGGTTGATTTAAAAAAAGCCTTGCAATTCTGCCTGTCTTTGCTCCCGTGAGTCACAAGGCACAGGCCGTAACTGCCAAAGAAACAAGGAGCATGCCATGAAATAGGGCTTGACAAGGAGTCAAGTATTTCACTTCTAATCAACTGGTATGATATAATGCATCCTATTCAGCGAGCCTCTTCAGCCTTTGAGTTGCACAAATAAAATAGTTAAAGAATGGATATGAGCAGATACATGCAGATAAATTAATTATGAGAAACCAGTTATGAAAATTATATACCACAAAATCCTGTACGTTATTATGATCCAGGTGCAAAAAACATTAATTCTATTTTCTGACAAGATAAATGACAAATATTCAAAAAATATTTATGCTTGTCCTGGTAAAGCAATAGCCTTTTACTCAATATACAGAATGATTCCTTGCATATTGTGCAAATTTATATTGTACAAACAATAAACAGTATTTCTGACCAGCTGTAGGATTAAGAACTTAGTCATAAAATTCCACAGAAATTAAAGATTGTGGTGTTTTTCTTTTTGGAAACACAACTGTTGTATAGATCCACACACCGTGTTTCAGCATCCCTTATTTCACCCCAATCAGTACTAAAAAAATAGTCTTCACCTCCTCAGCAGTGCATCCTATTTAAATACGAGGTCTGAGAACTGCAACTGTTAATTCATCACTAAGAGTGAGTCAAGAATAAAGCCAGTAAAGGAAGGAGCACTTAAAACTCTTCAAATTCACATTAGACAGAAAATCTGTGATCTGCCTACTGAGAAGAAAATTCTCACATTTTCAGGTGCACAGAAATGCTTTCCCTTAAAGGCTGATGTTGCCCAATCAATAAGAGAAGATAGTGAAATTTCTGTGCACTATCAGAGTAGATTAGAGCCGGTGCCTAGTAAAGTAGGTGTCTGAAATTTTCCTAGGAGATTCTGTCCCCCAAATCTATGCATCACTGGCTATTTTCCACTGAATGCAGCATATTTCTTACAGGATCTGCCCCACATGCAATGATATACAATTTTCTCTACATTAATTTCCCAGGTGAGAGTGAACATGAAAGAATTCAGATGATATTTCCAGATGTTTCTACTCTTACAGTGCTGATATCTGCACTTTGCTCTCAATAGGAAGGAAAGTGAAACAACACAGAAAAAAACAAATTTGGAATTTAATAGATAATAAAAGCCCAAATAATACCATTTGCTTTATAAAGAATCCCATCTCCTTTTAATTTATATTCACAATATTACACATCTAGAAACTCCATCATGATATATATTGCCTGCACACTAGCCACTATGAAAATAACTTTTTCTTCAAAGTTAGCATTGTCCCAACCCCATTAGCCATTAAGAAACACTTCATTAACTATGCTTTAATAATTATCTAAATTTCAAATAATGAAATTGCATACAATATATATAAATTATATATCTACAACACAAATTGTAATATTTTCTAATAAAATATTTTGAATTTATTTACTTACATATTTAACTAATCACTTCTGCTCGTAATTAAAAATTGAACTTTTACACCCATTACCTACAGCAGCCCTAACATACACACACATTGGTAAGAACCCCTCCAGGACTTAGGAGTTTTGGTATCAGAGAAGATGAATGTTGAATAGGAAACATTTTCAAAGGCTGCATTTTGAAAAAGAAAAATAAATAAATAAATGTGAAGATTGTGGAAGATATTCAAACCATATCAGGAATTTATATTTATCTTGCTGTGATTCATTCTTCTGCTGTCACAACACTGCAATCGATACTAGAACTTCACTGGCTTGTTGACTAACTTCAGAGAAAAGCATCCCAGAACAGAATTAAGTAAAATTGAGCAAACTGTTAAAATGTGAAAATAATCCTCGTGTTACTTTAAGCACACAATGTCAGTGCTCTTATTTGGCTACTAATATTCTATCTAGCTCTCAGCAAAAAAGCTGGGCTCTGCAGGTATGATCCACATCCCCAAGGCCAGTGCCAGCTGCAATTACTCCCTGTCTTCAAGTAAATGACACTTTGGATGGCCAAGGGGCTGCAGGGTGGATGAATGAGACTGGCATTAAGTGCTGCCTGCACAGGGCTTGTAAAGGCACCAGTGTGCCTCTGTAGTGCACCATGAGCTCACTCATTCACAAAAACTCCTTCAGTTCTGTAGGAAAACGTTCCACATGGTGTGGGGCTGATCAAAGAAAAACACAATCAGCAATTAGGAAGACAATAAAGCTGACAGATAATTTCTACAGAGAAGCAGAGTAACTATGTGATAATGGAGAAATAACACCTGGAGAGTTTTGAGTACCTCAGAAATCTCAAAAAGCATTTTGCTCTCAGTCATCTGTGCTTCTAAAGGACTACAACAATTTACTTTTGATTATGAAGATTATGGTTGCTAGATATCCCAACTTTAATGCAAAACCTCTTCAAATTGAACTTCACACTTCAGATAATAGACAGCTGATTCATTTCAGCTAAACATCCACAGTGATGCTTCAATATTACTGTTTTGAATAAAACCAGCACTCCTTGAAGGATAATGCTTAACAAAATGCTGTGCACTAAACCTGTCTGAGTAGCACAGTTCCATCTGCCTTACTTTATAAAAGGTGATTTTAAAAGATGGCAAAATAATTTCCCTGTTTAAGTCACCTATAACCGCAACAATAAAATGGCTTTAGAAAGAAAGTTTTATAGCCGTTTTACTTAAGTAGAAACCCTCATTTTTCTATGTTTTAACACTATTTTTAAATTAAAAGATGCACCATTCTCTTTTTGTATTTGCTCCATGTTATATATTTACTAGCAACAAACACATGAAATGATGAAGTTAAATACACTGCTTTTCCAACATTCAGCTTCTGAATCAAAGCGCATCTGGGGAGATATGGGAAAACCTGCTTCTGGTAAATGCAATTTTGAAGACAAGCTTAGATATCTGAAACCTAAAATACCAAGAAAACAATTTTTTCACTTCAGATCCCTTTATACATACCAAAGCAGAGGAGTTCACTAGATAGATTTAGAGAAAAAAATCTTTAATGACTATATAAAATTTATAAACACAATGTACTGACTTTTACATAAACAATTAAAAACTAAATGCCTAAATGAATCAAAAATGCACTCCCAAGTTTAGCAGCATCTTCTTTAACACCATTACAAATTAAAGTTTCCTGAACAGAAGAAACTAAAAGAAGCAACAAAAAAGGAGACAGATCTAAAGAACCTGTATATCCTGACTTCTGAGCATCATTAGCTTTATTGGCAAACCTTCTGGCAATCCATTAGGTAAGCCACTGCAGTGCAAGTAGCTATGGAAGAGTCAATAACTTCAGAGATGTTTTTGTGGTGCAGAAATATGTCCTTCATTTCACAGATTGCTCTGATGTGTTTCTGTTTGCATTTAGAATTGGAGATAGTATGATACTAAACACTGCTGAAGGTGATAACAAGGTTAACGAAGGCTAAAAATCTGTGGGTCAGCAATGAATCCAGTGTAAGCCCTGTATAATGAAAGAGTATAAATACAGAAGTACTAGAGAACGTTAAGCATTCAAAAAATTGATGTGAAACTAGTGGCAAAATGTGACAAACTATGAAGGATACTGTTCCCTTGACTAAAGTCAACATTGTATGAAACTGCCATATGGTATAAATATCTTGCAATTCAAAACTTCAGAAAAAGCCTTAAATATTTCAGCTGTAAGAACGCTTCCCAAGTTTTCCTTCTCTATATGCTGTCTGTCTGTGTATAGCAAAATGCTGCAACTGTAAAGACAGAACAGTGGATAAGGGAACAGATTTTTAGCCATCCAGCTATTAATTCTGTAATGTCACATGAGCAGGAAGGTCAAAACTTAACAGATTCACAGAATATTGTGAGATGGAAGGGACCCACCAGGATCTCCCAGGTGTATGGCCCATACAGGGACTGAGCCCCCAGCCTTGGTGTTAGCAGCAGCAGGCTCTCACCAACTGCTCTTCTCATACTGATATGGAGCACTGAAGCAGAAGAAGTCATCCTTCCTAATCCCAGTGGGGTTTGGACCTCTCAGGTGATGGTCAAGCAGTGCATGTAAATGACCATATTAATGAAGTTTCCCCGTTTGAATGTAGAATGATAACAAGAGTGAAAAATCTTAATCGAATTCTCTCTTGACTTTTCTTAGTTTCATATCTATAAAGTAGAGTGAAATAATTGCCAAAAGATTACAGGAAGGATATGAATGATCCAGTTTAAATAAAATTCCAGTCTCAGGTGAGTACATCAGTTCCATCAGAGCCCTCTGATATTCAGAAAAAACAGACACAGAAGAACTTTCTCAAGTCTCATATGGAATTCTTAACTTCTAATCTTTCTAGTGAAAGCCCAACTATCTTTGCATCAGTTTATACCAATTTCAGTCTCAACAGGATTTGCCTTTGATTAATTCAGTCTTGCAAAAACATCAGGAGGAACACAGATATGCAGTTTGGGGTTTTTAATTACTTAAACTGAATAATGCATCTTTTCTTAATTCCACATAAACCCAGACTCACGCACCACAGAGCACACTAGAGCACACCAGGTGATGAATTAATGAGAACTACATGGACATTGCAGTACTTCTGGTCCAGGGTTTATAAAATAAAATAGTTCCTTTGAGCAATGTTACAGAAATTAGAAATGCAAAATGAGCCAAAGATCAAAAAGAGTAACAAGAAATCATGGAATTCATGTTAAAAATGCCAAAATATAAAATGTCATGTTCTAGGTATAAGAACTTCTAGTTTTGGATTTGGATAGATATCAACTATATTATTTATAAAGTTGCTTGTAAACAACAAGCATTCAAAATTCAAAGTTGAGCAGATCCCACTCAGCAACAAACTAACACAGATTCAAAATATTTTAAAAAATACAGTAAAAAAATCAACGGATGAAGCTATCAGGGGAATAACTATGGGATAGTATATAAAGACTAGACTGAATGCCTACAAGGAACTATACATATGAACTTATCACCTGGGAGCCAAGAAATGAAATTTTATTTTGAACTGGTCTTTCAGCTGGCATAAGATAACCAGTAAAATTAAAAAAAAAAAAATAGAAATCAATCTAATCTCTCATATTACCAGTAAAGAAATTGTGCAAGTCAGTTACATGCTGTAGATAGTTCAAGAAAATTTGGAAATCATCTGACTGATGACAATGTGACACTAAAAGAAGCATTTTTAATTTCCCCTCATTCAAGTAAACACAAATGCCCGAAGACAGAATAAATAATTATGGGGTCCCTCAGCAGTTTGAGGGAATGGGTTCTCTCCTTTTATTATTCCACATTCGATTAAAGAGAAAACTCAACAGTCCAGGTAGCCTTCATTTAAGCAGAAGAACTTAATTACAGAGTCAGAAAGGCCACTGAAAGCATTAGAGAATCCAAGGGCAGTCATAAAGTAATTAAACTGATAATATAAAGCAGGACAAAAGGAAAATAGTCTGTTTTTTGTACATACCATCTAGTTATTGAGAACATATTTTAACTGGACAGAAAAAGGATATGGAGTGAAGAAAATTATGTAATATCTATTAAGAAATGCAAATATTTTGCTATTAAAGGAAATTGCAGCGATTTGCTTTTCAGCATAAGTCCTTTATACTTGCTGTTACTATTCTTTTATTATCCTACAGGGGAGTATGACTGAATTAATTCTGAGCAAAGTTAAAATCCATTATTATAAACAACTTCAAATTTAGCAGTCAATCTACAACAAAATAGCATTCTGTGCTTCTCAATCACTAAATTTGGCAGACTGATCTTTAACATTTATGGATTGATGTCCAGAAAAAACATGACATAGAACACCAAACAGATAATTTGGCTACACCAAGCTAAAGGAAAGTCTAGCTGCTTATGCTCCTTTATGAAATATACATAAAAACAGCTTGGCTTACAGCCTAGTACCTGAAAAACATATGATGAAGAACATTAATATACCTGTAGGGTTATAATATTTAGAACCCTGAAAGAATACTGAGTATTCACTGAAGGGAGGGTTGGTTATATGACAAGGAAATCTTACCAGGAATTCCAATTCAGGTCACTTAAATGAAAAAACTAATAATGTTTACTTTTCTAAAAAAAAAAAAATCCAGTCCAAAACAGTAATATATTTTT
Organism: Zonotrichia albicollis; assembly: GCF_047830755.1. Classification (NCBI taxonomy): domain Eukaryota; kingdom Metazoa; phylum Chordata; class Aves; order Passeriformes; family Passerellidae; genus Zonotrichia; species Zonotrichia albicollis. The sequence continues at coordinate 28,303,826 of NC_133825.1, read as the reverse complement.
TCCATTTAAAAACAGCAGAACACAAAAGGAATAAAACATTTATGAAATACATTAACCAACCACAGACTTACTGCATTGCAAAGACATTTTAATCGTAGCATAGCATGACTAGAAACATGGTGGACATTTCAGTAATGATGGAGAAAAAGCAGAAGTTTCCCATGCATATTTTATTTCAGAACTTAGAAAAAGCCAATCATGTAATGGCTGCATACTTGCCTTCCTAATGTGACTAAGACGACTAAGGAGAATGAAAATAAACACATCTGTTAAGCCAGACATTTCTAAGTCATGTCTGGGTAACTTGCATCCAATAGTTTTTAAAATTCTGTGGACTAGTTAGAGTTGGTTGGAGGCAAGTCTGACACATGTAGTTTATAGAAGTTCCAGAAAAAAGTTTATGTTATTTCCATAAGCTTAAAAGAAACAACCATGAGCCTATTAATTAATCTCAGACAAAACAAAGAATTCTACTACAAAGTATTTGAGTAGTCAAGATAAGTAATTATTTTTAAGTATACATTTAGAAAAGCATCATATGCCATTAGCTTTTCCATTAAATGACATATTTGAGTGACAGAGCTATAAATACTGATGTAATTTACTCAGCATTGCCATGGCACTCATTAAATGGACTAAACCCCAGGGAGTCTTAAAATGTATCTGGCATGTCTTCCCTGGAAGTCTAGTCAGGAATGTGTTCTTGACCTAAGTTATTTAATATTTCTATTAATATTCTGCCTTATAATGCTAAGCAATGATATATGAGGAAGAAATTCTTGGTAATGAAGAGAGTAAGTTAGTGACAAGCAGGGCTTGGGATCAAGTACAGCAGGATGGCAACAAACAGTATGCATTCATTTATAGGTAATATTTGCGTGAATTTAACTGTAAATTTAGGACTGGATAATATTTTTTCTTCCACTGAAGGTACATTTTTGCTCAGTCAGTTTATAGATGAAAGAGGTCAAGTTAATCCATCCAGCCAGGCAAATACAGTAGGAAGCACTTTGTAAAGCTATATAACTGTTATCAGCTATGATGTTAGCTTTCAACAGCTTCTCAAAATTCAGAAACTAGGACTACTTTTGGGCTAAGCCAGCCACTCATTCACACATGAAAAAAAAAATCAAGATATCCCCCTGCCTATCACCCCTCCCCATCAGAGCAGAATTGAAATCAGAATGTTATTGGGGTCATTTTTCTGTGCAATGTTAAATACCACTCACAGGTAGACTCAGAGGCAGACTGGGAACAGTTGAGTTAAATTATCCTGTTTGCTTTGAATTGACAGAGGTAGGGAAGCAAGAGCACAGTTTCTATGCATGTCAGATGACAGACTTTAATGACACATGAAACTAGTGCTGTCCCTGTGTTTCTGCTCTGCTCCAGTGTCTTTTGGCTACTTGTTTGACTTCTCATCAGTGGAGGAGAGAGAAGAGTATAGTCACAAAGGAGTGCAACAATATCCATAAAAATCTGTCCTGGATTAGGCAAATAAATACTTGTCACAAGGTTACCTTCTAGCCTTAACATTGCAGCAACTCAAATGCCCATTGGGAAGAAAGTATTAATTTAACTGGGGCCCTATCCAAACATACATGCTCTGTGAAATCTGAACTGATTAAGGGGACATACAAAAAAGCAAAAATATTGTCTTCAATACAATGCCAAAGTGATACAGTCCATTCAAAGACAGATTACTGACAAATCACCAAGCACACTGAACATTTAAAAAACTCTTTTCATTAAATTCATTGATCCCTGTTTGAAGGCATTTGAAGTGTAGAAAGAAATGTTACCATACATAAAAGCAGTGCACATGCACACAATACATAAAATTCTTCTAGGAAGTTTTAGAGAATTTGGCTTCCATTATATATAAAATAATGCATAACTTAAGTAAAATGAACCAAAAAATATATCAAAGCTGGATAAAAGTTGCTTGTTTTGTAAGAAATATTGTAGAATTTTGATGTGCATTCAAAGATTCCACCAACAGATGGCAGAAATGCACAACACTTGATAAAGTTATTGCAAATTACTGCAAATTTAAGGTGCTGAGCAAGGGGGCTTTGCGACCTGTAGATGCACCAAAATCCAGTAAATTAATGCAAAGTCAAAGTGGTATCCCTATAACCAAGTTATCAGAAGGCTTCTTTGTGTCGGCATAACTAAATTCCATTAAACTGTTTTCTAAAAGGAATCAAGTATTCTACAGATTCAAATATGCTTTCAGGATGAGCTGTTCTGTAGAGGTTATGGCAAGAAAGTCTACAGGATATTAAAAGAAATGTTTTCATCTACAGATTTTTAACTAAAGCTTCATCTTGAGGAACGCTTGCTGGATGGGCAGAATGCTTCACACCATCACCTTAACTACCTTAATAAGACACATCCAATTTTTCTCCAAATTTATCTCTAAACCAATTTCATTCTCTGATTCAACAAGAAACCTGAATTTCCATCAGAGTTGTTGGAAATACTCTTCTCTGACCAGGCACTGATACTGAAACCACAAGTCTCATCCAAAATGAATTGACATGTCTCGAACAGGACCTGGACAGAATTTGAGCAAACACTGGAAAAAATTATCTCCTTCCCAAACTGCACTAATCACCACCTGAAGAGATTTGTTCTCTATGCTTTCCATGTGTCTATATTTGCATCTGTTGTCTCTCTTCTTTATCCCACTATACATCTCAAATGTAAAATGAAATGAAAAAAATGTACAGCCTCAACAGCAACTTAGACTAAAAAGCATGTGAGGAAATAAGGACGAACAAAAAATCTTCCTGATAAAAAAATTTATAGGAATCAAACAGTTTCTATCACTTGATTTTCTGTACAGTAGAACAGATGAAACATACGGTCAGAAAAAGGAAGTGAGATTGTTTGAAATACCTTTTTTGTCTTTAATTTCTGTGATTCAATAATAAGACACTATCAAATTCATATATTATGTTGTATTAATATCACAATCTAAGGCGGATTGTTCCTCATTCACATATTCTTGAAAATGTGAAGCCAATATCATATTTCTTATGTTAAATTCCCCTCTAACAATACAATCCTGTCAAGGCAATTTTGTTCAATACAGTCAGATCATAAAATCAATATTTCTTTTTTCATAAGCATACAAGTACATGATTAAAGGCATTTCAGATATTTGAATTGGCTTTACTATCACAGAAGATAGAATAAGGGTTTTAAGTGTGTAAAGTGTTATTGAGTCTTTACTAAATAAAACTGGAAGACATTAACTTGTTGTAGGACTCTCCAATTTTTCAGACTGCAACCTATCCAAAGGAAAAAAGTTCTGAATCTGAAACTTAGCTAGGACTCTCAAATTATGACAACTTTGTGGTTAAAAAAACAACAAACCAAACAACAAAATTTACCATGCCATTATTTCTCCCATTGTAAATTATCTTTGTCAAACAACCCTATTAGCCTACCTTCACTTGGACTATAAACAAAATACACAAACTCAGCAATGCACAGAAATAATTTGGTTAAAATTCACTGCCAAAGTCACCTGTAACTCATTTTTCCCTTGGGAAGAGTCTCTCCACTCTGTAGAATCCTGCACCTGGAGAAATGTCCTACCACTATCAGAAAGTTTCTTGTATAGAGTTGTGCAAGCAATACATATGATTTGATAAAGCACAGCTGTAGCTCATGAGCAAGTGTCTACACAAATGTTACTGTTTGCAAAACAGTGTTGGAAAAATGTCATGGGATCTAGATGAAAATGAGCATCCAAAAACACACTGATGTTCATATCTGTACAGTTTTCAAGTCAGAACATAAGAAATTATTATACAGCATGATAAAGCACTATACATCACTAAACTATACAGATTCATTAAAAATTTCTTTCCTATCTCTATTTCCTCAAATTTGTCAATAATATGTAGATCTTTTCATATGCCAAATGCACTCTTTTCACGTGCTTCCTTTTCTTATGCTGTCCTCTGCATGCAAAAATGATACCACAGAAACCCTTTCTGAAGGCTTTACCAAATCTAAAAATCTGGTATTTTGCAGGTTTGAAGTGCTGTTTTGCCTTCATCTTTACTTTAGACATTGATCATACTGATATTCCTAGAAAACTTTTCAAAAAGTATAATCTGATCTTTCTTTCAATACCAAATGTTGTCTGCAAACTGGAACCTAGGTAGAAGACTAGATTTGAAACATCCTCTATGAATACTGATTGAAAATTTAATTCATATACAGCATTTCAAGATGCAAAAATATATGTAAAGAACAGCTGAATACAAAAGAGTATCAGGGAAAGGAGGAGGCTTCACATACTAAGAGCTGCACAATAGTTGAATGATGGCATTTCTGAGCCAGCGTAAGAACAGAAAAAATCCACTGGCCTTCCACTTCTCTACATGATCAGATGATATATCCAGAGCATGTCCTCTGCCATGCTTCACATCCTTCTATAAGCACTTACTGCTCCAAAGGCAAAGCTTATTATTTATTTAGGATAGTTTGGTTTGTTTAAAACACTGCTCAAACTGTGGGTCCATAGTGATGCTAGTCAGTTAGCTAAACCAGGACAGCTCTTGTAGAATTGGGCATTCAGAGCCACTTGGGAACTTGGATTCTGCCAAGTACTTCAATGAAGTCATTACAGCTGACTGACATGAATCAATAATGAAATAAACTGGAAAGACCCTGATGCACAATACATTCCAGATGGTGCATTTTATTTTGGCTCCTAATGATCCTGAAATCTAAAGCACACAAAGAAAACCTGCTAAATCATTAAGAAATTCTTAAAATGTGCCAATGTTGAATGATTTTTGCCTCACTAAAAGGCAAACCTCCCTGCTAATCCTACAGACACATGGGGACAACTTGTGCAAAACCCACAACTTATTTGTTCTGAATCCCCCTCAGCAGAAGGATATCTCTCTCAATTACAATGCTTATATAAAAGAAAAAGGCAAAGTAGCCATCTAACCTGAAACTAAATAATATGGTCTAAAGACACTCCCTTCCCCTCTACTCACACTCTCAGTCTTACCAGGGTATTACCTACACGTATGATTTGAGCTCTACAGGCAGCAAATTTGGCCATCCCTTCCAAAGGTGTAAAAAGGAATATACAGGCTCCATTAATACGCTTTGATATATTCACTTAAAAATTCTTTCATCACAGTTTCTCAAAATAACTTTCTGGTCTGAATTAAAGTTATGTTAGGAATCCAAACCATTCACATTTTTGAATTAGTGAATGATTTCACTAAGGATGATTTATCTAAAATGAAAACCCCTCTGGAAGCAGGTGCAAAGCTAAAACATTGTAAATATGTTATTCCTAAGATGACTACACTAAAAAACACATCAGTTTTTTGCCTCAGCAGGTGATAAATGTCTCAGGGGGATTCCACAAAGAAACAGGCAAAGTGAGGCTATAAACAAGAAATCAAGATAAAGTGATGTTGATGTAATTAAGAGATATGGAAATTCTTTCAACCCTATGAGTGCTCAACTCTTCCTGAAAACTGACATAAAACTTATGAAATCCATGCAGCAGAAACTGCTAAATGTGCAAACGCTCTCATTATTCCTGTCAGTACTGTTAGCTGGATTGCTGTGTCACCATGAGTCAGTCAATTACGCAGTCACTTTCATGAAGGGTATTCATTCCAAATAATTATCTCTGCCTCATTTCCCAGAGTTTGTGGTCTTGCTACTTTCTCATTTCATATTCCTTTTCAATAGATTCTGTGATTCTATTTATTCTCTCAGATAGACTTAATCTCCAAGGACTTCAACCTCAAAGTTTTTGGGAAACTCTGATACTTCCCATACAGGAGTGAAAATCCATCCCTCTAATTCACATAATGCAAGAAATCTGAGATAAAGTTATAGCTACTGAAATCGGCAATTTTCTTTCAAGGATAAGCATGTTTTTTAATTACATACCTTCTTTTTAAATTTTATTTCCTAACATAATGTGGAACTGTATGACATTTTCTCTTTCAAAAAGCCTTACTTAGTTTTCTATATGTGACAGAGGTGATATGTGATAAAGAGAGTAATCATATGAGGATGTGTAGTGATCTTTTCTGGCTGTTTTACTGCTTTCTTCCCTGGCATACTAATTACCACTGATATGACCTTTACTGTGGTTATAAATTACCTGATCTCTTTCCATAAAAAAAAATTCATCAATAATTTTTGTATCTTTGCACTTCTATATTAAGATGAAAATGTTAAAAGACTATTAAAGGCCCTCTGGTTTATTTTATTTTCCATATGAAACATTTAAGATAAGAATTTCTTCAGTTTTCAGGGACAATGAGTGCCTGTATTTCCAGAGGCATGAATTGCCAAACTGTGAGGTTTCATAAGTTGTCTAAAGACATATGCCATTTTTTAGGATGTTTTCTCTGAATAAAAAAAATCACGACATTTGACTAATGAAAATGCCTAAAACACTTGTACAGGAAACTCGATTTGGCACATTATGGATGTTTTTAATTGAGTGTCCTCTCTATTTCATTTTGCATTCCCTTTTACATGTGGCACACCTTTTCTAATGCATTCCTAGCAGTCCAGTAAAAATATTAAGTGTCTAAATGTATCTCCCAAATCAGTCACTTCGGTGGATTCAAAATTTAGCCACACTGGCTTAAAAAATGCAATGAGAATATATTGATTTCATTGTTGACAATGATCCATGGCAATCCAGTTCAGTGAATGAATGATCTAGATCACCTGTTCAGGTTGTGAGCTGAGACAAATCAAATTCATGGTTTGATAAAGGCAGGCTACTGTTCCACAGTACTTCCAAAATGGAGTTCTCCACCACTTAGAGTAGGAGATTAGTAAACAGTTGAAAACAAAACAAATATAGTAAGTGCTTTTTCTGACAAAATTCACCTTTCTGCTTCAAATTCACTTTGAAAACTACTTTGGAAACATTATTCTATTTACACAATGACATAAGATCAACAGATTCTCCACCCAAATGTGCAAACTTAAAGTAATTTTATAACAAGCATTTTAAAGGTTAAACTATTTTACTTACCAAGCCAACTTCTGTTTAAATATACTGACACAAACACTGGAGGGACCGTGAAGAAGTCTACCACTGAGTTAACTTCTAGCCAAAACCATAGCTTGTCATTGGCTGCTATAAACTGGAAAGAAAAAAAAAAAAAGAGGGGAAGAGATGAAAGAATCAGATTATTATCATGCTGATTTCAGGTATCTGTTCTAAAATATTAAACCCAAAAGTTAGTGTAGTAACTGATGTTTTAGGTCAGTCTAGACAAAACATGGAAAGAAGTCTGTATTGCAAATTTCTTGATAATAACACTGAGATTAAAATGAAAGGCCTAACTAGAGAGATAGATCATCTATGTTATCAGTTGTAGTATCTATGCTAAAAATACTTTTTCCACATTTGTTGACAATGTATCAGTAATATTGGAAAAGTGTAGGCAATTATTAAGTATTTGGAAGCACATCAATTTTGTTCCAGCACACCAAATATGCTGGTGGCAGTCTTATCATACATTTGGTGCTCACAAATTTCTCAATACAGAGCTGTTTAGAGTCCCATCATTACAAGTCCAGAGGAGATCAGGAGGGTGACTCCTACAAGGCATAGTTCAGGACTGCAGCAGCACTTCAGGCTTTTGAATGAAACCACGTGGTCTCTCTCTCTCCTGAATACAAAATTAGCCCTGGGAAACTGGCAAGCTTAGATTGGGCATCATAGTTAGAACTTGCCTACGTGCTTAAATAAGGTGAAACTGCCACTTGCATTTGATTCATAATTAAAAAATAATTGAAACATTTGCTTTATATAAACATTAAATGGAAAAATACAAATAAAGTGAAAAAAACTAGTGTATTATGAAGGTATTTAACGGAGCAGATCTATCTAAGTCTTAAAACTTTGACTTACACATTTCAAAACCATGGTCATATTCTTTGCATTAAAGAAGATAGTGTCTTTCTTTCAAAGAAAATACAATCTCTATTTCAATCTCCATATACAGCAGCTGCCTTCCCTCCCTGCCTCCTGCCACCAGAGAGACGCTACTTACACGCAAGCCGAAGTAGAGTAGGAAGAACACATTGAAAGCCATGTCGATCTGTAATGTGAAATCTTTGTAGAAATTCTGGCAGGATTCTATTGGGCTATTTGAAAGACAAAGAAATCAGAATAAACTGTCAGTATGTGAGCTTCTACTCTGCTGAGAATTGTTTGCATTTCATTAAAGACCTTGATCCAGAAATCAGGTTTCTGTTTTCCAGTCGTTTACTGGATACAAGCAAGCATTTCAAAGGAACTATTTCGTTCATTCAGTTAGTCATTCATACAGTATTCATATTCACCTATTCAGGTAATATTTGAGAATTAACATGCAGATACCTTTAGGAGAGGACAAGCAGGAGAATACCTCAGGATTGCTTAACCCCACATTAACCCTTAAAGAACTGACTTCTTTCTAAAGAACACACCTATGATACTTTAGGAAGAAACCTAACAAGTACACAGGTACAGTGAAACATTACATGCTTTTAATTCATAAAACCTTTTTAAAAAATAGTTGCTTAGGAATACATTACCCATTAGCAACCTGGAGTACTTAGTCTTGTAGAATCCCTTGTTTATAAAAAGTTGATTGGATTTTTTTTCTTTTTCTCACTTCTTTTTTTTTTTTTTATGGCCATTTAATGTACTTTATGTACAGTACTATGAACTGAGTAGAAAAGCAGCATAGCCCACTGGTAAAATTAAATAACAAAATAAATTGAAGAATTTGAAGCAGTACTCTAAGGGTTAATTTCTGCATGCAGGTTAATTAAAATACCCTTGTGTGTCTCAGGCAGCCATTGCAAATTTCAGCTTCTTATTTTATGCTCTGTTTAACAGTGGGACAGATCCAAAGCTTGCTCTATACAAACTGGTACTTTATAAATATACTTTTATCTAAGGAAGGTGGTAACTTCCATAAGTATCATCAGTGATTTATTTGTAAGGTTTCTAAAACAGGTTGTTGAAGCCACAGTCCAATGTTGTAGTCATAGACCAAAGTGAAAATCATGTCCCAATATATGTTGATGTATATACTATATATACATAATGTCCCACCATATATACATATATATACACACATATATTGCAAATGATCCTGTGTTCATCACAAGTGTAATAGAGGGAAACTAGAACGTAGATCATTTGAACATTTGGAGCCCTAGAAAACTCCTTTTAGAAAAGCAGAAATTTGTTGGCTTTCTAGATCAAATAAATCACTGAACATGAATATAATACCAGTTAGTATAGCAGTATTTCTGCAAGTATAATGCTAGACTGCTCAACAAGCAAGATTCTATGCGTTATGAATGTCAGGTACCTAACTTAAGGCATAAAGGAAATTACCTGGACTACCAGGTCATTACACATGCAGCCAGATTTTCCATTCCTTGTATACATTTCAGGTCAAACAAGTTAATTACAGCATGCTCTCTACTGTCTCTATATGCATGAATGTATACAGCAAAATTCTCCTTGATGTACAATAGCTTCATATTTTAAGAAGCTTCAGTGCTATAGGAAAGTGTATTAAAACTGTTTTTCGAAGGCTATTTGAAAGACATTGAAGTTATGAGACACTTCTGTAATAGTTAAAATAAAATTGATTTACAAGAGCAGGCAGAAGGGAAGAGAAGCCATATGTTAACATACAGGAGAGCAGACAATACCCCATATTTACAAACACAGTTTTAGCTACAAAAATACTGGATGTAATTTGAGAACCCAACTGGATAATCTTCTGTAAGGCACTAATGAGAACAAAGGATTTTGTCAAAATAAGGTAGGCCACACACTGAGTCACAGTGCACCCTATCAACAGGAAATAGAGAGGAACAGAACCAACAACCCTGCACCAGCCCTTAACTCCGAGTTATGTCCCTGCAAAACCTGGAGAAATTCACCGAAGCTAATGGACTGCAGAGGCTTATAACCAGGATAGAGAGCAATTTTTAGTAAAGGTCAGCTAAGGTTGCAGCTAACAGCTCTACTTTTGTGTCACTGTCCTTTACAAAAACCTACAAGATCTGACAAATTATCTAATGCAAAATAAATCTCTTTTTTTGGCAAAACACTTAGCCCAATGGATGACAATTCTGATTTGTGACTTCGGTTCACCTAATACCAAAACCACTGTTTCTCCTAGTCATATCCTTTAAACTTCCTTTATTTCAGAGAGAATCCCTCTCTTTCAATATTTAAGTTGTCCATTTCAAAGACAAACACAGCATCCTTCTTTTTTATTTCAAATGATGATTTTTCAGAAGGGCATGACACTGAAGAAATTATCAAGTTTTTCACAGATGGATTATAAAATATTTTAAACATTCTAAATTAAACTTTCAGTTTGGATTTCTTATTTTTCTTCTCACCAGTAGCTGACATCTGAGCTGTAAGAAAAACAGGGCCACTAATGTTTATCATTGCACAATTCTGCAGAAAGAAGCCAATTTGAAACTTGTCTTTACATCGAGTTTCCCAACACCAGAAGTGCTGTAAGTACTTCTTAGGAGTGCACAAGGGTCTCCAGGACCAGCAATAATACTAATAAAACTCCCTGGTTTATATTAAAATCATATGGCATATCCTATGGGATTTCATCCCATTGGAGCAGCAAAGGTTTCACTTCTGAAAAAGACAACAGACTATTAGAATTGTTTTTACTCCCTTTCCATGAATGGTTTCATACACTTATATCGCAAAAAGACAGAAGAAACCATGAGAAAATCAATGAAATAGCATACTGGCAATGAGAGGAAAGATTTCATATAACTAGATAAAATTTACAGTAACGATGGAACTGTAAATGCAATGGGCACCTCTCCCTAAAAAAAGTGGCAGGATCAATACTCCAACAACTGGCATGCACATCTGGTAAATCAGCCAGCTAGGGAAGGAACCCCACCAGAGCTGTTTTTCTGAACAGAGAAGGACTGGTGGCTGATGTGACAATAGGAGGTTGTCTTGGGCACAGCAATCATAAAACAACAGATTTTGATTTTTGGAGAAATAATGAGGGGGGCCAGCAGGACTCCCAGAGGGCAGGCTTTGGCCTGTTTATGAGGCTGGTTGAGAAAGACCCTTGGAATGCAGTCCTGAAGGGCAAAGGAGTCCAGGAAGGCTGGACATGATTCAAGATGGAAATTTTAAATGCACTGTAGCAGGCCATCCCTATGTGTCAAAAGATGAGCAGGGAAGACCATCAGCCTGGCTGAATAGAGAACTTTGGCTGGAATTCAGGAATAAAAGTGCATCATCTTTGGAAGAAGGGCCAGGCAACTCAAGAGGGCTTCAAGGATGTTGTGAGGTTATGCAGGGAGAAAACTAGAAGGGTCAAAGCCCAACTAGAACTAAATCTGGTTACTGGCATAAAAGAAAATTAAAAAAAAAAACACTTATAGAAATGCATTAGCAACAGAAGTAGAATCTCCATTTTTATTGGATGTGAGGGAAACATAATGTAAAGAATGAGGAGAAGCCTGGGGTACTTAATACCTGCTTTGCTTTGCGGTCTTTAGTAGTAAGAGCAGCTGTTCTCTGGGTACCCAGTGCCCTCAGCTGGAAGACAGATGGGGAACAGAATGAAGCCCTCACAATCCAAGGGGAAATGGTCAGTAAAATACTGTAAAATACTACACCATTTAGAACAAATCCAAAGGGCTGCATGGAATCCACCCAAAGAAACCGAGGGGGGCGGCAGAAGTGCTGACCAAGCTACTTTCCATCATTTATCAGCAGACTTGGTTAACTGGAGAGGTTCTACCTCACAGGAAATTGAGAAATATGACACTCATCTACAAGAAGGATCAGGAAGAGGATTCATGAACTACAAGCCTGTCAGCCTGACCTTGGTGCTGGGCAAGGTCATGGAGCACATCTTGAGCCAGCACAGAGCACATTAGGACACCACAGGATCAGGTCAAGCCTGTTTGTGTTTATAAAAGGCAGTGCAGCTTGACCAATCTGATCTCCTTCTATGACAAGGTGACTTGCTTGGTGGATGAGGAAAAGGCTGTGAAGGCTATCCAGACTTTAGTCAAGCTTTTTACACCAATTCCCACATCATTCTACTGGAGAAACTGGCTGCTCATAGCTTGGAACTGCTGGGTAAAAGGCTGGATGGCTGAGCCCAAGGAGTGCAGCCAATATCTTGATCTATGATCTGGTCAAGGGAATTGAGTGAGCCCGCAGTAAGCTCACAGATGACACCAAGTTGAGTGGGAATGTTGGCCTGCTGGAGGGTAGGAAGGCTCTGCAGAGGGATCTGAACAGGCTGGATCCATGGGCTGAGGCCAATTGTACAAGTTTCAACAAGGCCAAATGCCTTGTCCTGCACTTGGGTCACAACAATGCCACGCAGTGCTACAGGCTTGGAGAAGAGCAGCTCTAAAGGTGTTGGGAAAAGAATCTAAAGCTGCTGATCAGCAGCCAGCTCACTGTGAGCTAGCACGTGCCGAAGTGGCCAAGGAGACCAACAGCTTCCAGCCTTATAACAGGAGCAGTGTGTCCAGCAGGACCAGGGAAGGGACCATCCCTGTGTACTCAGCCCTGGTGAGGACACCCCTCGAGCGCTGTGCCCAGCTCTGGGCCCCACACTGCAGGACAGCCAGGGGCCGAGATAAAACAGAAGGGAACAGCTGGGGAAGGCTCTGGAGGGAGCACAAGGGGGCTGGGGCTGTTCAGCCTGGAGAAAAGCAGGCTCAGGAAGGACCTTATCACTCCCTAGGGACAGGTGTAGCAAGGTGGGGGTCGACCTCTTCTCCCAAATACAAGTGACAGAAGAAGAGGAAATGGCCTCAAGTTGTGTCAGGGGAAGGCTAGATTGGATATTAGGGAACAATTTTTCACTGAAACATTGTTGAAAGAGGCTGCCTAGGGAAGTAGAGTCACCACCCCTAGAGGTATTTAAAAGATGTATAGCTTTAGCACTTAGAGACATGGTTTATTGGAGAACTTAAAGGTCATTTATAAAATAAATGATTCTATGATTCTCTAATATTTATAAGCACTTTGAAAGAGCATCTTTGATTATCTATACAATTTTTACAACAAAACTAGTAGCTATGAAGCCCAGTTGTACAGTTATAATAAGCATAAACTACTTCAATGAGCAAGAGTGACTAAAAGAGTGGTAACAAAATAATTCCATTTAATTTTACATATTTCCTGCAAAACTTTGACATGGTGCTCCCAGCATCCTTAAAGCTTTGCTGCAATCAGCATTGAAGTCAACACTGTGCACGACAATTTTATCTCATGCTGCACCACCTGTCACTTCAATTCAAAAGACCCTACTGCTGCTTAAAGAACTATTTTTGCCACCAGTTTATATCATGTATTTATTATTCTTGCTTATTTCTGTTTGGCTTAAAATGTTTGTAATGCATCAAAATGTTTCTACTGGAATTACTCCTTGAATAGTCATAAAATGAGTGTGAGAGAGCAAAAAATGCTTTTTAATGTTTTCTGAAATTGCTTCTGTGAGTATATTAATATGAAAATTCCCACAGAAGCCTTCAGATTTTTCCAGGATTTTTGAAATTGCAACAGAACTGAAAACAACTTGAGTGGTTTTACTGTATCTTGTCACCTCTTGATAGGAGGTGTAAAGCCCATTGCAAACTTCAGATCAAGGCCTTAGTAAGGACTACCAACCTCTGTCCCAGCTCAGCCACTGCCATCATGACCACAAAGAATAAGGAGAAGGAGTTCCAGGAAAGTCATTCAGACTTTCGACCAGCTCTGCAATCACAGTGACAGCTGTCTGGACAATTTTACGTTAAATGTTCCCCACAATGACGGGAAAGCTTTTGTACACCCAATTCAGCACTTGAAATAACTATACAATATGCAATTTACAGTTCTTCCTAGGTAAGGAAGTAGACTGTTTTATTTTTTGGCACATCGTGTCCGGCTGCTCCTAATGGTTTTTTGCCTTTTTTATTTCTCTTACTTTTTAATGACAAGGCATGCAAAGACAAAGATGGATGCTAATCCTTACCTGTGTATAATTTTATTTTTTAAAAAAGGGAAAATGTTTATTTTAAGACATATTAATCTAGTTGCATTTTGTCAAGTGTTTTGAAGATATGTATATAAAACTTTCATAAACCACCACAGAAGAAATTACTTGTACTGCAACCAATTAAGTACTGGTGTTAATATCTTACTACAGCTGCTACAACTTCAGAACTTTAAGAAGATATTGAAAATTTTAGAAATTCAGAGAATTTTCCTAATTTACAATTTTAATTTTTGTGAATTGCTTTTTGAATGGTGGAGGAAAAGCTGAATCCATTAGAGAAACAAGATAAAAATATTTTTAATTTTGTATCAATAAAATATAAAATTTAAAGTAGTGATCAAATGTAAAATCATATGAAAAAGAAGTTTTTATTTCCTGTACTCATGACAGTTTTTAGAGTGCACAACAGGACGTTATATGAAAAGACAGTAAAATGTGCACTTTCCATCAGAAGGAATGTGCATTGAGGAGAGCAAATTTTAAAATGAAATTATAGCTATGTACAGAAATACCAGTTGATGCTGCTAAAACATAAATAACACAAATAAATAAATAAAAGAAACCACTCAATATTTAGAAGTTCATTAGTATTGCATCATTTGACACTCTACTCACTGCACTTTCCAATTGTATTTCAATGCAATTAATATCTCAATTTGGGCATCTAAATTTTGTTTGTACATAAAACCGCTTAAAGTGGTAGGATTTTTTTCAAAATATTTTGTTTTACTGGAAGCTCCTCTTTAATATTGAATTCCCTCCAATTTACTTCCAGAGCAAACCAAATTTTATGAAGTCTAGAGTAAAAAAATTTGGCACAATTTTGATACAGTAGTGTCTCTTTATACTCCTTTAATACATATTTTGAACAGTACAGAAAAAAAGAAAAATAAGTTGCTTATGGTTAGGATTTTAAACTCTGTTTCAGTGATGTAGTACTAAAGTAAAACCATAGAAAAGCCACATTGTATCATTTAGTAAAAGCAATTTTCATTCAAGGCAGAAGGATTTACCCCTTTATGGTTTAGACACACAGGCCAGAAGGGAATAAGCAGTTAAAACCTTCTTTACTGAAACAGGCATGAACAAACAGCAAAATAGCACAGATGTCCATCAGATATATACCTTGGGGAACAAATATCATAATTAGAGTAAATCACCAAGACTTAATTAGAAGCAAAGATGTCAAACATCTTAAAAGGGACAGAGCATAACATACTTTTTCTTACTCCAAGCAGCTTCCTCACTTATTAACCCTGTGAGTCTCACAGTAAGAAAAACGTGATTTTCTCACTGTATCTGTATTCATCTTCTCAACACAAGATGCTTGTTAAGTGCATCTCAATTTAGAAAGCCCTTCTTTGAGTCATAGCACCAATAAAGTTTTTGACCACAAGTCTGAATTACTTCACTGTCCCTTGCCATGACGCGGGGCACCGCTGGGGAGCTCTTGCTGCCGGCACTTTCAGGTAGTGCTGCAGGAAGTGCAGGCAGAGTGAAGGTGGTTTCCTTGCCAAGGAGGAAGTACAGACAGCTGGATCACCAGAACAAGGCACTGGTCAAAGCAAGGTGAAGACCCCCTTGGCCTGTAGGAGAAGAGCCTCATAATCTGCTGTCAGACCCCTAAGGCCTGGGTCCATAAAACTCTATGGGATCATGACATCCATGCTTAGAGATGTTTTTCTGAGGTTTCGTGCACCTGGAGCTAGTGAGTGAGGGAGAAGTGATTCCTTTCTCACCAAATTTTGTAGACAGTTATGGCCTGATAGCTGAGGATGATGTTGCAATAATTTCTTGTAGCTTCTTATTTTGTTTACATTTAAATCCTATTTGACCACTCAACCATCTGCATCTAAATTCTTAGCTGTTTCTCCTATACACACAGAGAGTGAGTGAACTTTCTGCTCCTGAAGTGTGTCAATGTCAAATCCTGGAGTACTTTGCCAATTCTCAATTCTGCCTCTCCTTTGTTTAATGGATGAAACCATATTTGTCTTTCCACTCACAAAACCCCCTCAACTTCAGCATGTAATGAATTTATTTTGGGTTACTCTGTTTTACTATCTTTGTTTCCATCTCCATTTCTGCAGTATACACATGGAGTGGCGTCCCCTCTTCACTTTGATATGCACATTAATTCTGAAAATACTTTGATGACCTTAGACTCATACACACTAAGCTGTCTTTGAACTACATCAACAATCAGAATCCTCTTTGTTCAATTTTAAAATAAGTAAAATAGAAGTCTGATTAAAATAAAACTGTTGAATAATATGAAATAAAGCTATCTTCCAAGATTTCTTACACTGTGTTTAACCTACACTTTATAATTTGCAACCACTCTGCTTTTCAGAAAAAAAAAAACAAAACGCAAGAACATTTGAAATGTCTGTCTTTATTTCCTATTTCTAATTTCTATTACAACATCTGCTACTATTCTTTAAAGTTTGACAAACCACAAGCTGGCATTAGAATATTACCCTTCTATTTCTAACCTAATTAAACAAGTGCATCATGACTCATCTATTCTGCAAATGCTTTCTACAACTAAGTCCTTCTTTGCAATCTTCCTAATAACTTGGGAGGAAACCTTGGCAAGCTCTCAGACTAATTTGGGGAAAAACGAACAGGTTTCCCTATCATCCTTCAAAAAAAAATCCAGTATCAGAAGGAAAAAGCCAACAAAACTAGATCAATAAGTACTAAATTGGCACAACTGTGTCTTTTAGTAAACATTTTTCTCAGAATCAGAGAATTTTTTTTTTCTTTTAATCCTTTCACTTCTCAGCATCATGTCATAAAGAATGGGCCTTAAGAGTTTATGTTGTTCTTATTTTCCCCTTTGACTGAAACTTATTTAAAATTTAAACATATATTTAAATGCTGTGACTTGGCAGTTTTTAATGCAAAATTAAATCTATTTAGAAACTAAGACAGTTGTGGATTTCCAGTGGGAAAGAAAAAAGGAGCTCCTAATTTTAACTTCTGTAACATTCACATACGAAATTAGGAGGCAAATTTAGTTGGTACAACTGCAGAACAAAGGTCTGCTTTCCTGATGCCTATCTAATGCTACCAAATTTACAGAGCCATTTGCAATTGGCAACACACCAAGTGACAGTCAAATAACATTGACAATAATTATTTTACCTAAATGAATTAATAAAATTTGTAAAGTTCAGCATAATGCTATCAGTTTCAATCTCTCTTTTTCAAGTTTGCCCTTAATCATGCTTCTTCACAGACTCCCCAGTAAAACACAAGCCAATGTTCTACAGCACTCAAGCAAAATCAAATTGAGCTGAGCTAATTTCCTCAACCCAAACAAAAAATTACGTGTGATGACAAAAAAAAAATTGCTTAACATTTTATATTGAATTATTGGGATATACAGAAAAAATGCATTAAAATTGCTCACTCTGAAAACGGCATAATAGTTTCCTCAGGATGTGTGGCTATTCACTACTGTCTGCAGTATGTGTCCTTTCTAATTTTTCAAACAGAAGTGAAAGGAAGGTCCCTGAAGAACAGAGAAACACCCAGGAGCTCAGTGTTATAACAGCTTAAGTGAATGGCCTAGAATCCTTTTCCGTAACTTCTGACTTCTTTCAGTAGTGTATAAAAGACAGAGCAGGGGCTTTCCTGCAAAATACACCAGTAAGATTCTCATCCTAAGATAACTTAATTTGAAAACCTTTGCTAAGAACCACATAGATAAGTAGAAAGAGCTTACTATTTTATTTTGCATTACATTCCTTAATTGCTCATCAAGAACACTGGCAGATAAAAATAGCATGACATTACCTTGACAAAACAATCTCCCTGATGACAAATCAATTCTAGGAAAATGACAGCACAACAATGCCTGGGATCACATTTTTAATTAAATAAAAATGATTTAATTTTAATAAAAAGGATTTTGTGTGAGACTACTAGCATCCCAAAGAAAAAAATAGGAGTATACTGTTTCAAGTAACCTTACTTTTTGGACAAATCTTAATAAGCCACTTCAGTTTTATCTCTTATACTGATTATGAAAGGACTTGGTTGAACTGCATACCTCATTTACTAAAGTTGACAATCTTAATAATTTATCTTCTACATAATATCGTTCTATTACTTCTTGTCTCATTGTTACCTAATAGTTTTTATCAGTAAGTAGTCTATCTAGGAGTAGTAAGTTGTAGCTGCTTGCCCCAGAAAAGAGAAAATTGGTGACATACTAGCAAGTATATGAATACTACTACTCTTTCCATGTTGACATTGAACTGACAAATGGAAATTAATAAGGTTAGTGAAAAGTATATCAGCAGCATAAAACCTTTTCATTTATAAAATACAGATAAACACTGGCGTAGATTCTTTGGAGAGATGGTGAATCTCTGAATTTTAAAACAGTAAATGCTTGTCAGCCTGGCTAATATGGAGCACTTACAGTCCTTGCATTTGCATTAATCAGTGGAATGATCTATATATAAGATATTTCTTAAATTTCCTCTTTTTTTGGGAGAGGGCCTACAAACCACAGAACTCTTAGATAAGTGCCTGTTTGAATAAATTTATCTATAGCTACTCTTACCTTGCAGCAGGAAGGAATTCCTGAGATTCCTTGTTTTATTTGTTTGCAGCTGCCATCTCTTAAAGCTACCTAACAGTTCTTTTCACATTTGCTGTCCACTTTCCTCACTCAGTTTTCAACAGCCCACCATCATCATGCATTTCCAGCTCCAACTACTCCTCCATCTCAGTGCCTTTGATTATTCTCTAGATACTGTCATCCAACTTTTAAAATTCTCCCTCATCTGACTGAATTATTTCAAAAAATATATACAATGACCAAAATTAGAATGTTCTCCATCTATACTCTTTGATTAGAAATTAATATTTTTTATTTTGTATATTAGCAAAGAACAGACCTCTAATTTTCTGTTTTATATGCATAACTGATTCCTGCAGATGATTTTCAATGTACTTTCCATACATTTCTTGCTAGCTTACATACTGTAACTTATAAAAAAAATACTGTTGTCCTATGAAATTTAGTCTTATTTCAACCATTTTAACTGAAAATGACAAGAGTACCAGAAAAACTGGAGTGTAAAATACTTACAGTTCATTCATCTGTCTGTCATTTCTAGAATTCCCTCCTGTGATTTAGTGATGAAAAATATCTGGCTACTCTCTAGTTTTACTGAGTAGAAATAAACTTCAGCCTAAAGTATCTTATTTGGCTTTAACAACAGTGAATAATGTAAATGAGCAATGTAAGTCAGAAGTATTGCAAAGTGCTAGAAAATTGACATTACATTCCTCGATCAGCTTCTTTGGTCAGGCTATCTAACAGCATGACCCAAGTCTATTAGTAACCCAATAAAACCTAGTCACATTGTGTTAATAGTAATTCAAAAGCAGCCCTAATACACAGTTACACCAGACATGATATATTTTTTCCTATTTCAAATGAAGGCATAACATGAGCCATGTAAATTCCTTCCAAAAATATACACAAAATTGAAAGATATTTTAGTCTCAAACAAATTTTCATAATTTCAGACTCTCCCTCTTGTTCCTCTTGAGGACCCCTTAGCCTTACCTACCCCATCAGTCTAAAGGTTTATTGAAGACCCTTTCTCAATTAACCCCTAAGGTGCATTTAGGGTACCCCAGGTCATGCAGATCAGCTGCTCCCCTTCCAAACTATGAGATGTGTAGTATATCCCTGTAACCTGCCACAAGGAAGCCTGTATTTGTGTACTTGTTACACTTTCCTAGCAATACTAAACAGATGACTTGAAGTAAAGAACCTTGCAACTACCAAGAGTAACCATTCATGATGGCTTTGATTATATCCTGAGCATTACAGTAGAGCTGTTTAAATTCCTCTGCCTTGAACCAGCTCTGGGCACAATCAAGGCCACATTCACTCCTAGCATACATTAACAGTCATGAAAATGCCTTCTACCAGTTTCCTTTTTTTTTTGTAACCTAGACCCCTGAAGAGTCTTAATTGCATGTACCTTTAACCAGTGAAACGCATTATAAATTTCTCTACCCGTAAACTCCTCTGCTGTGGTTTAATTTCCACATCTACATAACTGCAATCTAGTAAATTTTCCTTCTGAGAAAAGCTTGCGTCACTGCTGTTGCAGCTGTGAGACCTGATTATTTACCACCACTGGCTTAAGTGCAATTACCATATTCTTAAGGCAAAATGCTGACGCTATGAAAGACTCACTGAATAGCCACACTTACTTTGCAAAATAATAGAAGTTTAAACAAAGAAAAAATTAAGAAAATACTTAAAACTTTCAGAAAAAATTAGCCTGAAGCCTGAGTGACAGTCTCACCCAGTGGTTTTTCTAAATGGGAAAGACAAGGCTGCTTTTAGGCAGATTAATGACACTATGCCTTTCTTTTACAGCAGTAACTTTATCTCCATTAACAAATGGAATAAGAAACTGCCTACAGCTGTAGCAGTTGCAAAATCAATTATTAGAATCCTCATATAAAAGTACTTTACATCAATATAAGAAGAGGATTATAGTAGAGCTAAAAATTAATATATAGTGGCCTTTTTTTCCTACCATCTCTCAAAATGGCTTGCACTGTAACATCCACCACCTTTGTATCCTGGCTGCTGTGCACAAGAGAACAGGTGTGTAGCTGAACTTACACACTGAGCTACTGGGAAGTCAAAAGGACTGGTAAAATAATCCCATTTGTACTGAGAGCAGAAAGAATTTCATGTTACTCTGCAGATAACATACCAGACCCGGTTTAGAGTACTAACAGAACTTTCCTTCATTGTAATGGGGAAAATAAAACCCTGCCATTATATATGGATTCCAAGAATAATATAAAAAATTAAATCCTAGGTAATCCTGAATAGCACCCATTCTTAGGGAAGCATAGTATCAGCATGTGGGTGGCATGACAACAGCTGTAGAAATTACTTCTCTTTTGTACTACTTTAAATATATTGTATGTATTCATTAAGTTACCTGCCTAAACATACACACTAAGAGCATATTTTCACTTTATATATACCTTTTTTCTATATGACCATTTCTCAAATATCATAACATTCTATATTATAGGCCCTCAAAGTTAAACTTATACAACCTATTCATCAAGAAAAATATTAATTTGCAATCTGTGCATTAATTCTGACACCAAAGAGTGCACAAATTGTAACTTCCAAGCATAGACTAAACATTTGTACTGATCAACAGCACTAGAAAAATTGTGCTCAGACACAACGTTTCAAGTCACTTCCCAGACTGCTGTTTCATCATTTTATCAGGAAAGAATAGGATAAAAATTCAATCATATCTTATACCGTGCTGATAAAAGGTTCATTTGAATACATTTAAGAACATATGAATAACAGGTTGGTTAGAATTGTCACAATGTCATTTGTAAAGGAAATTTCAAGTAGGGTTACAACTCTTCATATGGAATATCACCATGTGTTTCGTAAATCAATAATTTTTAAATTATTTTGAAGGTTATTTATCATTTAAAAACCCAAAAACCTATTGAAGTTAAAACGTATCCTAAATTCTGAATTTCAAGAAATTATTATTCACAATCTTACCTCTTTTCACTGTCACCTGCTGCTGAAGTTGACAGCAGGGAAAGGTTTGTGTTTCTGATACTACTGGCACCACTCAGTCCTTGTCACAACAGGGTAGTTAGTACATCCTTTCCTCCTCACATCTTGACCACACCAAAATTGTCACTCTAGTCAATAAACTACTGTAATATGCTGGAAATTTTAAATACATAGACCTGATACATATTATGTCCTATTCATGCTATAATAGCTTAACTAAAGTTAGTGATAAGCATAATTTACTTTTGCCCAAACTTTCTAATGTTATGGTTGTGTTTTTAATTCCATTTCATGCACTTAATGCTCTAGACTGCATTCAGTGTATACATCATTATGTAAACACATTGGCATGCACAGGCAATACAAGAATAGATTATAATTAATCCCATAGACAACCAAAAAAGGTGAAGTTGCATCATGCAATGAAACCAGCTTGGCCTGGGCTGCCATGCAGAAAAAAACCTACATCAATGAGTCTGCTGTACGGCTCCTAGGTAAGAGTTGATATGAAAGAGGTGAGTTATTTCAGCAATGAAGTCACAGGCTGAGAATGTTTATACTACTGTAAACAAAATACTGTACATAGCACCAGTATTACTCAGGGATGGGGAGAAGATGCTTGGAAAGGAGGACAAAAAGGATGAGAAAGAAGAAGAGGAAGGAGGAATTATAAATTACAGTAACCAGTCTGAAATCCAATTGGTTCTTTTAAATAAGCATTTGTTATTTCATTCAAAATAATTTCACTTGAGCTTTCAAAGCAAACCTGAATTTTCAGTATATTTTGAAGAAAAAAAGATGAAATAATGAGATACAGAGCAACTTCAAAATGTCAAATGTGTTCAATCATCGATGAATAACTAAAGATCATAAACACACAGATATGCAGAGGTGAATTTTCAATGCAGTGCACAGGATCCAAAAAACACAAGCTTCACTGATTTGAATGCATAATCAACCAAACTAAATGAATATGGACAGTAAAAAGGATGCATTGATATGGGTGATTTATTTGGTCACCTTTTGCTGCTTTTCTAGTAAAAGACATCTCTGCTGAATAAAGCAGGGTTTTTTTTCAGAACTTGTGTTGAATTGCCTTTACCTTACTCACCTTCACAGTTGCACTGAACATAACAACATGACTGGAATTACACAGTGACAACCTAGCCTGTTCTAAATCGTGTACATTGGGCACAGTACTGCATAGCCTCATTCCAGAGAGCTCAGAAAGACTTAATTGAGCAGGTAATTTATTTTATTGCAGCATTCACTTGAGGTACTACCCTGTGACGATAACTGTATGATTTTGTAGCATTGTAACATATTATTACATGTGTTCCATTACAAAAGGATTTGTTCCGTGTTTATAAATAGGCATATTGTTTTCAAGCAATTTTTCTTAATTACCTCTAAATGTATATTATCACTCTATTTTCAGCACAGTTCACAAATATATAAACTACTTATGCAGGATAACAATTCACACAACATCAAAAAATAGCTTTAACAAGAAAACTAAATTTCACTTACTGTATAAGATTTTTAATAGAATCTATTATCCATTTGCTGTACAATTACTTTCAGTGTCTTTGTTTTTATATACTAGTACTTTGTGAAATATTAATTTTTTCATTGTTAAATTATCATAGAAACTTAGATTAAAATAAAATCAAATAATTGACAGTAGAAGTAATTTTCTGGCCTCTTGAAATGTCTTAGAATATTTGCAGAGAAACTGGTCAATATATCAGGTTAAAAAAAATTCTAAATTTTTAATTCCAGATATAAAACCTCCAATTGTACTACTCTTACATAGTGAAATTCACATTCTTTTTCCAGACAAACACTTATAACTTTTTCAAAGAAACAACACTTGCAGTCGAGACTCATACAACTTTTGGCCACTGTGTGCTATTTAACAAGGCTAGCAGAATCTTTCATTAGTTGCTTATTAAACAAGTGAATATCTTCTTGGGTGTACAGATATGCCCTTTCAAACTGCTGCACAGTGCATGCAAATGTTATCACCTGAGAAGGAGGTTACTTAGTCAAGAGCAATTAAAGCACTGCTGACAAAGCCAGAAACCCAGTAAATTGTTTAATGCAAGCAGATGAGGAGCCCAAAAATTTTGGAACTCACAGACTTGCAAAGTGTACCATTCAAATAGCTCCAGTACAGTCAGGAATTGTGGCATACACAGTATGTACTATGGCATATATGTATGTATCACAGCACAAATGATACATACTATATATGGACACTTTCCCATTCTTGTGGAAATAGAACAATCTTTCTTATGTAACTTGAAAAGCATTGACTCAGCAAGAAGTTGAAAAGCAGTCCTTAAATTTCTTCTCAATAAGAACAATACAGCAGTAATCTTTCATTCAGTTATGATAGAGAAATCCTCAAGATTCACACAACACAAAGCTGGTCTGAGCTCTACAATGTCATCACTGCGAATATGAACAGAACATAGTAAACACAAAAGGAGAAGAATCATATGCTTGGTATCTGCTACTAATGCAGCAGAGCATGATAGAAGCTCCAATTGTAAGGATCTCCAATGATCAGGTTACAGTACAGTTTAGCATACATTTACTCAACAGTTTGTAATACACTGATTTTTAGCTATAAAACCAGCTCATTTGGAGATTTAACTATTAGGTGTAAGAAGAGATTCATCTGTTTTCAGATTGCAGCTTGGAACCAACCTCATGTTAGAAAAGTTTCCCTGCTTCAGCTGGAGAGAAGCTATCAAACTCATTTATTTCCTAACAATCCACAATCTAAAATAGCAGGAATTTTTCTCTTTTGCTGTAGCCAAAGGCCATAACAAACTTTACATAGTTCATACAAATCTGTTGCAAATTATAAAACCTAATCATTATGAAGGGTAGTGTACTATTTAAAATAAATGACCAGAACTATCAAGTGTAACTAAATTTCTGAGATATTTAGCCCTGGAGTCAATTCCTTCCAATCCCTGAACATAAAACTCCTTTTGATAAACCAGTTACTGGGAAAGTTTAGTTTGACAAAACAAGGGATCCAATTCCTAGTTGTAGTTTTCTGTTTTGAGGACTTGGTTTCACTTAACGAGGTAAGTGAGTTAATTAGACTTATGAACTGTTTGACTGAAGATGGACATAAGCAAGTTCAGGAACAACAGAGTGACTGGATTCATATCCATTAACCTGTGGTGATTTCAACAATTACACTGCATTTTAGCTACAAAACCAAATGCACTGAAGTTTCAAATTTTCCCTAGGCAGCAAAGCTTATTCAATTTGCATCAGACATTCATGCTTATGACAGAGAGCTGGTTTAGAGAAAAAGCTTTCTTTCCTATGAACTAAGAGTGCCTTGAGACAAGCCTTGAGATATCATGCTCAAAGAGTCCACAATGCATGTACTTAGTCATCCTTTCACATCAGGCTGGAATAACACCAGCCTATCCTGATTGCTGTAGCTGTTTACTTCACTTCTGTCCCCACCTCAAGCAAGCTCATTACTTTTCCTTTCCAAAATTCACTCCCTTCCCAGCCAGTTTCTCTCACATTAAGGAAAAAAAAAACAAACAAAACCAAACCGCACTATATCCCTAATGGTGTAATTCTTCCTATAAACACCACCTAAGGACCATACAACAGTTTGCCCCTGTCTGCATGAGTAAAATGTATAAAAGATGCTTTCACGTATTTTTTTATCGTGAAGAGACTTTTTTGTCACTTTTTTTGTGAAGATAAAAAGCTCTCATTAGAGGTTAATACTCCTCCTTTATTCTCCCACCACCATCTAGATTTGTTATAGATGCAACAACTTTAGCCAAAAATGATTTTGTGTCTAGGATGTGTCTCTTCACTTTGAATAACTTTATGTACTGAAGGAACACAATTTTTCCAATGATTCATATACACCAAATCACTGTAAGATTCTAAGCTAGATTATGTGACTCCTTGAAGGAGAAATGAGTGGCAGGAAGTTGGAGGGAAAATTAGCCTGTATGAAAATGTCCCAATAGCTTTAAGGCCTTATTAAATATAATAAAACCCCAGAGACTGCTGAAACAAATATTAAATCTTATAATAGCTGAACATTAAGATGCCCTTTTTAAAAAAAAAATTGCCTTTGGTGATAGCACGAGGAAGTGTACTTGAAGTATCCCTACAGATGGTTTAAACATTAGCTATGAAGCCTAAATTCTTTCCTCTGATATTTCCTCTACCAGTTACAAATAGATTAGGCTGGCTGACCAAGTCCTGTAGAGGAACAAATATAAAGCACACCTAATTCTTAGAGGACTCTTCAATTTAACATGACTTTCATTTCTAAGAACAGACATGAAAGTGAACGAGAGGGTTTAGAAGAACTTACAATGAAGGCATTGAGGGCACGCCCAAATCCTATTGAATATTCATTGCCACAATCCCCACACCCTTTGGTTTCTTTCCATCTCATGTGCTTCAGCCAACAGTCAAAATCTTAGCTGGAATACTATCTTCCTTTTATCTCTTCTGAATAAGGACCTAGCTGCATCTGAACCTCATAGAGCTACTAGTTGTATTCAGATGGCAGCACAGACTAAGTAAATGAGCCAATTCTGCTCTCTCTTCAGCAGGTGGCTGCTCTGCCCATTGTTCAAACAAAAATTCTGGAGAGTGCATGAGCTATTGAGTCAGAGGAGGCAGAAGATGAACCCAAGTAAACAAGGGAAGTACCACAGACCCCTTCCTATTCCCCACAATATTTTCAAGGAATGATGAGAGTAGAGGATAGACTGGTTTCATACCTCTCTAAATGCAAGATAAGTCAACCCCTTTCTCTATTTTGTCACACAAGACCCTGGTGAGGCTGTGTCATGCTCTCCACAGTGACAGTGTGCTGCTGCAGGGGTAATATTGCCCTTGTTCCCTGCAGCAAAGCAGCAACTCTTTAGGAAGTGCAGAGGTACAGAGAGGGGACGTGTCTCTATTAATAGTTCTGCCCGAGCTATGAATAAACTTCTCAATACTTGTCTTGTGAAACTGATATCCTGATCAACATACCAGGACAGTGGTACCAGCAGTTAGCATTTCCAAACTCCAGGTTCCCACGTGCTGTTTTTCTTTTGGTTATGAGTTTTAATTCTTCACCCAAATCAGTACTTTGAAAGATAAATAGATCTTTATTTATTTTAATAAGCCACCACTAAATCCCTCTCCTCCTCAACTAAAATATCTTTTCAAGACTTTATTATGATTAGGAAAAGATTTAAATAAACAACTATGCACCTGCATGAAATTTTACAGCCATAGGGCATGAAATTAATGCTCAGAATATTAATTTGCTTAGCAGGCCTGCTGTCATGCTAAGGTCTATTTCCATTGTATGTTATTACATTTGATTGCATGGAAATGTTCCCTTGGAAAATTTTGTTTCTATGCAACTGTTCCTTCATGAAAGGTTTTTTTAAGTACTACATATGCACTTTTATGTACCTCACAGACTTTGCTTTTGCATACTGTATCACCTACTTGGTATCCTCTGACAATGCCAAAAAGTACATCATTCCAAAGACTGCTTTTCAAGATGTTGAGAAAAAGCAATCTCCAGTGTAATGTCTGCCAATTTTTAGATCTGAAACTCAGAGAATGAAAAATCTGCCTTTAAATAAATGCTGTCACTCTGCCAAATATACTCCATTTCTTCCCTCCCATTTCTGCGGTATTTTACCACTAGCCTGTAGCTGTCTGCTTGTTTACTAAAATTCTGGACCTCATTTTCTGTTCTGTTCTTCCTCTAGGCATTCAGTCCTGGGGGTGAGGGGTGTTTTTCGTTTGTGCACAGAAAAGAGGAAGGCTCCAAATGTTCATCAGGGATCAGCCTTTGAGTGAGGCACACATGATATTAGCGCAGTCTCAACAGACTTAGATCTCATGCAGGCAAGTAATTTATTTTCATTTACCTCCTGCCTGAGAGGTGATTTCACTGATTAATCTACACAGGCAGGTTCATTCCTGTCTCTCCAAACCCAATAAAACTGTTAGTGACACTCCTAATCAATACAGAAGAATTCCAATTTACGTTTCAATGTTAGTCACTTACACACAAAAAATTCTCTTTCTCCATAAACCCAAGTTTTATATACGTAGCAAGAAGAGTCAGAAAACTCCTTTCTGGTGTATTAATCAAACTCAACCACCTATCAGCCATTACTGAGCTTCAATGCAACACTTCCAAAAGGCTTCAGTATTCTGTTTGCTGTTGTACCACTGGCTGGCATCATCCTATCCCAGCACCTTGGTTTCAATTTACTGATTGATTATTTAGCTGAGAAACACAGACTTGGCCTACAAAGTGAAGTGTTTTGTGCTTGACAGCTCTATTGATTATGATAACTAAGAACAAATAATAAGAATAATCATTTCAACAATTCTTTTAATAAGGCTTGTTCCTCTCAATAGCAAACATCAATGAGACAAAATAATTCCCAACAATTGGTGCAGACTTTGCTTTGTGTTTTGTAAATTGCCCCCTAATTTTTCAACAAATATTTGAGAAAAACAAGATTTATACAGATAGACAGTAATGGTCTTCAACAAGCTTTACAAAATAAATAGAAGGGAATTTTGTCTGATTTCCATGACGAGAGCAGGCAGTCACTCCACTGACTTAATACAACTAACCAATGTAACCAATGCAGTGTGCAAAATTGCACAGGTAAGGCGAGGAGATTTTGGCAGGAAGAGGAGTTGGACATGTAGGGGAGCCTTTTACTGAACAAGAAAATAATGAAAAAATTCTAGTAACTGAAAGTATAAAAATATACCTACATAATTCTATGTATCTATATATCTCTATTGCAAAGAAAATCAGTCCATTAAATAGATAAGTCTTAAAGAAAAAATGTGTTTTACTAATTTCTCTGCCTTCTTCATAACTTCTGAGAGAATTTTTCAGGAGCAAATAGAATAAAGGGAGATACACTGAAAGCACCCTTGTTAATATATTATATCCAGTTGTCATGCTCTCAACTTTACAGATAGGTAAATTTACTGATTCTTAAAAAGTTCTTGTGAAATTCAGCTTCATAAATTGGGAAGGGAAGGGAGTAAATATGTCTAATGTTCTGTGTGATCACAATACACATATTTGGCATTCAATATAAGCACCACACACAATATTTTTATAATTTAAGCATTCTTCCCTTGCAATTCAAATGCTTCATAATAGCTACAGGGCAGGTCTAACATTTAAGTGTTGAGAGGGGCTCAGCCAAGTTAAACATAATTTTTTAAATATGGTATAAATGTGTTTAAATGCCATTTACGGCACCAATTAAAAATTTTGTGAGTTAACACATCTATGTGGAGAAGAAAGATACCTTTGATCAATCTGCTGTAAAATTTATTAATATTTCCACCTCACAACAAGAATCCTCCCCCTCCCAAAATATTGGGAGATTGTCATTTTAAATGAGTAGTAAGCAACCATGATAGTGCTCTGTTGGCAGAGAAAATCATGGTTCTTGTGCCAGCTCCCAGAACACCATGTTTATCAGTTATGGCTTTGCAAATTTGCTCAAATATAACACATACAACATCTGAACTACTTGAGAAGAAATTCTCACATTTCTCATTGTAACCAAGTACTACAATCTGCTACAAGTACTACTACATTAAAGGACTTATATCTTCATACAGATAGAAAAAGCATTGCTTCCTAAAAGTAGATTAAAAATTACAGATTCTTACAAAATCAAGACTCCTCATGTCACACTGTAAACTCACTGAGATTCAGTTCTGCCTACTATTCATTTACCAAGACAAAATCTTGATAAATATAGTGTTGTATAAAGAGAAAACATACACTTAAAACATTCAATCTTCATATTTCATTCAGGTGAACCCAAAGGATCTCATTGCTCACAGATCAACTAGCAGAAACTATTATCCATTAACCTCCTAAAAAACTGAAATGGAAATTGGGCTGTTTTAGCAATAACTGCTCACAAAAAATATATACAAAGTCACAGTACACCTGTAAATTCTTTTACTCTATTTCTGGGTTTAGTAGAGAAGAGATTGTTTTGTCATTTTTTATGCAGCACAAATTACATAAAGGTTCTAAAGGTTAAAATGCACAGGCCTCAGGCTTACCAGTAACAACAACGATGTTAAAATCCATTAAATACATTCTGTAATCACACCAACTGTTATTGGAATGATTAATGTGATGCATGGATACTGAAAACCTACTGTCTTTTCTATCTGAGATTGCTTTTCCAAACACTACTAGGAAAAATTAGCTCACAGTACAGCTGCTGGTTTTGCTATGATCTTATAAAAGACTACATTTCCTATGTTTGTAATCCAACACACATATTTCTACACACATATGACCAAAATCTGAACTACAAAGAAATATCTCAGCTACAATATTCAACCAAATCTGCAGTTTTGCTATAGGACAGATAAAATCACCAGGGATAATATACTTGAGCTTGCCTAGTACTAAACAAACAAAGAAAGAATACACTGATAATAAACCCTAAAATACAGTGCTGATTCTGTAGGTAAGGCAAATTATTAAAAAGCAAATTGAGTTTTCCTTTCCCCAAACCATTCTGCCTGTGCATCTTTCCTCAAGCTCTAAAACTGAGCTGGGATTGTTCACTGGGGGTTTTCCATCCATTTGTTATTCATCTTACTCTAAGCTCATATAATTTTCTATATATTACCCTCTATTTACCCAAAATCCAATGAACTAGAACCTTGGACTTACAGTGTTCAGAGTAACACACAGCACAGAAGAAAAATTACTTCAGAGTAACACACAGCACAGAAGAAAAATTACTAGTCTTTTCCCTGAATTACCTAAAAACTTGGGAGTTACATGGAAACCTTCCTATCTTAGGATGTACAGACCTCAGTTTGCCAAGTTCACAACCTCAGCTTTTCCAATAAAAATGCTTAGTGCTGAAGAAAATGGAAGTAGATCACAGTTTATTTGTCAGGTTAATGTAACTACATGACATCTTGATGAAAGTCTAAATTATTATACATTAGCAATTGTTCTACCTGCATAAAACCACAAAACCATGAAATATATTCTATATATTATAATATAGAATAGTACATGCATCTAATAATGTGGTAAAAATTACTAGGGAGATTTTCAAGCATTAAAGAACAACCCAACTCTGTGCCTGCTTGGTAGCCCACATAAAAGCACTGCCCCTACTTAGTTTTACCTACAGCCTAAAGAAAGAACTAAGAGCAAACTGGTGAGGAAGATAGATTATACAATTTAAGATGAAGTTTGGATTAACTGCTTCAAACAAAGCAATTATTTTA
Source organism: Zonotrichia albicollis (assembly GCF_047830755.1). Lineage (NCBI taxonomy): Eukaryota > Metazoa > Chordata > Aves > Passeriformes > Passerellidae > Zonotrichia > Zonotrichia albicollis. Next base: position 28,272,770 of record NC_133825.1, on the reverse strand, counting down.
AGATGTCCTTGATCTGTGAATACTCCCAAAATTCATTTTTTTACTGCTTTCTGCAACCAAGACTCCACAGATTCTCTAACAAGTCTCAGGCAGAGCGCTCTGGTGCCTCTTCACAAGTTCAGTTATAAACTGATCACCAGATTTTGAAACAGAAGCTCATTTTCCCCACCTCTCTCAGCTAAGATGACTGAAAATTGCTGCCAAGCTCTCGGGGAATTTAATCTAGGTTTTATTTTATTTATTTTCACTACCACTGAGGAGTGATTTTCTAATGTCTTTCACTCTAGCACTGTTTTGTGCAAGGCCAGGGCAGTGAGGGCCTGGCAGGACTCTGTGCTGGGCGCCGCAGGAGCGCCATGCCAGCCTGGCCATCAGGGAATGGTGAAGAACCGGGGAACGGGTGGGACAGGGGAACAGCCACCTGGCCCCTGCCACCACAACGGCCTGGCCAGCTCTGCAAGTGCTGCCAGCAATGGGTGCTGATCCTCAGGGGAAGGGCAAGGCAGGAGGGAGCTCTGGCTGGACACAGGACGTCACAGCTGAAGGTAGGGGAAGGGGCTGGGGCAGCACCTCTGCCGCAGCCAAGGTTCCGGGCGGCCTGAGAACCCAGCAACCCCTATGGGTGCCAGAACAAAATTCCCTCTAGGCCTAAATGTGCCAAGTGAGTATTTAACCCTGGAGAAAATTTTAATGGCTGAGAGGCAAAGGGATTTTTTTTGATGGAAATATTGTCACAGGCTTATATATTGAAAGTTGGCCAGGAGTCGCAAGATTAAAAAATGCTGCTTTTACTTTTAAGTAAATGCTGCAAAGTATTATTTGTGAAATTGATTTCTTAATCTCTCCTCCCCAGTAAGTGCTCTCTGAATTGAATTCCACACTAAAAATTAATTTACAGGGCTTTAAGCAGTGAAAATAAAAGACAACAAAACACAACATTATGGCTTTTACATTAAGGACATAAATGAGGTGGAAAAAACTCAATATGAGCATTTATCTGTTTTATTTGTTAATCACTATCTTGTGTTATTTTAAAGAAAAAGTAATTACAAAAATATGTAGCACTAAGATAATGCCACTCCTATAACACTCCTTATGCATTCTGAAGGCACTGACAAACATATACCTGTCATTACCATACATAACAATGAATAGAACAATGGGATTGCATTTTCCTGATCCATTAATTAATAAAAAGTTTTAAAAAGTGTAACTTTGCTCTAGTCTAGAGGAAGCCCATAAATACAGCAATATAATTCTCCTGTAGTTTAGACATGAGTGCATTTTTGCAAAATGTAGTTTGCAATATTAAGAATGCCTATCCCAAAATCGAAAGACAACAATAATATGAAAGAAAGGAAAGCAAAGATAAGTTTCTAAATGGTACTTTGATAACAGAGAAAAACAACAGGAATACATTTAGGAACAAAATATTCTGAATACAGTTTATGAAAGTCCTACTGAAATGACTACTTATGAAATGACTAATTATGAAATGACTATTAGGCTGCAGAAATTGTCATGGTTTTTTTGGGAGAGCACTGACAAAAGATCATTGGTCCACAGCTTGCTTACTACACATTTCATAACAATGTTGGTTCTACAGATTTAAATACTATTGTCCAATTTAGGAAAGTTAAAATTTAACACAATGTTGCAAAAAAGAATACTGATTTTTATTTTTATGTTTGTCTGGGTTTTTTTTTTTTTTTTTTTTTATTAGCATCTTAGTTTAAGTGTTGATAGAATCTTATGCAGGTTAACCTCTAAATAGCAAGCATTAGAACAAAACCTATGGCAACTAAATTTTTGGCTATGTTTCCTGAAACACCTTCAGCTTTAAGCCCAAGAAGAAGTCTGACTTTTAACTACCCATTTTTACTAACATAGTCCTACTTTTAGAGTCACACACATTATTACCAACATCTGTTAGAAGAAATCAGTTACAAAGAGATTAGCCAATGTTTGGGGCATCATTTCTTTCAACTTTTTCCTTATTACCATTTTACATACTAGGACTGTGTGGAAGCTTGGGTGAGATATTACATCACAATGACAGCTTACTGTAAGAGGAATAACTGAGTTCTCTTTGCAATCACCTTCTCAGTGCCAGCCAGAGAGCTAACGGGAAGCCTGAAAGCTTCCCTAAGAATGAAAGGACTCACATCACTGTTATTGCAGTAAACAGCTTTGCTACAAATCCAAAGCTTTGAAGTTCTCACTGTAAAACATCTGTCCTTAATTCAGCAGTTGAAAATCCTTTGACTCTACACACAAACCTCTCAGTCAACCTTGTCAAGTTACCTATATTTTGACACTCTGCAGAGTCTAATAGAGATTTCCAAGCCCGCCATGTAATACAATCTGAGCTGTTGGCAGCTACAATTGACTTCACATGCCATGTCTCTCTGATCTCTGCTGCTAACAATACTTTGTCAACAGATGTCATCACATGTAATTGTCAAGAAGAGCCAACGCATGTGTTGTACAGTTCTTAGATTTCATTCCAAAGATATACAGTATGTATATTATGCAGGCAGGCCCATTATAGCCATTCAAACACTGTTAAAGTGCACTGGTTGTTCTGTAAGTTTGCTTCACTGTTCATTTAAAATAAATGCATGAAACTCGCTTGTGGAAAGGAGTTTCCTTGAAAAAGGAAAAAAAGCCCCTAAAACTGACCACTGTTCCTTCCTACCTGCCCATGAATAGATCACAATTCTTTGGCAGCTGGAGAAGGTGAACTCTGGTATCCCTGGCTAGACTCTTTGGCAGTTTAAGTACAGTGTTTTAACTAATAAACATTACAGCACAGAGGCTCATGGTAAACTGTGAAATCCCCTATGCGCTTCTCTATAGCACTTGAACATATATAGGAAAATGTTCCAGTATAATCTCCAGCCCACAAAGGCTGAACTTCAAGATAGTGGGCGTCAGCAAAATGAAAACATCTTTGTGCCCTGCCCAAATGGATAACAAATGCATGGAAATTGTGTTCCATTTTAAAAAATATGCTATCTAATCCCATTATGAATTGAAATGTATACAGCTGTCTCTGGTCAGCTGCATTTAGATCAGTTGATATGGTGAACTCTCTTTTCAGAAAAGTAGCAGTATTCTAGTCACACAATAAAAAATATATTTTTACTAGAGGAAAATTATCCACTATTCTCCCACATCAGAATTATTCCACTCTCAAATACAATGAAAAGATAAAATATTTAGAGGCTACATTAGCCAAAAGGAACAATTCATAAATTAACTCTAGTTTACAGTGTGCTATACAATTAATTACATGCCAATTTTCTGATATAATCAAAAGCAAACAAACAGTTCTGAGAAACTGAAGAAGAGGGCTTATTTTAAAGAGGTCGCTTTTTCACAAGTACTTACCTAAATAAAGACTTTTCAGTCTCAAAATGACTGATCAATATTATTATGAATTATTGAAAAACAGATATTGATCTTATTTCAAACTATATGCACTTTCATAGAAATGTAAACTTTACATGGCAGTGGACAAAGAAAAAGACTTAAGGAAACTGCCATGTTAAACAACGGTTCAGTAATGTGCAGTATGAGGGATTCATGTTTCCATCAGTGCTGCTTAAAGCAGTAAAGTAAGAACAAAAACTTGAAGAAAATATAGGAATTTTTTTTGTTTGTTTTTAACATAATGGATGAGATTTCAGAAACCTAAAAATTCAGTTAACCTGTAAATTACTCCAAGAGATAAAACATATCCCTTTTTTACGTAAAAATAATGCTATCAAATGCTTCTGAAAAAAGGGTCATTCAGCTCAGATTTAGACAGGTACCATTTTGGAAAGAACACGAGGAATTACAAGTAGAAGAACATTCAAAAATACACAGCCTCTAAAATAACATTAAAAAATAAAAAGAGCTCAGACCATTACTTAAATCAGCAGGTAGATCTACAGTAGCATGTTCTCAGTATGAATCTGCTCGTTAAATATATATATATACATATACATACACGATTTCCTATGCTGACAGCTGTTATAAAAAATTTTTGTAAAAAGCTCCTAAATACAGCAGATTTGATTTCCAACTATATTGTTACACTGCTTATATTAGGAGGGGAGAGATAAAAAGTATCAGCATGAACTTTGTGGTTTTACAGCTCTGAAGAATTTAGTTTCTATTCTTGTTACTCATGACAGCACTGAAATTGCATCTGCCAGAGCGATTACATGTTTTTACTGAATTGCTTTAAAGCCTGAGTCTCACACATGTGCCAGGGTTCACTTAAGGTTCCCATTTCTCTTGCAAGTGACCACATCAAAGCTTTTGTCTATAACCAATTTTCTTTTACTCTGAAATGGTAAATATTCTCCAGTATTAAAAATGCTTAACAGAACTAATTTGATTACTCATGCATGTATGCTTCTAGTCACCAATTAAATATCTTTTGACTGCTTCAAACATATCTTCCCAAAGCTCCAGACAGCTTCAAATTAAACTCATCTGGGAGAAATGGATCACTGTGATGTGATGTGGGATCACTTTCCTTGATGTGGGAAGTGCTAGAGAACAGCAGGAGAAGCTGGGAAAACCAAAAGCAATGTCAGAACATAAGAGGAGTGAGGCAGTCTGGGAAGGACAGTGACAATGAAAGCACTGGAGGTGCTGGGCCACTCTGGGCCATCTGGCATTCAACCCTGGCCACTACAGCCTGCCTCTCCGGTAACGTACCCTAAATTAAGAGGATCCTTAAGGACAAGGAACTTCTCTGATTCCTCAACTCTTTTTACCATTTCTCTTTCCTTTTTCCCTGTTACCAAAGTTGTAGCCCAAGATAACAGAATATACCTGAAAAGTGAAAAACCCACAGGAAAAACTGGCATACCCCTGCAAATTTTTGTAGCTGTCTCACAGCTTTGGGGGAAAAAGCAACCATGAAATTCAATTGGTTTTTAACCAAAAACCTCAAAGGAAACCAAAGGTTAAGTGTTGTCAATGTCACAGAAAACCAAAACTAAATCACCTTTTTTTAATAGCTGTCTGTTTTCTTCACAAGCTGTCAGTTAATTCTTTTTCTAAATCATGTCTAACCTTATACTTAATGCAAACTACCAGCTAAGGAAACTACCAGCTAAGGAAACTATCTATCAAGGGCTCCTGTAAATTCTGTACAAAGACCTTGTGAAAAACAAATAAATCAATTAGTTAAATAATTAGGCAAACAAAGCCTATACAATCAGCCTCTGTGTTATACCCATAAAGGTTAAATTTCCCAATAACTTGCATTTAATAATATAAGTCTTTTTTAAACCTGGAACAAAATGTTTCTCTAAAATACCTACTGATTGTTAGTGTCTGAGCCCTTCTAGTTTACGAAGTCTGGAAATCAGACTTTCTCCACTCCTTTGGATGTTTTCCTAGCACAATCTCTTTCCTTTGGGTTGCCATTAACCCTACCCTGCCTGACATCACCTTCCATGATTTTGGCTAGAGCACAGAGCACTCCAAGAACTAAAGATGAGACATAAGCACAGTTTTGGATCTGCATGCTCCAAATCCATCAAGCATATGTATTGAGATCTATGAAGATGACAAATCATTATTGCACTTTTGTAAATATGCATTCAGCATTTCTATAACAGCAGCAGCACACTGTGGTGCACTAAGTAGCCCCAAGAGATACGGTAACAACTCTGGGTAGTAAAAGAAAATTACCACAACTCACTTATCAAAGCTTGTATAAATATTGTAGGTCTGGCAAGATTTTTTTTGGTCTTCTGATGCTACTACTAACATAGTGAGATTTGTGTAGTTTTGCTATACTGTAAATCCAGTTTAGTAAAGATGAGGATAGCACTGAAGAGAATAATTAACAAATTTTTACATCAAAAACTGATTAATTTCAGTTCTTTATAAATCCTCTTAGGAGAATAAGCAGAACAGATTTTTGCTTTACACAGTGGTAAACTGATTAGGAAGAACCCAAAAATGTTGCATTATATACTTAATCACTATAACTTTAATGTACAGAACAGGTACAGCTTGTCTGTAACATCAATAGTTATTCTAAGACCTGAAGTCAAAGGACTCTCTAGATAATTGTGGTAACTGTAATAAAAACTAAAATTGTATGACAGAAAATATGCTCCATGAAAGAGTACTAATAAATGTACCTAATGAACTCACTTTACATATCAGCATGTCAACATTGATTTCCTAACCTGTCATAATAATAATTTTTAAGTTGTAAACAAAGAACTAGTGAGGAGGGGCTGCTATTCTTTTCTGGGGTAGTACAAAGATGTATAATGTTTCCCTTCTCACACTGATAATACATAAATTAACTGATATAAATACTGACAACACATAAATTAACAGGCAATATATTACTTAATCCTCTTAAACTGTGATTAATATTGTATATATGCATCCCTTCTTAAATACCTTTTCTTCTCCTACTTTGTGGCCAAACTATGAATTTACGTATGAATAAAATAGCCTAAACTTCTGTTCTTCCTGCCTCTGTTTATGTGGGCCTCTGCATTTCTCATATAGAACATGATAGGGCTTAGCTTTCTGTTTCTTCATTTCTGCTGCATCTATCATCTTTCTGTTGATCTTTCCATTCAACCATCTATTTTTGGAAAAATGGATTTCAAAAATTTAATTCTGTCTATAATGTGCTTCCACATAACTGTCTTTGAACTGATTGAATTTATGTTAGAGAATCCCTTACGAGTTACATAATGATCATGAAATGTTTGTATCATGATTCCTTGCCCATGTTGTTTGAGATCAGTTTCAGGTTCCACGAGTTCAAGTGGTCTCCCTTTGTGTTAACAGATATCTGTCTCCTGAATCACACTGAGGTCCAGATAGAGTTTATTTCATTCCACTACATTTGATGTAAAAGCCTACATCAGACGCTGAGTGGGGGCTGGAAAAGATCTGGCAGCTGGCATGAGTGGGAGTAAGCAGCCTAAGGACAGCGTGCAAAATGCAGCAATGAATGACACCTCCATTTTTGTCAGAAACTGAGCCTGGGTTTGCTAAAGAATCTGATCTGCTGCTTAAAATTGTATTTCTCACCTGCAATTCTTTCTTATTGCTGCTTTCAGCACTGCTGTGAATTGAAATTCAGTACAAATGGGGCTCATTAATATCTGAAAAAGGAGGGCAAGTTATCACCCTCAGTCTTATCATTCTTCTTGACTGAAGTCTGATTTAGAGCTGAGTAGCTGTGAACCTTCTTTGCTTTACTCATATTCAGTAACTACCTACAGAATGCATAGGATTTTAAACACATACATTTATATGCATACACTCAAATGTAGGGAAAAGAGAGCATGTACTATTTGCTGAAACACTTAGTCTAATATAAGTCTCCCAAAAGAAAAAAAATAAAATCACAAATATAACACTAGAATCATTAATATATATTTTATATTTTGGGGAATGATACTTTAAGTAGACTAACATAGACATTAACACATATAACAAATATATATAACAAAGCTACTAAATAAACTTGCTAAAGGGGGGAAAAAATCTCTACAAAGCCAAGATCTGTTTATGCAGTATATAGCATTGGGGCCTCTAAGGTCCCAATCTCCAACTGAGGCCAATAATCTTCAAATCCTATTGATTAGAACTGAATCAGAACCACAAAATATTCCTTTTGCATTACTGGAAGGATTTTTCAAGATAAAATTTTTGGTTCTGTGTCTGTGATTAATATAGATAATTAAGAGAATAATAATAATTCAAAACATTAACACTTAATTATGATGAGCAGATAACAAAATTTCTTGCCTATTACAACAAGGTCTGATGACATTTCATTTTGCTTTAGGAGAACCTTTAGTTGATGCCTCTTAAAAACATGAAGAAACAAATATATTTGGCAGAAGCCTAAATATAACTGAGTGCAGATCCTGCTTTTGCACACGTGGCTCTGAACAGGACAGTTTCCAGCTAGAGTTGCCTTTTCATTATTGTCTGTATGCAGCAGCTCTCCTCAGATGCTAAAATACATATTTCAGGACAGACTGCTGCAACTCCATATTGAAAGTAACTCTTAAGAATAAAAATCATTTAGCGAAGATGTCCCACTTAAAATATTTCCATTTCTATTCCTGTTAGGAAAAGTGGTAAAAGACAGAGGGTAATCTACGACATGACCACTGGGGGTCATTCAATTTACACAAATGTTCCAGTATGGTAAAGTATTTACTGGTTTTTAGTAGGAGTAATATTTTAATAGAACTAATTATTTCCAAAGATAAGAACACTCAAATATTATTATTCACATATTAACAAGCTGTGTTCTGTAATTTTAAATTGTTAATGGGAAAAATTAATACAACATTCTTTAAAGATCTAGTCACAATAATATCAAGAAACTGAAAAAGACAAACACAACATCTAATATGTATAAAGAAATAAAATTTTAAAAACTCCAAGCCACACCTTTTCCAGATTTTCTGTTACATTTGTAAGGGTTCTATGAGCAAATTGTAACTACTCAGACACACATTATGAAAAATGAAACACTGTGAACTCTGATTTACCTACTTTGTTTAGCTTCTATCAGATGGTCAACAGTACTTCTAAACACTCCATATGGAAGACTCAAGGAAACAGACCTGAATGCTAACACTGAGAGAAAACCAAACATTTGATTCATGAAACCCTCTGTGCTAAATAAAACCCAAGACATTCCTTAGAAGCATAAATCCCATATACCTGGTTTGACAGTCAACCATAAATATGACTTAACAATCCAACTGCTGTTTAAAAATAAAATAAATGTCACATGCTCACCAAAGACTGAAACATTTTAAACTATGAAAATAGATATTAGATAGCTGTATCTAATGGCTAAAATTTTTACAACTTCAGGAAGTAGCTAATTTTATCTTACATATAAGCTTCATTTATATATATATATATTTACACGTATTCAGTTAAGAAAATGAAGCACACTAAATCTGTGGGCTTTTTCAGTAAGGAATTACCAGTCATACATTGACAATAAATGATCTTGATTTCATTTTTCCAGTGAAACACTAAATGTAGTTACCTACTTGTCAAACAGTATCTGTACATGTAAACAGATCACTAGACATACCTTCCAAAATTCAATTTTAAAACTTTAAGATTTTTTCCAGCATAATAATTCCACTAGGTATTCTGGATGCTAATTTTTCATCAAGAAATCATACGCTTACAGAAAAAGACCAGGCTACCACTTCAGTTTATATTCTGGCTCATTAGCAGCTCCAGTTTATTACTTTTCATTCTCTACCAGGCATATCTACTTTCCTATAGGGACACTAATTACTATTAAGAGCACATAAACAAAGTCAGTATAAAAATAATAATACACTTTTTTTAAAAAATCACCTCTCTAAAATTATAGGGTTTATAAACTATACTAACAGATTTACTCCCACATAAGCACAATAAACCTAATGAGCAGTGACATGAACACAAAAACAAGCCAAATCAACTGCATACAACCAACAGCCTTAAGATTACTCTTCTCTCCCATCTTCAACATTCCAAAATCACTTTTGCTACAGATTCCTTTTCTATTTTTTTTTTTTTTGAGTCATCTGCAAGCTCGTAATCTCAACAGGCCTTTTAGACTTGGCAAGACGATTTGTTCCTTTGCCAAAGGAGGAGGAAGTTCATACAGTAATACCACCAAAAATCAAATGTGGATATTATATAGTGGGAAGAATCACTCCCTGTCTTTCTTTACATTTCCTGGCATGCTTGGTATGCTCATTTCCATTGGTTTTAGTCAATTAAGCTGAGTTACTCATTTTAGAAGCAATATTTTTTGTTTCATTTGCGTTAGGAGCAAGTAATTTCCACTGGGAAAAAAAAGAAAAAAAAATAAAAACCAACCTACATCTTCTGCATAAGGTATCTTTAATAACAAAAATTATCCCAACACCCCAAATGCTTCTTAAGCTCTTGGTTTAACAATAACAAATAATGCCTCAGCAACATTACCTCTTTTAATAATTTCTTTGGGAATGCTACAATCTCATACTAAATCTCACAATAAAACCATGACACATATCTTCTTGTCCACTAAGTTATTACTATGCTTTCTAAACCTGTATCACAATCTGCCAATATATTTGTTGGAAAATTGAGATTATGAGTGACATGAGTATGAGCTGCACTGAGAATAAATGAAAAAGCAGCAATCTCCATAAAAATTAATTGTACCTGATGGGACTCCCCTCTATAAAGCAGAAATTATCTGAAGCTTGATAAAGAAATTTGAAAGGAAATATTAGAAAGGTTGCTTACTCTGTTTTTACATCACACACCTGGCCCTCACATTTACCATAGTGCAAATCTGTTTACATTTACAGTACTCCAAGAAGACATGGAGCAAAGTCAGAATTCAGATGTTTTCAAAATACTTTGTTTGGTGTAGTTACAATTTACCACAGTTTAGAACTAAAATGATGTAAGAAATATTTCCCAGAATAAGGATCTATCTAAATGCTGTTGAGTGGCTAATTGACTTAGAGCTGTTCTTCTGGGATCCCCTCAGGACACTGAACTGCCCTGACTTGTCACCTGTCCTGGGAAGCTCCTTCAGCAAATGGCATCTTACCTCTTCTGCACACACCAATGTATGGGCCAGTGGCCAAAGAGGACAGTTAAAAGCTATAAGTAAATACATAAGTGACAGTCATATTTAGGACAGGTAAGAGGAGGTTCTTATTCACTCTTCTTATCCATGTGCCTCATGAAAATTATACCTTCACACAAAGCCAATCTCTTGTAGATTACTTACTCGAATTTTGATTTTACCTAATTACTTTTGCAGATGAGATATACCTGACATTGCTGGACCTAGGAAAACTTAAGTCTCTTGTTACTTGGTAGAAAAAAAAGTAACATTACTCATTTTTCAAAAACCAAGAAGCTTCAGATAATCAAGGCCACAGACTTACATGACTAGTTCTAAAGTATGGTATGAGGCAGAAAGTAGAGGATGATTAAAAACAATGAAATCTCAGAAAGAGAAAACAAATCCCATCAAAATCATGTCTAAATTACTATTTTCAACAAAGAAAGTAAAGTCCAACCAAATGGCTGAAAAGGGGGGAAGATGGGAGATACAGTGCAACATGTACCAGAACCAATAAACACTGCAGTTTTTCAGGAAATAAATGTTTGTCACAGACATTTCTCTCAAGCCACTCTTCAAGAGATCAGAAAAATCTTTTTTCTGTCCTACTTCCTACCATATCGTATATTGCAATATAGGAAGATATTAAGCTATAGAATCCAGAGAGTGTAACAAAGATGGTGAAAGGCTTGAAGGGACACCATGTGAGGAGCAGCTGAGGTCCCTTGGTCAGCTCAGCCTGGACAAGAGGAGACTGAGGACAGACCCCACTGCAGGCACAACTTCCTTGTGGAGGGAAGAGGATGGGCAGGCACTGATCTCTGCTCTGTGGTGACAGTGACAGGGCCCAAGGGAATGGCCTGAAGCTGAGTGGGGAGGTTTAGGTTGGATATCAGGAAATGGTTTTTCACCAGAGGGTGGCTGGAGCAGCTCCCCAGGGCAGAGGTCACAGCACCAGCCTGACAGAGCTCAGGCAGGGCTTGGACAAAGCTCTCAGGCACAGGGTGACTCTTGGGGGAAATTCTGTCCAAGGCCAGGAGTTGGACTTGATCTTTGTGGGTTCCTTCCAAGTCAGCATTGTCTGAGATTCTGTGATGATTCTTTGCAATGCAATATTTCACACGACAATAACTAGTGCTGACGGATGGTGCTCTGTTACTGCACAGTATGCACAGCAAGATCTGAAATAATTTTCTACTTCTTTTGAATTAATTTTCTCAGTGACAAAAATCAAGGAAGAATCCAAAACATCTCTTCCCCACCCCCCCAAAAAAGGCAATGCTTCATATGCATGCAGCGTCACAAGGAGGAATATAAACCAGGCTCCCTACAGTTCCTTGGGAAGTCCCAGCCTGAGTAACCAGAGGAAGGGAACTCTGGCTTCACTGACTCACATCAAGATGTTCCAGTGATATTTTTTTGTTGTTTTTCTCATTTTTAATCTAAACATAAAAACCCCTAACCCCAATTCTTTCTGTATCAATATAAAATAATTTCCTAGCTACTGCATACTTTTTCCATGTTGCATTTCATCCAGCAAGATCAAATTATAGAAATAAATAAGTCTACTGTAAGTTCTCACTGCATTACAAAAACTAAGAAAAAACAGGTTTTCCTCTTTCATACAAGTCACCACTAAATGTAACATGGGATGTAGATCAGTGAATATAAACAGTATTGTTTGGAAAACTTTTGCTGTGTGGGTTGGTTTTTGAGGGGTGGGTTTTGGTTGTTGGTTTTTTTCTCCCTCCAAACACTGTTGCTAAGACACAGGGTTGTGAACAGCAACAGGATATATTTCCAGGACATAAATGGCAATGAGTCTATATTCCATTTAAACTACTGAATGCCTTAAGCAGGAGGGAGGTACTTGTATCTGCTTTCTGTCAACTTAATATTTTAAACAAAGATGTGTAGGATTAGTAGGCTTTGAAATGGAGTAAAAGGGTTTTTTTTTTTAATGCAGTCATACAGCCTTTAGGTATAGTTGCACCAAAACAGTAATAAAATAGAGATGGAATGAATATATTTCTCAAAACAGACTAGAAAATGTAAATATTTAGAAAAATTGATGTAATGTGCATTTCTGTAGTAGACTTCAACACCAAAACTTGGATTTATTTTTATCCTTTTATCCTTTCTATTTACAGGCTTTTACAAGCAGAAACAAACTAATGCTGCTGCTGTGAAAATATTCAGAAGAAACAGAAACACACATTTTTTGTTCTATTCATCAAAGACTTTTTCTTAATATTCTGTACATCACAGGAGCTGCGAGACAAACTGGGGGAACAAAGAGAATATTTGAGCCACTACAGAAAAGAACTGTGCAGATCTATGTGCACAGACTATTCAGATCAATTCAAGTTTTAAGAACCCATTTCCAAAATGGTTATTTCTACACAGACACACAAAAACACAGCATTATGCAATATATGCTAACCAGCACATATAATATGTGAGTATGAATACAGCTATCACTGAAGACAGGTTTCAGCAGTTGGAAAGAAATTAAATTCTGGGCATCAGTTCAAATAATACGCAGCTTCTGCAACGCGAACTGAAGGAAAACTTTTATTCATGACTTATAGCATGATATACTTTGTGTATTAACTAAATGGGCAGCAGTAAAAGCAGAGAGCACTGCATTAATTTTGCCTTTCATAAATAACTATCATGTTTTTCATAAATAGCCAGAGGAGAAAAGGAAAATGCAGGTATGCATTGAAATGAAGCACTCAAAAATCACTAAAGATTTAATGTCCAGTAGTATCCAATACGGACTGCAAAATACTTAAACTGAAATGTCATATATAAAATAAAACTACCAAAGAGTTCAGGGGAAAAAAACCCAAAAACCTGCTACAATGGTTCTGTTTAAGACCTTGTACTATTTTACAAAACTGAAAATGACTTTGTTAATTTAATACCAGAAAAGGGGCATTAAAATGTGATTTTAACATGTCTAGAAATAGCTCTACAAAACATTAGTGGAAATATCACTAACAGGAAAAAAAAAAAAAAAAGAGGTAAATGGAAGACAGAGCTAAAGATTTAGATTGAAAGCTAAGACACATTTTTAAAAGCAAGATAAGTTAACCACTGCAAGTAGTTCTCCAGGCAAATGGAAAACTTTGTAACACACCACATCTTTAAAATTAGGTCTACATATCTTTCTGATCACAAGACATTTGTTTAAAACACAATACTGTATAAACTGTTACACTGAGAAATGTGACAAAATGACTAGAATAGGCCCTTTGGCTTAAATTCCAGAACCAGTGGTATTTCACAATCTCTTTTAGCCTTTTCCCCAGTCTACAACCACAGGAATTTAAAAAATAAACTATTTAAGAAATGCTTAACTTAAGCTGCCATAATGTCTTCATATGCATCTAAAAATTAAATTAATAAAGTGAAGTATGCCCTAGTTTCATTAGAGATAAGTAATAACCAATAGTGATTACTTACCAGTAGTTCAAGAGGAGTTTAATTTTAGCTTTATTTCATCTTTATAAATTTCCCAAGTCAATAAACAATAGAATCCATTTCAACTGATGTTTCCTTCATTTAGCATTCTCAATTAAAAGAATATCCCTGATACCCTGTTGCAATTTAATTTTAATTAAGGCAAACCAAGATAATCCTGAAACTACTTTCAGTCTTGTCTATTTTTGCTTGTATTCTACTCCCTTAATTTTACACAAAATTTTTGCAATGCTTCAATCTACAGGAAAAGTGTAACACTTTAAAAATTTAATCTAACTTTATACAGAGACTAGTAATCTGGCTGATACTAAGAATAGTAATTTTTTTTACTTATTGGCTTTGGTACAATTTTATGAGTCCTATTTCTCACCTGAACTTCATCATATCAACAAAATGCAAATCAGCGACACCAAATTTCAAATGTAAGGTGGGAAAAATTTGATCTTAAAATTAAGTTATCAAAGTGCTTTACAAGAATTTAAGTATTAGTGTTATTCAGAAAGATTATTTGCAGTGATGAATGGATATTCTGTTAATAATAGTATACTGACTGTTGACACCAGCATCTACTTCTGGTTTTTTTTAAATCTAAGTCACCCATGAGTGTTGTGACTAATATGACTCTGAATAGCAAATCAGCCATCAGTTATCTGAGTTGAGATACATCTCACCTTTTACTCAGAATTAATGCTGTTTAACAGTATAAATATAAATAAAATCAAAAGATACTTCATATAATCCATATAACATTACTCTTAGAATTCCATTTTAATTACAGGAATGGATAGAAACTGAGCCACCTTGATTGAAAAATGATATTTTTCAGCAGAAATGGAGTATAATTAAGAAAAATTTAAATAATTAGATGAAAACAGAAAATCACTTTGTTTTGAGAAAATATTAGGTTCAAAATTATGACAAATGAAAAGGCTAAAAATAGTAACATATGGCTGATGCAGTATCTTTTAGGGCTATTTGCATCAGACTTACATTTCTTAAAGAACCTTACAGTATCACAGTCTCCAGCAAACTCATGCCATTTCCTGAATTGTAAGAATTGATTACTTTATGGATGTCGAGCTGGCATAAAATTCACTATTTCTAATGCTTACCAAAGTACAAAACCTTGAGAAAAGCAAATCTTCAAATTTCCAAGAAAAATCATTGCATCAATAGGGTTTTATGCACCATATAATTGTTCCACTCCAGGGGCTGCCCCCCAGTTTCAAGGCCAAATAATTCCCATCAGTAGCAGCTGAATAAATATGCCACGAGCTAAAAATCTTGCTAAAGAACAACCTGCTCCACTCCCTGTAATTGCACTAGATTTGATAAGAGTAATAAAAACTTTATGAATGTTAAAGTGAGCAAGGTCGACTACAACGGCACAAATTGCCATTTTAATATTAATCACATTTGTATTTAATACTTTCTCCTATTGAGGCTTGGATAGGGTACTCTGTCACATGTACCTGGTGCTGAACCCAGCTGACGGCTTATCACCGTTCCCGTGCAGCACCATTTCTGTGCCTCACTAATAAAAGATAACAACATTGTAATGCTCCATTACAAATTTTCTTCTGTATACAGTAATTAGACCTTACAATTCCCTTTATGAAGCTAGTTTTCTGTCAGATCTTTGAGGATTAAAAAAAAAAAAAATCAAAAAATGGCAGGGGGTGGCACAGAAGGAAGGTGGGATATTGATGTTTGCTACTTTGCACCGGGGATCTATAAAGGACTCAAAATGCTCACAAAGAACAGGGAAGGGAGGAAAGCCTGCAGGTATTCATGTTCATGCATATGGGATTTCCCTTTTCTTTTTTTCAGTATTGCTGTATTCCAGCTCTGGTATTTACTGAAGAGAGAGAGCTCTTTTCCTCCTGGTTGCTTAATTAACATGGCACAGTTGGCCCTGTGACTCTGTCAGAAATGACACATGCGTCCAAAGCGGAATGGGTGTCCTTGCTGCAAGGAATTCTATTTTTAAGCAGAAATGACTCATCAACTACTGGGGTGTCCCAAAAGCTACAATTTGTCAAGCTGTCAGGAGAAAAGGGAGGGGAAAAAAAAAGCAAAAGAGGTCACATCTTTATTTGTATCTGTAGCTTAAAAGCAGAGGGGTAGGGCTGATTATACGTTTAACTCCACTCTAAAAAGCAATCTTCTATGCAAGCCATGTTTTGATAACAGCATTATGGTTGGGTATTTTTAAAACCTCAGCTGAGTTATCTCCTCTTCTAGATTATATAGATTTGGGAATTTGTCCAGTGCTAAGGAAGAATGCTTCTAGCTCACTGTGCACAACTAATCTGTCTACAGGGAAAGAAAGCATGGGACAAAATTATTTGCAGATGCATTGTCAGATGCTTTGGGATGAAACAAAAAACGCAGACATTCATTTGGAAAGCGGGAAAAAAATAAGGAAATATTCTAACATGTAAATCAATTATACATTGGTGGGGTTTTTGAAAGAATTTGAATTGTAGTTTAAGAATATGTTCCCGCAGCAATACTGGAAACACACCAAGCAACATGGTATGAGTTTATGAAAACAGAGAAGTGAAACTGAGCAGGCCATAAATGTGTTTTATACAGTTTCCTTACACAAACTGACCTTCAAATTATTGTGTAGGTGGTGAAAACCAACACGGGGCAGGTTTCCTGAGAACTTGTTTGGAGTGAAAGTTACTAGAACCTAAGCTATTAAATCTAAACAAATAAATGCTAATCTAAATATTTTTTATCCATATTTCTTAAATCAGATCCAAGTCATTATCCAAAAATGCATATGTAAGCATAACAGTGTCAATAAGCTTATTTTACTGATGCTCTAGAAATAGTAAATTATTATTCAGAGACAACAATAATTAGTAAATTGTAATTCATGCCAGCAAGCAAGCTTGGGCTTCAGATGCTGCATAACATGTAGTGCTGCAACACAAATATAATTTTCAAAATAAATATAAATTTAAAAGACTAGCAAACCACAGGAATGAGAAATGGAGATGTTCTATTACAATCGGTTTTTACCCATAGTCATGGGAAGAATTTTTAAAAGGACATTGATTCAGGGGTTTTTAGAAAACAGACATCACTTTTAACACTCTGGTTTCATTGGACTCAGAAACTTGAGTTCATGCAGAGATATGAATTGCATATGGTATCAAAACTAATGCAAGTTTTATGCTAGCAGGGCAGCAGAGGATAAGCTCCTGAACTTAAAACATCGTTTACAAGTATGGTTTTCTAAACCTGCCTGATTATGCCTGACATCTGCCTTCAGGTGAACCTCCAGGTGAAAGACCTTACTCTTGCACAAATCAAGCTTTGAGATCCTGCCCTACAGAAGGTAATGGAATTTAGAGCAGATGGGAATAATCTTCCCCAAACAGAACTAGAAATCAATGAAGACTGCCAGGAATCAACTAGAAGCAGCTGTCAATTTGCAGTTCTTTTTCAGCCTGATGTTTAACCTGATGCCTTTGGATTTCTCAGTAGACACAAGCAGAAGCAACTCATTGGGAAAGAAAGATGCAGTTTGGCACACAGGAGGGTTGAATACCAGTGTTATTCAAATGTCCTTAAACAACAGGCACTTGCTTGGAGAAAACCTGCCAGGTGGGACAAAGATCTGCTACAGCCTTTGTCAAGCCTTGCCCACTTGAAGGAGTTCAGGTATCCCACATGAAGCATAACAGCATACAAAATCAAACCATCCCTCAGCAGAGAGAAAAGAATTTGATTCACAAGCATATTATAACATCCATGTCCAAACATACAGGTTTTAATGTATTTCTTACTAACAGCTCCAGAACAAGCAGCAGACTCACTTGCCATAAATGTCACTTGTCATAAAGTGTCAGAACGGACTTGGAACACAGTCAGAAGAAAAATAATTTTCTACCTCGTGGTACTACATATTTGTTGCATTTGTTATTCATTTTCAGATAGGAAATAAAATGCTAGCATCTAACATGAAATTTTCAGAAACATTCCTGTATGTCTACACACAGAAAGATTTAAAAAAATCTACAGCCTCCAGATTTAAAAAAGCAAAAGCAAAAACACAAACCAAAACACTCACAGACCAGTCACACTAAATGACCAAAGTGTTATCTAAGTAATTGTGGCTTTGAACTGCAAAGCAACACGTTAGCAAAAAAAGTCTGCCCTGAGCTAGGATCACACATCTTCTCTGGGCTTGGATCCATATGTCTTCTGAGTGTCTCTGAGTTTATAATAATATCAGTAAGAAAGTGTCTTACAAAAGATGAAGGTTTTAAATTCTCGCTTTTTCTCCATGGCAGTTATAGTCAAATATTCCTGTAAGATTGAAATTGTATAGACACACTTGACGTTCTTGCAGGCTTAGATATTCAGAGCAACAATTTGGTCCTAATTTCCATCTAGCTTTCCAGGCTACATAGTTAGCTTTACATTGCAGAAGACATAATAATCAGATATTCCAACATCCTACCAACCAAAACATCACCAAGTATAACTTGCACAAGCCAAATATCTGTCATGCAGGAAATTCCACGATCATCCTATGGTTCTCTTTTCCAATATTTCCCTACTATCACAGCTATCAAACTTTCCTTAAGTTCCAAACTAAATTTGCAAAGTCACAAATTATCATGTCTCCAAACACCATAGAGAATATGAGTACCATTCCACTTCCCTACTGGAACAGTGCTATGTCTGCCCTCCCTATTCAACAGGGTGTGACATTTTAGTGTAAAATCCTGCTTCTTTGAAAAAGCCTTGTAACATAAATATAGCTAACAAGTTATTCAAATTAGAAAATACCTAGGTCAGACCTCCATTTCTGATTAATTTCCCCCATTCATTCTTCAAAGAGAGAAACTTGAAAGAGCAGCATGTCTTACTCTCCCAAAAAGGGCTGTCTTAAAAATGTGCCAGTGGTACAGATTTTTGCCTAGACTGAAATCATATTTCTGCCAATTAACTAGAAACTGGAGAAGGAAAAACTAAAGACCAAATGTTTAAAAAAAACCAGTACATTCCACCTAACCGTTAAAAAAAGAAGGATCTGATTCCTGAAATACAGTACTCTCATCTAAGAGATGGCAAGAATTTAAACCATATAAGAATTTGCTTATGAAAAAGTGAGGACTTAGCTATTTAATGATCGAGCTCTTAAGCCTGCTATGTTCAGTACAAACACATTAATTTAAGTGACAGATATTTACTTAAAGGCCTATCTAGCAACATTTTCATACAAATAAAGTCAGTAAATACCACTGCACGTACAAAGTTTTGCTATTTCAGATTACTGACTTATTTGTAGAACAATAAAATTATACAAACTTGAACTTCAATGATTCCTTAGCATGGCATGCAACTGGCTGCAGCTGGAAAGCAGCTTTGCAGAAAATGACCTGAGTCAAGAAGTTCACTCTAAGCCACCCATGGGCTCCTGCAGTAAAGAAGCCCAGCAGCATTTTCCAGGCTGCTTTAGGAAATGTATTTCCAGCACAAAGACACAGGTACAGGGGAGTGAGACCAGTGAAAGGCACAAAGATGTTCAAGAATTGGAGCCCTGTCATATGAGAAGGGCTGAGAGGCTCTTCTGTCTGTCAAGGGCTCAAATAATCTTACCAAAACCTATAAACACTTGAAGGAGCCTCCTTCAGGTATTAAGAAAAGAGAGAGTCAAACTCCACTCAATGGTACTCAGTGGCAGTTACTGGGATCTTTTACAAGGCCCAACACTTCAGACAAGTAATCCCACTGGAATTTATCTCATCATCAAGGTTGTGCATTACAATTACTAAGAATTTCTGTAGAACATCAAGGGATAAAAACAATACCCAAAAATTTCCCCAGAGCTTGATTTGCCGATTATTATGAAAGAACTCTATTTGTGTTTGCCATTGTATCATTCACAGTGTTGCTCATTTAATTCATTTGCAACAATTCATTTTCATTATTTAGCAAACACAAACTACTGGCATTGATTAACAGAAACTTCATTACAGTGGTTTGTCTAGAGAACTCAGAATATTTCCATATTGCCTAACAGAGACTCGGTACCATGAGCAAAAATCAGCGTAATCCAATGTATTTCATTAACGTGATAAACACATACAGAGGAGTTTCCTTTATTCATTATTATAATCTCCTAAATAGATTGGAGGAGTTGTTCAGGTAGTGTTCTACAAATTTTATCTGCATATAATTTGCCAAACTCAAGCTCTCTGAACATGTCAGAGAATGAATGCAAACACTGAGCTAAGAGACTGATAGTACATAAATCATGCACCTAATTTTTCAGTATGCCTCACTACATCCAGATTTTTTTAATAATTCAAGACAATACACAATTGGTGGTTAAGGGACAATGTCTAACAACAAAACTAGGAGACATATAATCATACCTAATCCCTTTGTCCTAGAGAGGCAAGCGCATAGCAACACATGGACAATCATTACCAGGTGGTTTTTCCCCTCCACTGTGGCCTGTTTCTTTTGGTTTTTGCCTTATAATAATAATATCACTGCTGTTGCTGGATTTGACTCATAATTAACACCATCTGTGCCTAACAAAGACCTTCAATCATCCTGGAATTCAGCTGCCTGCAGAGGCCATGCATTGAGCTGCTCACCCACCTGGCTTCCCCTGCAGCATGCTAATGAGAGCAATGAATCTTAGCTGTGGACACTTTCCCAGGAACATTTGCAGAGCAGTGAAGAAAATTAAAGTTCATTGTCACAACTAAGGCTTTCTTCTGGAAATCACTTCTCAATTAAAGCAATAATGGTGTACACTCAGCACCGACTACAAGCACAACAAGCACAGTAAAGATAAAATTAAAATACTTATGACCAAAAATCTTATTTAATGATGTATCAGTTTAAAGGGTATGGACTGAGGCTTTATGAACACAAACTTTGTGATTTGCTGAGAATCAGCAGTAGGAACAACTGAAGTTACAAGTCTGTTATAATACTAAAACCCACGTTACTTCAAAATAAATACTTACAAGAAATTCACTTACATATTTAAGCTAAATTTTCTTTGAATCAGAAAATTACACCTATCACTCCATTTGACAAGTGAGCAGTTAATGTAACTAAGGGGAATTAAAAGTTTCTTTTTCCCTTTTTATGTAAAAAATAGGCGAAGAGAACACATATAAACTGGATTTCCTTCAGCATGGAACAAAATTTATCAGCTCACAGAAACTGATGCAGTGCTAACAAAATTAAAATTAGCAAACTATTAAAATTTTACAATGCCACCAGCTGCAAGGTACTGTGGTAAACTCCCCTCACAACAATGCAGGGAATAATACTGTTTTAATCTACTTGCCAAGACACAGACCATTGAAGTTTTAGCAATTTCAGCAATGGTAAACATAATCTAACAGCATTTCCTTGAACCAGATCCCAGAATTTTAAGTCAACGTCTATATCTCTTAGTCATGCATCACAAAAAACTATATATATGTATATATATACATGTATATATATATTTTAATTCTACTGTGTACTTAGTGTGAAGGAATGCTCCTGTAAGCCACTTAGTGTGGATTAACGAGTGTACTAAGGCAAACTTTTTAAACATAATTAAAATACTTTTGCATGAGTAGATTTCACTATAAGCAGGAAGGCTTGAAACAAAGTTTAGTACAATTGAAGTCCTACTTACTTAACTCCTCAAATATGAAGACTGAAAGGCTATGTAAAATCTGTGCACACCCAAAATACTGGTAAATACATTCTTGGGAGTACAGAATCATGAACTGCACAGAATGTCCTCAGCAAAATGATACAGCATAGCCCTAAACTGGTTACTTGAGAAAAAGAAAATCAATATTTTATTTTTCTATGTCTTGCAAATTGAAAAGAAATAATTCAGAAAAACAAATTGTAACCTGAAAGCTATAATAAAATCAAAGCTCAAACTGAGCTTTTTTTATTAACTGATTTCTGATCCTATTAGACTCATCTTCATTTTTTTTTATACATCAGGCCAATGAGATCCACTTAAAATTCAGATGTAGCATTGTTGATATACAAACTAAATTAAAATTGCTGTTTCCTTGAAGGGCCACGAAACCAAGAAGGAATCATTACAAATGTTCTGCAGATTATTCCAGTTAAAATGGAAAAGCTTAAGGACTTGTAATGAAAATGAAATTGGCTTACTGAACTATTCAGATAAACTTTACACCTCAGACATGTCTGTAAAAGGGGTAACACAGACTACACAAATGAAAAAGATGTGAATTCTCCTGGGCAGTAACACTGTATCTGTAATAAATTTGAATGAATCATCCTCACCAGGCTTGCAGGATTTTTGTAGAAGATTTTGCTGAGAAAAATCAAATGTCTCCCAAAAGACAAAACACAGAAGCAGTAGCAAACAAGCAGGAAAGCCAAACACAGCACACTATCACAACTTAGCCTCAAATGTTCCCACAAGAGAATTCATAAGGATACAAAGTGTTGCTTTCAGGAGAAAAAAAAATTTCTAGTAAGACTTTCCAAGAGAATTTGCTAATGACACTTTTCTCATGGTGCTGTCACACAGGAAACTTCTCAAATAAAATATATAGATTTCCAATGCATCCTTCCTTCCTAATTTATTCTCATGCAATGGCAAGAAACCAGCATGAATCCTCCAAAACAAGAAAATCAGAGTTTTCACGTTGCAATGTTTTGGTAAGTAAGTTCTAGTATAGTATCTCTGACAAGTTTCCAGCTAAATCATTGCTGAACAAGCAGACAAAAATCACCTAGATTGGAATCATGAAGTCTAACTGTTAGCATAGTTAAAACAGACTTGCTTCACCCTAAATAATAAATACAACAGCCAAAAACTGAACTCAAAGGCATCACAGGAGATAGAAGAAGCACAAGAAAACTGTTTTCCTCGAGGGAATCACAGTCCTTTCGAAAAGTCATCCATATACAAAATAATTTGACCAAATTCTCAAAAGAATGACTTTTTACAAGCATGCACTTGCAGATCTTCAATACACTGATATAACACTGTATTTGATTCTGCATTGCTGAAATGGGCGTCAGGTCAACAGAATAAAATTAAGCAGAACTTTTCCCTTTGGGGATATATACGTGGGGTGTTTCTAACATAAATTAATCCACTACACATTTACAAAAAAAACCAAAAACCCACAAAAAAAAAAGAAAAAAAAGAAAAAAAACCCCGAACAAAAAAAATATGCAGAAAAGACCAAGATGTGTGTAGAACTAAAGAAGGGTAGGAGTGGAGAAAGGAGGAGAAACTGAAGAAAAAGTGTGCAAGTACAGTATAGTACAGTATGCTAACTTCAGGTTCCTGAATTTAAAATGCAGCACGAGTTAAACGTTGACTGAAAACCAAGAGAAATGCCCAGTTAAAACACTTGTTGACCAGGCAATCAATAAGCTGGTAGAGGTACATGGATTGGGTGGCCCAGAGAAAGCTCAAGTCTCCCATGTTGTCAGCTTTGTTCTTCTTAAGGAAAACAGTGAAAGACTCAAAAACGCAGTGCCAAAAATTCATTATATATTCCACTAGTTTCACAAACACCAATCAACCTGACAAATAGATGTAGTTGATCTGAAATCAAAACATAAGTAAAAACAGGTTTTTATCTATTCCACATTTTTGACCTGGAAATATCAGGTATCTAGAAGTTTTGCCACTTTGCTTTAAAAAATTTTGCATAAGTCTTCAGAAAGGGACCACTTTACGTACTTCAGCGGTGACATATTAAGGGAAAACTGCTAAAATTAACAGAAACACTCATTGCAATGTTAAGAAGGAAAACCAATTGTCCTCACTCCAAGGGAGCTCAAGACAGAACTTGAGTTTTCCCACCACATGGCTCCTCCCCACAAAGAAAACCTATGCTTTAGTTATTTGCATTATACTTGACACATCTATGGCTTCAAACTCGCACAACACAGAGCTGGCATCCACATATCCAAGAACATCTTTTGCTGGTGCCACCACATCCTAAATACCAGGATGTACAGATGTCAGCAGTGGAATGTCTCATTTTCTGAGTCACAGAATGACTGGTTTAGAACATTACTACTACCATTACAGACACTAGGCAGGCTCACATGGACTGACTCTGGTGAAAAATCTTAACAGCTGCAGTAATGGAAAGCATTAAACTAGCTCAGAGAAAGCACGAGCATGTCATCATAGAACTTTAAATTGCTATTGATTCTTCAGAATATCACTCTCACAAAAGAGCTGTATTCAAGGAAGAATATTTTTTTAAGTCCCTTTTTATTCATTTATTCTGTGTTAGGCTACCAGTGTGCCTGTTACAACACTGACAGGGCCCAGCTCGATGTGAACACAAGGGTGGAGTATGAACAGTATCAGAATATGGTCTGAGATATCTTGTTTGTATCAAACCACCACAACAACTGATGAAACTTTCTACTGCCTGGCCAAAACCACAACACTATATGATAACATTGGAGTAAACCTAAAAAATACTGAGATGCTGTGCAGACCATTAGTAGTTCACCTTATCTTAGCAGAAACCTATCACGCTCAGAAGCTGGAAATACAGAGATGCTCATACTGTCTAATTCATGCAGAGGTTTTCAGAAGTGTTCTTGTCAGTCTCCCCAGATGCTTTTTTCCTCCTCCAAACTCCAATTTTCTGACAAATATTTTTAGCCTGTATTTCTTATCCTAGTCTTGATTTTGAAAGATTCTACACATGTGTAATGAGTATAAAAACTGTAATTTTGCAATAGTACGTATAATCTCAATACACAAAAGTAGTTTTCCTCTCCATTTTACAGATCCAATGTGACTGTGTTCAATTCAGTTTATGTAATATTTTTTTCCCTTCCTTGAGTTATTTTTGTAGAACCTTTGCTATTATAGACTTCTTTGCACTCGGGCGATGAGACCAAGCACTGATTTGAAGTAGATGAATGGAGAAATTCAGAAATGTATAATTGCTGCAGGAAAGGAGAGAAAGGAAAATGTACTCAAATACTCACTTTGATGAATCTATGAAGTATATTACAAGAGCACCAATACTAAGAGCGAAGACTAAGACAACCTACAAAAGAAAAGAAAAGAGTAATTATTTAACACCATTAACCATAATATCTTTTACATAGAAAACCAAAAAAAAAAAGACAACAAAAATAAATCATAAGCTAGTTTAATTTCAGCTCTTATTTTCTTTAGGAAATTAGTGCTACTTGAGCTTCAAACATTACATATTATCATAGAATGCTTCCTCACATTAAAATGAGACAAAAAAATCTGGCTTTACCAGAACTCTTCTTCAGGATTGCTCATTGGTACATAAACCAAGAGTGACCAAATTCCATTTATATACATGGATGTGAAACCCACAGGAAAACTGTAAGAATGCACTCTGCCCTACCTGTTGGAATATTCCAAGATAGATACAAACACTGTTTCAATCTGAATCAAACCTGCTCCACAATTTATTATCAATCCATTTTAAGTGAAGTCTGATTTTTTTTAAAAACAAAATTTTAAAGAGTGCTGAGTGTTCTGAGAACACAGAGCTTACACAGCTATTCACTTTCAAACAATTTAAAGTCAAGTATTAGTGGTAATGTTTTACCCTGCATTCTGTGGAATCATTTCTATAGTAACAGCACCCTCAAAGCCACTATTAAATATAGGTATCTCTTAAAAAAAAAAGAAAGAAAGAAAACAGCAATAACGAAACAATAAAAAGCAAACAATCTATAAATAGCAGAAGAAAGAAAAGAAGAAAAAAACAACCCCAAAAAAGCCACAGGACAAAACAGATTTACCCTATGGCAGGAGTTTTGGGTTGCAGAATGCTGAGATGGCCACTTAATGCTGGAAATGAAATTTTAAAAACTAAGATTGTAATCCATTTGGGACTCTATAAATACTCTTCTTATTCATTCAAGTTTCACAAAGCACACAAGGGCTTTGTAAAACTTTTATTTTCCTTTTCACATAGCAAGTCCTGAATAATGACTTTCAGTCATTGACTCTGACCCAAAGGAGTCCTGTAGAGCAAACCCAGCAAAACACTGCATCAGCCTTATATTTCAGTTATAGCCAGTCCTTTGTTAATCATCACTGTGCTGCCTAAATCTTATAGAGATTCTGGGTGAGACCTTCCTAAACACTTAAGGCTTTCAAATGTTCTGTCACAGTTCATGTAACTGCCACTAAAATGCATACATATATATATATATATATATATATTTATATACACACCTGATTTTAAATCAAGGCTAATTTTTGCTTCTATTGCCTTGAAACACATACCTAACATGATAGATAACGTCTCAACAAACCACAGAAAGGGTATCAGAACAGAATGGAACATGAAACTCCTTTTTTTTTTACCTGCTAGCAGAGAAACACATTTTTCCTTTGCTAAGTGATACGGGACTTGAGCTGAAATTGAAACCATCAAGTGTGTGGGAAAAACAGAGCCTGAACCAACCAGGTTAAAGTCATAATAAAATAAATAAAAAAAATAGATTTTAACAAACCCCAAACTCTTGCATGCTATATGATAATGTCTCAGATGTAAGTTTTTTGTATTCCCATTTAGAGAACGTGGAGTGTAAGCTGGTTATTCAGACCCAGGATGACAATTACTGAGTTTGCTCTAGTGTTCCCTAGATTGCCAGGGGAGATAATATCTGTTTTAGAGACCTTACTAGGCTGGAGGGGTGTCACAAACATAGACCCATACCCCAAAGTCACAGCAACTCAAATCTGAGGGAGGGAAAAGTACACATGTATGTGAATTACTGCCTTTCTTCTTAACTAGGCCATGGCAAGAAGTTTGCTTCCTTTGTTTATTACTTCAGTGTGTTTGCCAAAACACTGCAATTGCTACACATCTATTATAACCCTCTGTACAGAAGGAAAGAATCCTTTAATTTATAATAGCTTGCTGTTTGTATAAGATTGAGAAATGTGAACTCATTTGCTAACAGCTATACTGACTAAGCACTTACTAACAAATTAAAAATAAACACCAACATGATTAAAGAAAGCAGGGGGAAATACATGGAATAGTTGCTGCACATCTCTAAATCTTTCATAAAAAAAGGAACAGAAAAATCCAGTCCCAGATTTAAACAAAAATGAAGAATGCCTTTTTATGGCAAGAGTCAGAGAAGCTGCAGATAAAATCCATCTAAGGAAAACTAAAAATGTTTTGACTGATTCCAAGATGTTCTAGAAGAGCTTTGACTGCAGTCAAAATTTAGGCATCCACAATAAATACAAAAAGAAAAAAGAGAAAGAAAAAAAGGGGAGTTTTGATAAGGGGGTAACAGCATAATAATACTGCAGGCAAGAACCAGCTCTGAGAAACACTGTCCCAAATAGGCTCAGGCCCGAGCCCATGTAACAAAGGGACAATCCAAGGGGTGGCACTGTTCCCCCTGCAACTCCAAAACTGCACTATTGAAGAGAAAAGGGAAAGCCAGAAGGCTGGTTCATTAGACAGGAGGGCTACAGTTGTTAATGAAGAGACTCTAGAGCAGGAACTTCAGACTCTCATATGCTGTAACACTTGAACATTCTGTGAAAGTTGAAACAGAACTCTTTGAAGTTTCAAAGGCAAATTCGTGCTTATACAAGATTAAATTATCCAAACATAATTAATACAAAATAGCATAGAACTCAAGAGGCAAAGAAGAAAATCAAAAAGGAATAATCATCTCTTTTTATTTTCCTCCAAAATTAAGTATTAAAATAGGACGTATGCAGTGAAAAAACAAAAAAAAACAAACCAAAAACTTTCAGAAATCTGTAACCCCTAACACCTTGGGGCATCAGAGAGTTTTTATTTTTTCTGACAACAATCTCTTCTGTACTGTTCTTCAAAAATGTTTCTTTCAAACTCTTATTCTAAGGTTAAATTATTCTGCCCAAAAGCCACTGTAATCCTTAGAATATAGTAGGTTTTTAATTACTAATATTTTTTGAAATTTACTTGGTTTTCATTTCTACATTCACACAGTAAAATCTCTTAATAAGATACTCAGTTTTATCAACTATGATTTTAAAATAAAATTTAATTTGTTTTTATATTTATAATTAGTTATGGAGAACACTAATTAGTTCCTGTATACATAAAGCTAAAGCCCCAATGATCCATTAAATTTTTGTTACAAATGTCTGCACTACTAAGATGTGAATAGCCTGATGTTTTGATCGATCTTGGATGAAAATTCTCATGCCTTAAATATAAACCCCAAATGTCCTTTAACCATCAAATAAGAGTTCAATTGTAGTTCTTTTATAGACAGACAGAATTTGCTTGTCCAGATTTGTTAGGAATGAAAATCATAAAAATCTAAGGATCCACCTGCTTCAGGTTACATTTCAGAACTTATCAATTCCTTCTAGTTTGGCAATCCCAACATTACTTTGTAGACTCTAGGAGATGCACCCACATCTCTGCAATTTAACAGAAGTAAGACCTTCTTGATCATAGAAGATGCAGAGTGTCTTACCTAAAATTGCCAACTCTTAGTAACTGAGTTAACTTAATTGCTAACTTAGATACTTAATTGCTAACTCTGAGTTACTATATCTTCATTTTGAGCTTGAAGCAACTAAAACACTAAATCCAAATTTTGCAATTTTTATAGCCACATTAAAAACTTTTCAGAAACCCAGACTTGAAAATCTTTTACAAGATTTTACATGCAAGTCATTTCCTTTCAGTGACATTTTACGATTTTGTTTTTTGTTTACTGCTATTACACAAAAAGGAGTTAACTAAAAAGTTCATCAGCTATTAAATTTTACAGTAACTAATTTAGCCATCAGCACACAATAAAAACAGTACTGTAAACTTGGTAGCTTTACAAGATTTTTTGCTATATAAATTTTCCCCTTCAGCAAAGCTCATAGAGGCTTACATTTTCCAAGACAAGTCTGAGTTTATTCAAAAGACGAGGTGAAGGGGAGTGAGAAATGATTACCTGATAAAGCAGAGGGCAGTAAATTCTCCGTAAGCTTCTGTCAGAAAATTCATAGCAAGGATTTAATTTTAAAACCAAAAGGCATCAAAGTAGTCCAGCAAGAGTTCTGACTGATGACCATGAGTAATCAGAAGTCTTGGTTATTGTCCTTAGTCCTACCATTCCTGTGATGTGTGACAAGCACACTACTTGACCTCTCCAGGCTCTCAGTTCTCCCTCTTGCTTGCATTTGGCAGGAATACTCCATGTCAACCCTTTAGGGCAGCCTCTCCCTTCACTACTGGTGTTTGCAGTGGATCTTGCACAGCTGAGAGCTCTCCTGAGGCCACAGCAACCACCAAGACCCCAAACAGGACATGGCATCAGTGGCAGCAGCACTGCCTATGACAGCAAAGGGGCTTTGTGCATTAAAGGGTTTTATTTAGGTAGAAAGGTGTCAGTAACTCTGTGATAAACTTCTTGCCAATTTTTCTGGAACTATCTTTTTGGTACCATAAAGTCACTACCCAGTATAATAAGGCTTTTAGTTTATTACTAAAATTCTGTACTTATGGTAAATATATCTTTAAAAATACAGTTAATATGTAATGCATCTCTTTTTACAGACTTGAATAATAGTGATAAGAAATATAGAAACAACATTATTTCTGAGACAGAAAGCAGATAAGAGCAAACAGAGAAGAGTTACCAAAAAAAAAAATTGGCACATGTTTAATTCCCAAATATCTAATTTATGCATCAGAGCAGTAATTTGGGAATATCTGAAAGGTACAAGTAAAAGCCATGGTAAAGGCCTGAATCACTGTGAGCTTGCCTAACTACTCATGACTGTAGTAAGTAACTGATGTAATAGGTCACTGGGAATAGAATATGAAACATCTCTGAATGAAACCATACTAAGGAGAATTAGCAAATTCAGTGTCCCTGCCACAAGCTCTGTTTTCTTCTCTCTCCAATAAAAAATTCAGCTTTCTTGCATAGATTTGAACAGACTACATCTCATTTGGGCAGACTGCTTTTTATAAGGAATGCTGTGAAATCAAAATTAAGGAATTATTAGAGTACACATCAAAACAGAAATATATATAAAAAAAAACAAACCAAAAATTAAACAAATAAACAAAAAAAGGACCTCTATATACTCTGCTACACACAGTTTCAATATGATTTGAGGAAAGATTGTCAAAAAGCATTTTTGCTGTCATCTGTTCTGTACATGCTTCAATATATGTTAATATTTCATCTTCACTTTGTTTTCTTGATACAGATTGGGGTTTTTCTCAACTTTCTACTGACATATTGACAATAAAATGAAAACTTCTGTTAAATCTATAAATGTGAAAAGACTGAGATTTCCTAATTAGTGAAAAAATACAAGACAAAAAGTCCCATCTGTTAATGGTGCTCTGTAGCTTGAAGTTAATTAGGTTTGCTGGGAAAGTGCCTGGCAATATGACCAATTAAAACACATGCAACTTTTCCAATTCAGTATCATTAGTCAAAAAAAAAGCAGTACCTTCTATCAAAATGTGCCACTTTCTGGAGCAAGTGATGGCATTGTATGTCTGTAAATATCTGCATATTTGAGGGGCTTTTCTGCTCCCCAATCTAAAAGGCTCTTCCTCCTGATTACCTAGCAGTTGCCTAATTAAGGTCAAATTCACTCTTTGTACATTGGTAGAAGAATCGTTCTCACAGTGGATGTGTGACTGGCTCTACATCCACCCTGAGCAAAAGCATTTTGTTGGGGATCATCACCCATCCTACTGAGGATGTCAATGCCCTCCTTTCCAAGCTCCTCACTGTCTCACTGCAGATTAGGGCTGCCAATAATCCTACTTGTGTCAGGCATGTTGTTTTAGAGACACCAGTGATGAACTGTCAATCAGATCCTGCAAAAATGAAACCAACCAGCTCAACTGCAGAATTGTGCAAAGGCCAAAGAGCCCAGGGAAAGGTCCCCTGTCATGTACTGCACTGCACCAGAGCAGCTTTTATACTGGTGGCTGATAATACAAGACAGAAAACAAAGAATAGTGGTAAAAATACCAGAGAAGAATAATACAATAGGGTAAACAAAATGCTGTGTCTTTAAAATGCTAAAATCAGAAAAATACCTCTGAAGTAAATGGTTTAAGGTAAGGAAACCATTCAAACAAGATCTCAAGAAAAAATGCAGCCCCAAATGTGGACCTTCTGAGAATTTAGGCCTCTTCCTCCAATGCACAGTGCATTTGTACAATATTATACATATTAACAGTACTGTTAAAGGGAGCTCAAGCTTTACTGCCATGCCATAAGAAATTACTGAAAGGAAGTACATTTCTTTGTGAATGAATCACTTTAAGGATGACATTTAATGAAATTATTTACCTTATACATTCAAAATTAATACTAGATTGTATGGCAGACAAAAGGAATCCTCACATTCGTCAGTTATTTTGACATTAGTCTGACATGCAACCTACACAACAGACAGTCATGCCAATAAATGTTCAAAGAAGAAATTGAGAACGAGGTTACTCCCCCTTACTAAAGTTTTATAATTGAATAAATTGGTAAATTTTCAGATTTCGTGTTACTCAGATTTCCTGCTACAATTTCTCAATTTTCAAAGAGCAGAACTCCACAAACACAGAAACAAGTAACCTCCCATTTGAACTGTATAGGTTCTCAGTCACCAGAACTCACCCATACAGCAAAGGTAGATACAGCTGTGCAAGTATTTGGCTTCAGTAAAGCCTAGTAAATTTTCATTCAAGAAAAAGACTGAATCAAGAATGCTGAAATCATTCAGCACACAACAGAGCATTTGAATGCTTGTCAAAGAATGTACTTTAAAACATTATGAAAACAAGACACAGAAGGGAAAAGACTCACTGCTAAATGCATCTGACAGGCTGCAAAAGGAGTTTGCTGCTGCAGAACTAACATCACAGCTCTCACCTTCCATCTACCATTACCTAATGTGGGTTTTCTCTTAAACTTTTTGTATTATATTATAAGAAATGCAATTTAGCACTTCCATTTCCAGACTAAGAGTATAACAATTTCTGGTACTTGCAAATACATTGGTCAACTTCTACTGTAAGTCTAGAAAAATCCATAACTGTTTCATAGACTTCTAAAGGGAGGTAGCCATCAACATGACTTTTTTAATAGAGACCACTAAACCTTCGACCATTCACATGAGGATTTTCAGGAGCTCACTGCTCCTCAAGTCATGTTCTCTGCTCAGCAAATTGGCACACCTTAATGTCAACTATATCAGAAGCTTTCTGTGACAATTAGCAGGGATATCAAACACAGGACCATCAATGAGGAAAATGAGCAAAAGGAAACTACATGATGTAGGAAGGGGAGAAAGTTGGCAATAGAGCTCAAGAGCCCAGTATTTTTGAAAGTCACCTTTTTAAGCATCTTTTTCCTCCTTTTTCTCTGCCATTGTTTGTCCTTCAGTCATTTTGCCAAATTTGATAGCATTGACTGATAGCTACAGGAAAATCTCTCTCAAAGCAATCTGCTTTTAAGATGAAAAAATTGACTTTTTTATCACTAGGAATAAATCTAAGCCTACTTAATCATCCAGCTATACATGAGAATTCGTCAATACAAAAAGCTGCCTTTAATTAGTGTACAAAATAGAACTATAAAGTGCAAGTCTGAGCATTGTAAATTGTAGCACTCACTAAATTTTAGTCATTTTAGTAATTTAGTCTGAAGAAGTCTGATAGTTCTAAAACAAAGGCATGAACCTCAATAGTTTTACAGAGGCTATGTCAAAACATAATTCTTATCAGACCTCTCATTTTCCAACAGCAACAAATAAAGAGAAATTGTGAGCTCTTGTGGTTTTTAGACTAATTTGAACTGAAAAGCCTGCCAATTAATTATTTGATACAGTCATTTATCATGAGATGTGAGTTCTCCAAATAATTAGAAAATAAAGTTTTGCAATTTTAAGGGAGCAGCTAAACCTAAAGTAGACTGTTCAGGATAGTGGTGACTTTGGTTTATGGGTCAGCATTCATCCACACTAAGAAAGCCAGTTTCAGTGGCTTTGGAATAACATGGAACAAAAGTTCATACAGGTGTTTCAGCAACTTGAAAAAACATGAACACATATTTTCCTTTTATCTTAGGTGAAATCTGCATAAGCATAATTATATGCTATTATAGGTCAAGTCTTGATTCACAAGACTGCACTGATATGCAGACCTTGATATTTCAGAGAAAGACAAGGAGGCCTTTGATGCCATCAATTACAGGCACTGGTGATTTCCATACTGTAATTGTCAAGATGATGGCATGTTGTGAATATTGTTAATCTGGAATTATGATTCAACACTATCTACCAAATGAAACTTGGAAATTTACATGAGGTATGAAATTAAATCAATGATTTGCAACTATCACTAAAGACCAATGCAGAAAACAAATGATGCAGCAAGCAAAAGTAAAAGCTATTTTACACAACAAACCTTTTCTTGCAGTGAATGTTTTTTTCTCAGTGGTAGGATGGAAAGACTAGTTTCTCTGCTAGGATGCAAAGACTGATTTATTCAGCCAACCTGCTCCCTGCATTTTCTGTTTTGCTATGTAGTTATAATTTTAAAACTGCAAGCTTTATTGAGAACCTTCTTCTATATGTCCAAAGGTTTGCCTCTTTATTTTTCATGCAGGCACCATTTTGAGGCTAGAGACGTAGGAAATTGCCTACCATCCCACCTGCTTTACAGGGTCCTTTATAAAGGTGTAAGAATGAAAGGCCACCAAGTTCATTATGGTGTGGTCTTATTCACAGGCATAAAAGAGGGTGGAGAATGAGGAACATCCAACTTCAGCTTATATTCTTTCATAAATGTCAGCTGGTACATAATTTTTCCGATTTTCTGCATTCTTGCTTCAGCCTAGCTATAGTCTCTTTCCAAGGCACTTCTGAAAACCACCAAAAAAACAAATTTGGAAAAACTACCAGGCAATCACACACTTGTCATGGTAAATAAGATTTATAAGATATATTCTTACAACTCCATGTCTTTATGTTAATATGGAGTTTTAGTTGACATTTTAACAACATTACAGAATGGGTAGAAGTTGAAAGTACATAATGGATTTGAAGGTTTTTTTAAGCATTGCCAAAAAAAAAATACATTTTTCATGAACTATAAAAAACATTCAGGAGCAAACCTTGTGAAAGACAAAGTGGTTTTCTCTGAATAAGTACTGCAGAACCTGGCTGAGATTCCTGTAAGGTAAATTATGCCATTGAAGTGTAAACCCTTTTCTTTTTTCTTTCAATGTGCTTTCCTTCCCTGCCTCCTGAAACTCTACTTACTATTGAGCTCCTACAGAGATTCAGTCCAATGTTGCTTTATTCAAAAACCATTTTATTTTAAAATAGGTCACCTTTCTAGAATCTATTCTTACACAGAAAGTTTGAAAAGCAGATGTCAATGAAATTACCTTTTTAGCACATCTTTATCTGTAACAAGAGTTTAAGTCTTCAGCTTGGGACAGGAAGTTTCTCTGTCCCAGCTGTAGGCCCAGCTGCTTTCCTCCACTGTGCTACATCCACTTCTCTGATGCTCAGCCTCCCCTAAAGACACTGTTCTTGTCTAGTAAAGGAAAAGTTGGCAGGTAAAAGAGAAAGACCATCAGGGTGAGTGAGTGGACTATTTTGGTTTTCTGCCAAACCAAAATCTCATCAATTGGGTTTTGTCAATGACCTCCTCCCTCCTCTGAACCACTTCACTGCACTTACAGCCCCACACACAGGACCAAAAAGTGAGAAAAAAACAAGAAAATTTTTAAAAGTAGTCCAGTGACACTTAAGAAATGGCAATAACACTTGAAAAGTGTTTATACCAAATCTGAAAATGAGAAATATTTATACTGCAGTGATGACACTGCACAAGAAGGAAGACGATCAAGTCCTAATGCTAACAAATAATTTGTTTTCTCAACAGCTTGGCTGATGTGCTTCCTTTCTGACTCTCAGGCAGAGTTGGAAGACAGAGCTTTCAGCATTCATAATTTCAAACACTATGTTAAAATTCCATTTTGCTGATTGCCTAAAACACCAGAATGCCTCTCTGATCAATCTTACAACAAAGACCCATGTAAAAGTGTGCCAAGGCAGACTGCTGACTCTGAAAGGGAGTCCATGTACTGATTCATTAACGCCACTGCCAGCAGCACTGACGCATTCCTTGGAGATATCTTGCTCAAGCAGTCTCTCAAGCCATAGTTTAGTTTCTTATCATGGTTACAGGTGTATTAGACACCAGGAAGACCAAGCACCCAGTCACATGTGCTTACAGGACTGAAATCAAAGCTGCAGCTCTCTCTTAACTATAAGAACTAGAGTAGGACGTCGCTAGTGACAAGACCATGTTGCAGGGCTACTCCACAACATAAAACATGGGCATGAGGAAAGGCTGCTGTGGATGAACAGAGACTTTGCTAGAACAGGTGACACGGATTTTGCACAGACACTCTGCACAGAAAGTGTAAGGTATAAGCTGCTCAGTAACCAAACAAACTGTCTTATTTTTGACCAGTTCTTGAGTGAATTAGAAGCAAATGACCAATGCACTGAAGAAATAGAGCACCTGTTTGTTGTGGTTCGTGTTTATTGTTAAAGGGTCCATTCTATTATCCCCCCCACTTTCTAAAAATGGAGCAAGATTTTAAAAGCAATCATCTTCCACCTCAATAATCTTGACACTAAAAAATGTTTGGTCAAGTTGTTACTTCATCATTTTTTAAAATCAAGTATTTAACATCAATGAGTCAGTTATTAAATAGTTCTCATTTTGTCCAGGAGCTTTTAAACTCTGTGGCCAGGTCAATGTTCATGTATTTGATGTTCACTCTCCAGTCTCCTGGTGTATACACAAACTAAAATGAAAAATGTACATTACCCAAGTGCACTGCTATTCCTTTTTCACAGGAAAAAAAAAAAAAGAGAAACTGTTATTAGTCTGATCTCAGAGCAAAGTGTTCTCAGTACATGAACAGCATTTGCTCATGTTGACACAAAGTATGAGGATTTTACCATCTTTTTGTATTTGTTCACATGCACAAAACACTGTCTCCAGCAGACTGATGAAAAGCTCATTCTTTCATCTTTTTTACAATAGAAAACATTTTAGTGGACAGAAGTTCCTGCCTTCAATTCAAGCCCCTGAAGATTCTTCACTGTGATGCAGAACTCAAAGGAGATGCTGAAATACTACTTCCAAGAACACTCTCATATAGTAGTGGAAACCACAAGAGTTAATGGGGTTTTGCATATTTTAAGCTCAGACTGTCCATGGGAGTTTAGGATCTAGATTGCTGTAAAACTCCCTAGGGTTTGCATGACGTGGCTGTGGTAGTAGGGCAGGGGGCTGCAGGGGTGAATTCTGAGAAGCTGCTGGAGGTTTCCCTACACTCAGCACTGCTGTTGCTAAGGCTGAGCCCACCAGGGATGGTGGGGACTCTGTGGAGGCTGTGTCAGGGAAAAGGCAGGAAGCAAAGCACAGACAGACCAAAACAAGAAGGAAAATAATATACACAGCATATCCATTAACTTCTATTTAACTCTTAAATCCCACATATTGAATTCACATGTTTATAGAATGTACATGTTCTTCACACTATTTCTTTCACACCATGTGGACTGACACAGTTGAAAAGTAGGCCATGCAAGTTCCACATGAATAGTGTACTTCAAAAATTGTCCTGGCAAGTTGTTTAAAGAGCCAGGTTTTTCTCTGCTAGTCCTTGCGCAGGAAGATGTGTTTCGAATCTGAGACCTATATGTTTGAACTTCTAATTGGACGACCACAATTAAGCTTGCTTGTATGAAAACTGAACCTGTTCTGAAAACATAAAAACATTTTTTTAAAATAGTAGCTTCATAGTTAATTTGAATTCTTCTGCTTATTGTATGTGTGACTAAAATTCACTCCAAGTCCTACTTTGAGTCATGAACTTAAGAGAACCTGAATTGCCTTTTTTCCTGCACAAAATCAAACTCAATTTGAACCAACAACTGACACTCAGCCATCTTCATTATCCTATTTTTCACTGTGATGACGAATTGAAGCTCTTTAATGATCTATCACAGCTAATATGTGTTAGTCAGCTTTTAACGTCACTGCAATAAAGTTGCATAAGCCATGAACTTAAGAGCTCCTTTAGTTGCAATTTCATGGACTGAGGTTTATAATACATCCATATGTTTCAGGTTTTTTCACCATATAGAAGCAACTTGCCATTTAAAACCAATCAGTCAAAACAAATACTTCTTAATCAAATTCCTTCTTTCTTTCAGCTGAATTATATTGCATTTTTTCATTGATTATTGTATGAGTTTCATGAGTTTTATATCATTTCTTGGATTTCTAATTTGGCGAGGCCTGTAGAGTTGAATAATATGACAATATTAAATATAAAAAAGATACAAGCAATGTTGTAAAATTGAATGCCAAATATGATATAAATCAGTGTCAAAATAAGACACTTGCTCAGATATCTCAACAGATGAAGCTGTGGTACACTAGGCCTAACTGGTATACACAGAGAGCAAAAAATTACATTTAACAACACTCGTAACACTTGAAAAATGAAAAGTATTTCTCTTTGTATACTATTTTTTTCCATTTAAGAACAAAGACAACTTACTGGCATCATTCAGTTCTGAAAGCTTACTAAAACCTCAGTTAAAGGTACATTTTACAGCAGGAAAGTATTGTCCCTCTGCATTCATCAACTTGATACACTGTTCTATCCAGTAAGTTTTTCTTTTAAAATCTACTTTTGGCACAACCAAAATTATGTAACCTGTATGAATTTTTCTATATTATTTGGAATAAAAAAGATCAAAGTGTTATTTCAACCATTTCAAAACCCCATTTGAAATTTTCTTTTATTTCAGAACTTTTTTTTGTATTATAATAAATAAAAGTTACTTGATGAATAAGAAAATTATTTACTGCTTTGTGCAAAATAAAGTAGTATCAAATGCAACTTTAATTGTACCAACTTGTCAGACATCACAAAAATAACCTGCCGGACATATATTTCCACCACTCTCATTATTCTTTTACTGTCTCTACTTTGTTTCCAAATGAAACTGATTATTACTGCTAAAGCATTATCCATCTGGAAATATATCTTCTCAAGGGCCTTGCTGATTTACTAACTATCAACAACTAATTTCCTTGGTGAGTTTCCACTTTGCAAAGGCACTCATTAAAATTCACAGGTTTAAATGTTTAGTTTGTTCTCCTAACAAACACTGCAAAATGCTGTTGGGGCAAGAAAAATAATAAACCTTCCAAAGTATCTTATGAGTAAGCTACAAAACAGAGTACATTATCAGGTTTGACTCATTGTTTTTAGTTCCAATATGATGTCACAGCATAACAAGTTAATTAATGTATAATTAGTAGCATCAGTAGCAAAAGGATCACTTTGCATTATGTGAACAAAACCGTATCTCTTCTGCCTCAGTGTATGCCTTTTATCTACACTGCATAGCTGCTACAGGGGCAAAGAGAAACTAATTTTGTTTGACTTCATGAGTTTTGGAGTGACATTGAAGTTAAAAATCCCCTGATAGGTCCAACTTGAATTTATACTCAACAGCCAACTGTATCTTTATTCTAATGTAATTTTTCTGTCAAGCAGTATCTAACTTCAGTATAT
The DNA here is from genome assembly GCF_047830755.1 of Zonotrichia albicollis. Lineage (NCBI taxonomy): Eukaryota > Metazoa > Chordata > Aves > Passeriformes > Passerellidae > Zonotrichia > Zonotrichia albicollis. The sequence continues at coordinate 28,233,949 of NC_133825.1, read as the reverse complement.
ACTATCAAATATCTTCCAAACCCTTATTAAACTTTTAAAAGCAAGACATGTACAGAAATTTACCTCATACCATCATAATTAACTTTTAGCAATATTTTTTGTTCTGTTAAATTACTTTCCACAAACTAAAGAGAAGGGGCAGCCATTTCCTTTTGTTTCCTCTATTTGTACATTTCTTGTACATCAGCTCCCGTTCTCCTTTCTTTTGTTGCCTTACATTCACAAACACAGAATCACAGAATAATGAGGTTGGAAGAGACCTCTAAGATCATCGAGTCCAACCTATGCCCTAACACCTCAGCTAGACCATAGCACCAAGTGCCACGTCCAGTCTTTTTATAAACACATCCAGAGATGGTGATTCTATCACCTCCCTAGGAAGGGCATTCCAGTACTTTACTATTCTTTTGGTGAAAAACTTTTTCCTAATATCCAACCTACATCTTTCCTGATGTAGCTTGAGACTGTGTCCTGTGGTTCTATCAGTTGCTGCCAGGTGGAAGAGATCAACCCCACCTGTCTGCAACCTCCCTTCAGGAAGGTGTAGAGAGCAATAAGGTCACCTCTTCTAAGCCTCCTCTTCTCCAGGCTAAACAACCCCAGCTCCTTCAAACATTCCTCATAAACAATTTATCCACACGCATTCTCTCCTTGAAAAATGTTCTTTAGATTTTTAGGTAACAAGATTTTGTGCTCCGTGTATCTAAACACTCTAAACAGGTTTGCCTTTGGCATGACAAAGGGCAGGGTCTGACTGCAGCGTGGAGCTGGTCAGCTGGCTGCCCTTGCCTCCCCAGGCTAACTGGCCAGAACTGCTCCTTGGCAAACCTGCTCGCCCTGCCTTTAATCTCCGTGCAGGGCTGGCTGAACACAGAGCACATGCATTGCATAACACTTGGCATTACACAATTATTCAAAAGACTGGAGGATAAGGATCATTTCATTGAACATACTCACAATAAAAAGCAAACTTTACATTAAAAAAAGCAGACTATGTTTCCATTAACTAAAAAAGGTAAAACAGGCCGTGGGCTTTGACAGATACTTGTTTTGCAAGGCATTAAAGTCCAGACTAGTTTAAGACTTAGAAGACAAATCTGTATTTTGATTTTAACCGATCTGATAACCATGTTCTCTACTGCTTCTAAGACAGAGATACACATTCATACAAGCTCTCCGTTCTCACAAAACCCTGGGGGAAGGTTATCACTAATAAAGCCTGGCACTTGGTATGTGCTAATATTCAGCTGTACCCAGTAGAACAGCACTGAAAAAACATTTCCCTCAAAATCATTTTATTTCTAGAAAATATTCAATTTCTTAAAATAACATCAGCTAGGTATCAACCACACTTTTTCCTTCAGTTTCAGTAAGCAACCTGCTCTGGAATATTTTGATCTCTACTGTGTCTAGACCAACACAGCAAAGCGCAACTTGAATTTTTGAATATACCACTGGCAAATAAACATGGTGATAGATACAGAATCCAGTCTTGTACGAATAACCTAAGTAGGAGACATCATTTTCAGGATATGTCAATAAACCAGATCATATCCAAGGCTACATCCAAGACAACTACATATAGTGAAGCTATATGAAGATCAGCAGCTCCATGGCAATATCACACACAACAAACTTCCCAAGAAATCAGATAAATAGTCAAACATCAAATATATAGTAAGCTCCATCTGCCCTTTCTTTATTGCCAGAAGTACCTCATTTGCTCTACATAGAACTAGGTTTGATACCCCAGTACTACCAATTATACTTTAAAGAACAAAGCTGATTCATTCTGCCTTGAAAATAACATCTGTGCTGGGTTAATGAACATGTATCACAGATGCACAAGTAGCACTCTCCTGGTGTTTTCCAAACTGAGTAATGGTAATGTGGGAGTTTACTGGGTAAACTAAAGGCAACAAGCATTACTCAGCTGCTGAGGTCTGTCACCCTTCTCATGAAACGCTACTTTTACGTGTAAAATTTCTCATTGAAACAGAGCTATTTGCAAGATTGTGTAGGAAGTCTGAATGGGGATAGATGTGCATGTTGCTTTTTTCAATGCAAACATGCACAAAGTTCACGCAAAACTCTACTCAGCCAATGTGAACATCCAACGTGGATGTTCACTGCAAACTTGTACACTTTTGGCACTTGAAACATATTAAAGAAAGGAAGAGTTATGAATAATATAGTTGTGATACTGAGAAATAGTTATTTTAGAAAAATTAAGATGCTACAGTATTTAAGATTAGCATGCCCTGACAGATATCCACACTTCTAAGCAGTACATCATGAATATGTCTCCCAGATCCCAGTTCTAGTCACACACTTGTCTTTAGCATTTCTCTGTATTGAAGGGCTTTTTTCATCTATGGATGGAAACTCACAAATTTATTTGCAGGTCTCCTTGATTAACATGACTTTGACTCCAATTTTAAACTGGTCTGGTAATTCATTAACTGCTTTTACAAGCAGCTGTGAACATTCTGGTTCAATGAGGTACAGTAACTTCCAGAGCAGCAAGAGAACAATTTTCATTCTAGAAATAATAATACATTTGGTGGCATTCAGTTTGTGTGAGTCACATCCATCTTCATTTATTATTCCCTCATTTTTAATCTCACCTGTTTAAAATAATTTTCTGTTCATTAAAATATTCATATTATTGGAATGCCATGAAAATTTATTATTTGATATTTATATTGAGTTTAAGATATTTCAAAAAATCCCCAATTTTTAAATTGTAAAAATATTTCATATTTTCATAAAGAGTAAAGAAGGACATATTCAGAATCAGACCTAATTGTGATTAACTAAGAAATTATCTAGCTAATGAGATTAACAAAGGGATTTACAGGCTTTCACTTACACGACAAAGACTGACAGTACACAAAGTTACAGGACATTACTTGTTCAACACAATATTTTAACACATTCTTCATCTTCTCTGCTTACACCAGAAATACTACTTTTTCCTTTGCTAAAACTTTTGAGAAGGTAAATATGAGGATGAGGATTGTCTCTTTTGAGAATCCTTTCTCTCATGTATCTAGAGAAGTGCACAATCACATATACTAAGTTTGGTTGTTAAGTTCATGAATTTGAATTTATGGGCCACAGAAAAACAAGAAAGAAAACAAACTTCCAATATACTAAAAATATTACACATTTCAAATATATTCTAAAAAAATGTAAAATTTATTTGTACCTACAGTTCAATAAAAAATGAATTCTTGCAGGCTATTACAGAACGGTGAAACCAATTTGAATTTCTGAGCCTTTGTTCTTCCCCATTATTGCTTTATTTTTTATTGAGGTTCATCTAATTAAAAACTTGATTACTTTAAATGAGGTGAAGCTTGTGTTTTTATTCCTTTTTTAGATGAGTGGTAGAATCCTTCTAGAAGCTTTAAAAGTATGCCCCTATAGACAATATGATGTTGATTCTGTGCTCACTTTAATTGGCATCTCTTTCCTCCTTTGTTCATTCTACAAAATCTCCTGTGTTTTTTTCCACTCACCCTGCTATGTTTTTGACCAATTTTTTTTGCTCTGCTTCCAACCCACACTCCATCTCCTGCCAAGGGAATTTTAAGTCATTAATTGCTGTCAGATTTCCATACTCACAACATTTAACCAAATTCAACAACTCATTCATCCATATTACAAAAAAATAAACGAAGGAAAAAAATAGAACTACTTGAGAATGGAGAGTGCTAGCTTTCTAGAGTTTGATAATTTTGCTTAGTACATAAATATACTGAAGGGATAAACATGCATTAATCAGGATTGAAATTACCATCTAATCACTTTTTTTTTCTACTGTAGCTCTTTACACATTTGCATTAATAGAATCAGAATGCATACAAGAAGAATGACCCAGTAGTGATCATGCACTCACTACATTGTGCTTACTTTTCAGACATAAAATAATTGTTTGAAATGCAGAACTTCACCAAAAAACTGAATATCATCCTAACATGTCCATTGCCAGTCATCATGAAAAAGGCTTCCATAGAGGCCAGTGCAACAGGAACAGCTCTCCTGGAGACATTATGGAATCCCTGTCCTTGAAGGCTTTCAAGACTCAGTCAAATAAAGCCAGAGCCGATCTCATCTCTGGTAGTTTACTCCTGCAAGGATTCATTCTGAAAAAGTTTTAGAAAGTTGTCTCAGCTATATGTTAATAATCACTTGTGGAGTCCCTAAGTGGAGGGGAATGAGCAGCCCACAATCACAAAATCATAGAACACACGGAGCTGGAAGGGACCCATCAGGATCACCAAGCCCAACTCCTGGCCCAGCACAGGACACCCCGAGAATCACACCATGGGCCCAAGAGCATTATCCAAGTTAATCTGAAGATAATCATAAGCACTATGACATTGCTGAATTTTACAAAATTCTCAAATAAAAAGACATAATAAACTAAATTGCATAGTCAGGTGACTGCAGAATACTCTTAAATATGTTTATAAGAAAAAAAAAGTTTAAAAACAAAAAATGAAGTAACTACTTCAAAAAAATAAACCAAACATGCATTTAACATAAATTTGAAATTCAAGACCAAGAGAATGATCAGTAGGATGAAATAGAAACTGAGGTGACCAGAATGCAAAAAAAAAGTACAACTTCAGATAAACTACAAAATGAAACAAGGATATAATAGCTGAAAATTAAGATTTCAGAAGTTTTTCTGAAGTATTTTATAATATCCCTTTCAAGGTCATTACAGTAATGTGGGCAGTTTGCCACGTGCAATGTGCCTGATGTTGCTTCTCATAGAAATGTTCCCTTAAAATCAGTGGTTTTGGTAGTTGAAAATGATCAGAAATATAAGTCTATTTTCATTTTAAACAGCCTTTTTACCTGGAGGCTGTAAGGTCATGGTTAAATTTCTTATAAACAGACCTGGACAAAAATAAACTGAGATTAAGCAGGATCTTAGAGAGTTACAGTTAAAGCATTATCTGCAGAGGATTACAGTAGACAAGCAGTCTTGTTTCATGCCAAACTATGACCTTTGTCTTACACAAATGTCACATTCATCTAGGAAAGGTGTCCGTACAAGGAGAACAGCACTCTTAACCTGTTTTCCTAAAGCACATGGATTGGCATGTTTGATTTCCTTCAGTACAGACCCACATGCAGTAGGAACCTATATTATGAAACTTTGCAATGCTCTGTTCCACTGAATGGAAAGCTAGACAAACTCAGGACTGTATTTTCCCTTTAATGCATATGCAACTTCTGACATTACTAATAGAGCCTAATTACACTCATTAGGCCCATTCAACACTTCCTTTTCAAATTATTAATTGCAATAGGCCTCTTGCTTTAGTGCAGCATGAAATGAAGCCCACACCAAAGAAAACAATCACCTTCTCTCCCCACTATTAGATTTTTTGTTCATCTTCTAGCTTTGCTTTTTATTAAGAGGTTGGGGGATGGGATCTAAAGAAATCATAAAACAGATTTAAATATAATAATGTTTATCTAAATTTAATAGTTTTGCCACCTATTTGTTGCCTATTGTATCCTGGCAAATGGAATTGAGAAAAAAAGACATTTTGCCATGGATTAACTGCATGGATTTAGAGTGTCAGTCTTCTGATGAAACAGACACAGAAGAGAAGTTGCATAATCACCTTGTTTCTAAACAAGTTAATTTACCATGAAAAGGTGCAGAAAAATAAACCCTTTGATGGCTAGGGAGTTAAATACGGCATGGGGATAAATAATTTATAATGCTAAGCACTGGGAAGATGTGGAAAAAGAGACAAAAATTATGTGGAATTACCAGACTTCAGCCAGGCTACAGATCCCAGACTGTACTACAGAAAGAAAAGCTATTACCACTACGAAGTCCTTTTAAACACTTTTTTTTTAAAATAAGACTGCTGAGAATCTGTAAATTTAAACTGAGACTAAAACATTCTCTTCCTTTATAGGCTCTTCTGCTTTATATTAATGAGGCCATAGCATTAAAAATACTTGCAAATATATCAACCACAACTAGGGCCTGAGCATTCTATGGCTTTCTAGCATCATTTGTTTCTCAAGAGTCCAAAATCTGAACTTTGATTTGTTTAAATATCACTGCTTTTATTCTGGAAAGATGAATTAGTGTAGCATTATCAACCCTATAAATGAAAGAACAGCTTAGATACATACAAGCTGTCAGAACTATCCTGGAGCTTCTAAATACTTTTATTCCATAATAAAGGATTCTGTATGTGGGGTTTTTTTTTATGAGAAGTCAGTAATGCCTATTATCCTGAAGTCAAGTTCACCAACATGTTTGCTGTTTCTTCTCTCTGTTTCATCCTACTCAAACTTGGCAATAATTATACACTACTTCATACTTGGGTATTAGTCCTTTCAGGTGAGCAGGAGGTTATCAAGGAGATAGAAATGACAATAGGAGCTGAAAGAATAATTTAACTAAAATACTAAATTTATGTATTTACGAAATGTTTTGGTCGCTCCAGTATAAAGACAAAGTGGATTACTAGAATGTGACTGTCAATTCCCTCCTCTTCCTCAAGGTTCTAAGTGGAGATCAGGAATACCACTGCCAGAACTGAGGAATAGCAGAAGGATGAGCAGAGCAGAGAGTCAGTGAAACTCTAGTCTGAAACTATTTATATATATGTATTTCTATTACACACACTGTGGAGGACACTGTATCACAGCAAAATCAGCTGAAATAAATAGAGATATTAGGGGTCACGGAGCAAATTCATCTTGTACAAAATCAGAATTGCTATTTGTACATTATAACATCATAGAACATATTTGGCAAGTCAACAATTTCATAAAGCTAAAAAGTAAAATGTATATTCATTCCATAGCCTTTTCCTGACTTGAGTTCTTTCCAACTGCAAACACTTTTATAAGAAACACTTTATAGGCTTGTTAAAGCTTGTGCTGCAATGCCATGACCATGGCAAATCAGCCAAATAACGGGTGCCCATATGCAAAACCCAAAGGTGGCATAAGCAGAGGCATTTTCACTACACCAGTTCTACTTTGTCTACTTTCACTGCAGTACTTGGGGCTTGAGAGTCCAAAGCTTTAGGAATCTTGTATAATTAAGTGCTGTAACAACATTTTCATAAGTTACCAGCATATTCTACCATTAAATAGCAAGCAGCCTTTTGAGTACCCATTTATCTTCTTGCAGCTCCAGGGACACCACAGTAAATGTGTTCTAAGCAAGACTGTGCTCCATATATTACACATGTGCACCAACACCAATGGCACATTTGTTTCTGGCATTGTCAGGTGGACTTCCCAACAAGATTTCTGCAGATTGCCTGAGCTTAGAATATTACTAGAAAATAACTGTTGTTATTAGTATTGGTAAGTTGTATTATTAGTACAGTGCATATATTTTTGTAATAATGTTATGATATAAAACTAATATTTTGTTTAATACTGTAACAGGTTCAAGTTCGAAAACGCACATACAGACTTGCAAAATGTTTGAAAAGCAGCTTGGTGTGACAGCTTTCTCAAGCAGTTATCACAAATGGTAGTTGAGTCTCAGACCTGCTTCAGGAATGGGACTTAAAGCAACATGACCACATCATCTGAGCAGCTGAATACAAACATACCCTTTATCTCTGCATTTTTCTGCAAACTCAGACAATCTTAGTCTTCAGAGAAACAGAAAACTCACACAATTAATCTCAGCAGGATGGTTGCTTCAAAAATTACTAATTAAGTTAAAAGCACCCAACACTATAATTGGCCTGAAAGAAAAAAATGAAAATAATGCCTAATTCTATCATCTGATTCCATTAAAATAACAAAATTATTTTGGGGGTAGGGATGAATGACCCTGATTGCTGAGGGCATGGCCTTGCCTGCCACTCTCCTTTTCCCTACGAGGCAGTCAGCCCTGTTGCTCCCTGGCACAAGCTATTGAGGTGCAATAGGTGAAACAGCAGGTAGAGGTTCTCTGCTTAATGTGCACTTAAAGGACAAAAAAAATTCTGATATGCCCTTAATAATGCACAGCCCAGATCTAAGGGCAAAGGATCCAAATGGAACAGGTGACTCAAAACAGTCTAGAAAGCCATCTCTACAACTCTCAACTTCACTGATCAGGTAAATTGTGGATATGAACATCTCTAAGGCCTCTCACTGAAAATTTTTTTATTAATAGGAGCAAGTTTAACCTGCAGAAAGTGTTGTGATGCATGGGCCTTCAAATTATTGGGGTGTAAGCAGATTTTTTGAAAATAAACTTTGCATATTCCCAATTCCAATAATAAGCTTGACTGAATAACAGAGAATACCAACTGAACCACAGAGCAGGAATAATATCAAATAAAAGAGACCAAAGATTCTGAGCTGCTGAGAATCTCAGCCTGATTTCTGCTGGACTTGTAGGAAATTATCAATTCAGGAAGCCAAGTGAAACTTGAGCCTACACTAAGCACTATTTGGGAAGCCTTTCCACCAGTGATCTCCTGGATGTTGTACATGCAAGCACTGGCATTTACATAGAACACAGTGAAGACTTCAGTTTGCCTCCTCAATCTATTTTGCTCTCTTCTACAAGAAGGCATATAGAAACAACAGCTACAAATTGACAATTTATGAAGCAACACTAACCACAGTAAGTCCTTAGCAGAGAAAAAAATATGTTTAAAAAACTTGAATTTTACACACTGCACAAAGCTATTACTCATTTTCTTCAGAATATGTTCCTCAGAGCATAGATATCCTTTTCTCTGTTCCCTTTCTATTTCTTCTGACCTTTGAACTACTGAAGTTGTATTTCAATCTTTAAAATGTCACAAGTTAGCCTATGAGTTTATTACATGATCACATGACAGGGACAGCATTAAAAAAGGTATTAATTTTACAAATGTACTGTATGGCAAACAAAAATGAGTATTTTCAGATTACCCTTCCCAAATGTACAAGGCTTACAAGTCAGGCATCAATTATTGCAAAACTTTGTTTTAGACCTAAATTCGGTGTTCTTTTTAGTCATCTTCTGGTGTGAATTAGTTAGAGACCATGCTTTTAAGCTTGGCCCTGAAGTTCTTGAATATATCTTTAATTAAGTTGTAAAAAGAAAAAAAACAAGCCAATACTCTTAGTGATACAATAAAACTGTCATATTTGTAACACATTTGTGGGTGACCTTTTCGACAAATATGTGTTTATGTAAAGCCTTTTTTAATGAAGCATTCTGTGATGAAAACAATCTATCATTCATATATCCTAAAAGATCAGGTTTGAAAGGCAAATAGAATTCTTTACATTGATGAAAAACAATTTAAGTTGACATGGAAAGCTCTAAAATACATGGAGATTATAAAATGCCAGTAAGGATGGACAAACTGACACTTTGAATGTTGGGCGCCACAGAAGAGATGGAAACAACACAGCTATTATAATACTGATTAATAACAAAGAAGAACAGTTGTAATTTTCTTATGAATAGTCAGCATAACACTTAGGACAACATTTTTCCAATTTTTTCACACAATTTTAAAGATGTGATATGTCCTCCATTTTTAAAGGGTACATATTATAACCTTATTTTATTTCAAGACAAAACTTACAAATTCGTTAGACCACCTTAATTATAATATGGGGGTTTTTTTCACTAAATCTATTCACAGAAATGTGGAGGTCAAGGACATGGTTTATAAAATAAAACATATTTTAAAAACATGCAGCCAGTTAGCCAAAGTGTCATGCTTCCAACATAACAAATCACAAGATAGCAAAAAAATATTTCAACACAAACATTGTGGACAGATAATGCATTTTGATATAGAAAAACAAATGGAGTGTGGACAAAATCCATTTATTTTTTTGGCACACCATTCTAAGTACTTGAAAGCTGTGCAGTTATTTCACAAGTATCTAGAGGACTTCTAAAAATTTCTGTATCTAGGCTGAAAAAATGGATTCATTCATCTAATTTGTTCTGACAGCTGCAATCAGAGATCATAAGCTCTGCAGATAAAGGACCAATTTTTTATGGTATGTTTAAACATTGTCATTTGGAAAATGTGCAAAGCCTGAACTATTACTTTGTTTTACACAATAAAAATCAATGACAGCCAGAGACTTCACAGTGATGTGAGCACTTTTACCCTCTAACTCCCCAGCCCCAAAATGTGTTTGGGATTCTGGCAAAGTATCTTCTACTGCACTGCATACTTGTGATGAAATCCTACTTATTTTTTCCTATTGCTAACACTTCCTTCCCCCCAGTGAATCTCTTCTCATTAAAATCCATTCAGCACTTCTGCTGTAACATTTATAAGGTGATTTGTCAACATGGTGACACGTCTATATAAAAAACAGATGCAAGGTTCCTGACACCAACCTGATTAAAGAGAACAAAGTGTAATGAGAATTTCTAGTGGCTAATGTCACAGCAAGAAAGAACAAAAAAACACTGAAGACTCTTCTGGTGCAGACTACACCATATTAGAACTGTGTGAAATATGGTACTATTTGTCTAAATCTGTGAACTAGTAACAGAAAAATAGCTCTAAACCTTGTCAAACTTTAGCAAAATCAGAACAAAGCACACAAGCATATACTTCGAATTGGCCTGAAAGTGTGCCAAGCATTTTAACTATACTGTCCACCCAAAATTTACACAGAGGCTCAGGGGGTTTTATTGGCAAAATTTGGATTTCCCTCTCAGTAGAAAGAAGCTCAGAAAATCGACTATTTTTAGAAATTTGCGCTCTGCATACGTAGTCATAGAATTATGCAGGAGAAAAGCAGAAGTAAAGGAAAAATTAGGGTAAAAAGGCAAGTCATTCAACAGTTTCTGCTTCTTCAGAAAAGGCTATAATTTTCCTGAAAAGTGTATCATCTGGCTCGCTCACTACTTGGATGAAAAGAGGCAATGATCTGTAACATGCACTAATTTTACTCAAATATTTATTTTATCACCTGACTTCCTGACTAAAATCAATGTTCAAGTTACTGGCCTAGTTCAATGCTCTGAACCAAGGGAAAAAAAAAAAAAAAGGCATTTCAAAATCATATATAGTCCAAACATTTCTACCTTTTGCTAAGATGGTATATCCCCACTGATTATGGCCAAAAGGTGTTTGATCCTGTTCTCATTTTTAACTAAAATAATCAAAACTTTGACTTTAGGAGTCTCATTTGTTAAAACTAATTATATATTTATGTTTCATAAACCCTTTCATTTCTTTAAGGCTCATAATCTTAAGATGTCTCAGATGACAAATCAGAACATTTAAATCAGGCTCTTGCTTTTAAATGGCTACTGAAGTGAGCTAGTTACTATTGCTTGATTGTTTTTCTCATCCTCTTCTCATTGTCACGGTATTAAAAAGAGCAGTTTACCTGTCGAGCAAATGTTTCTCTTAAAATAAGAGGTAGGTGCTGCATTACCGCTTTCCTTTGAAAATGTTGTCCAAGGATATTATACATCCACTAGAACAACAGATGTGCACATACACACACCATGTTGTGAGCCATCTCAACTCTGAAAAGCTGATAATTCTGTCACACACTGAGGTCTCACAGCTGTTGGCCAATTAGATGGATGAACAGAGTTAAGAGTTCTTTCTAAAGAAAAGTTAGTGCTAATGACTACATTTTTTAAGAGGGAACGTAAGAAGAGGAAAACATAACTTTGCTATTCACAAACTGGAAGTATAGAGATACAGAAACATTATTTCAGACCAGTTCTCCTTAAAGATGGACAAAGCCAACAAAAAAGTAGATGGGGTCATCATGCCAGTGGCCAAAAAACAAACAGCTGATCCTGAGCGGCGCTAGTAACCTGGAAATCATGCCTGAGCTTTTAAACTATGATGGAAATCTCCATAATGACTATGCCATCAGTCAGCTGTATGGTTTTTTAGCTTTATTATTATTAAATAACACAGATGTGGACTTTTTAGCTTGTCATCTTACTTAAAAAATAAATTTGGATAGCTGCAGAAATCTGTGTTGATACCGTGCCTACCATCACATTTCAATGAGATTTCTCAAGGCAAACAAGAACAGGTTGCCTACTATGACTCAGGCATCCTTTGAATCATACCTGCTATTATAAATTGGCTTGGAAAGCATTATCATGTTATTTTTTAAGCTTCTGGAAGTAAAAACCATTGCTGCTTTCAAACTACAACCCTCTATTGCAAAAAAAAATAAATCAAAATATTTTAAAAAGTTACACTGTTCCATGCATATGGAGATATACACATACATGGATATATTTTCTTATTTGAGAAAAACCAATGGAACAAAAAACTTTAGGAGAGTCAATGAAATGGAGAAGGTTTAAACACTTCCCTCAGAAGGTAATTCTTATAAATTAAATGGCAGCAGAAAATTTAAATACCTTATTTATTGCAGTAAACTGAACATCCATTACATGGAAGCTCCAAAAAACAGGTCCATGTGCCTGGATTTATTAAAAATGCAACACTGCTGGGTCACAGTTACTTCAGTCATATAGCTGTTCCCCATTATAGAGTAACTTTGCATATACACTGACAGTATAGAACCTCACAGAACTGAGAGTACAGTCTTCAACCAAAACATATTTTAAAGAGGTCCCTTATTGATAAGCATTCTATTTTACCATACCATTTTAAATACATTGCTTGAAGTCTTTTTCCTTAGTGGTCTAGAAGCAAATATTCATTTTTACAACCAACCCCTATACACATCTATTCATCTTCAAAAGGGAAGAGCAAGGTAAAACCCCTTAGACCCATACAAGCCTTCTCTGTCCACTTTTATTCACACTACTGAAAGCAATGTGGTTGCCAGAATCATACTTTCCGTTTTTATAGTTCTCATCTTACCATGTTTTCCAAAGCAATCCTAGTTCCATGAAATTCTTACTTGTGCTAAAAATTCTTTCACTGATGCAGTCTGTGTATCACCTTCTTTTATATCTTCCTCATCTGCCTTGGAAGTTCTGAGGAACAGTCAGGCAATGTGTTCAAAAGACAGAAAAATTTTTAAAAAACCTTAAATCACAGAATAAAGTACACTTCCCATAAGCTTTTCCTTGCATCCTGCAACACCTGGACTGGCTAACACACTGTTTACATTCAAGATTTCAAGATCTGAATTATTAAGAGTCCGAAGAGCTCAACAGAAATCTTTATACTGACATAATTTGGCTTTGGATCAGGTCCTAAATCCACCGAGGCCATTAAATTGTTCTTTTGCTCCTTGCTTTTTCTCTGTCAGTCACTTCATTTTCACTATGATGTCATTCAAGGATTCATGGAAAATGGACTGACTTTTTATATAGTCACATTAACAAGACCCAACAGCCAACAACAACATTCAAGAGTCTAGAAATTCACTTTTCAGTACATTCCAGTTAGTGCCACATCTTGGTTCAGTCAGCCAGCACCAATGAGATAATTTTTGGCTCCTTATTTGCAACTTAGTGTTTGGAAATTAACAGTTTTGAACTCCATTAAGAATTTCAAATATAGAACAAGTCTGTTGGAAACGTCCCCTACCCATTTCAAATCTCTCTTAAATCTTGGTTTACAACTGTCAAATTTTAAAATGCACGGTTATATTCATATGAAAATTATGGCATAGAAAAGAGTGGATTTTATTGAATTTTGTTTCCTTTCCTGTAAAGGATTTCCTTCTTTTACGCTTTATGCTCTTATCTTTACGTTTTCTTTTTGCCTATCACACCCCATTTATCTGGGTGCTCATGAACAAAGCAACAGCAACAAAGTACTTGAGAGAATTTGGGAACATAGAGTGCAAACTTCATTCTCACTGACCCTTAGGGAAAAAGGTACCTCTAAAAGATGTTTTATCTGGCAACAAAAATTATATAATGCCTTTAAATGACAGCAATAATAACATCTAAAAAGTTTTTAAAATCTATCCCACAAAAAAGTAACTTGGTGATCCTGGAAGTTTGAATAAATCACAAGCAATTAAAACAGCGCGTGAGACAGACTATGGATCTGTCTTCATTTCAAACCCTGTAAGCTCAGCATTGTGCCTTTCCAGGCTCTTTACATGATCCAGAAATAAATCCTGCTATATAGGTTAGAGTGAAACATGAGAGTGCACAGACAGAGAAACACTGCTTTGCTGGAAAGCAATGCACAGAATAGCTTCAGGCTTTTAAAAACTAATAAATCTGGCCTCCTGCAGATGCTATTCAACTAACTTAGCATTTCTGCCCTCAGTGCATCTGTCTGGTTCACTATATACCATGAAATGTGTTAGGAAGTTCATTATATCCACTTATCTAAGCCAGTGCTGAGTGGCAAATATAACCAGCTAAAGAGAGAGTGAGGGGGTGGGGCTCCCTGATTCTTCCAAAATATCCTATAATACTGAGTGGTTTGGATTTTGTTTCCATTTCCCTTAGGGGTGACAAGTAGTGAAGGTAGTTATTTCTCATTACAATACTTTCAGCATTTCATAGAATTAAGTACGTGACTCAACACGAGAGCAGTTTGTGATTTCTCCATGAAGTAGAGACAGCAAAAAGCTGTTGTATACTTCTTTTGAGTATGGTAATTACACTGGGCACTCAATATGTTAATGAATTAGGGAAGCTACTTTAAAACAAAAAGAAAAAAACATATTTAGTTTTTTTAGGAATACTTGTAGAGCATCACAGCAACGTAAATCAGTCAGTAAACAATTTAGTCATAAAACAATGAAGAGATTACCCCATGTGCCGGCACATATGACACTGGCCTGAGGCTTATCTTGTAAGCACATTAATAATGAGTTTTATTTTTGGGAAGCTATTATACTAAAGCATGTGCATCTTTAGGAAGCATATATATAGTTACTAAGAATTCTGATTACCGACTAGTGGCCTCTCTAAACTAAGCAAAGAAATAATTTTGGCTAGATTCCATTTTATATTTAGCACCAGCAAGTTCCAACTTAATTTTGTCTTTTGGACTCCATGCAGTGGGACAATGCTGCTATAGTGACCAAGGCAGGAAAATCACTTTTAAATCAAACATTTCCATTACTAATTACTACTCTGAAAGCGCAGTTAGTCATTTCAGCCCAAGCAAATAAAAAAGAAAAATAATCCAATGCTAGCCTCCTTACTCTAACAAGCTGCCATTAGTTCCTACTTAAAACCCTCCTCTTTACAGTAATGAAAATGTGGTACCTTGAATGATGCATGCTGTATCTTCCTCAGTGCTAGTGGTATGTTCCACTCAACAGGTTAGGTTAACAATCTGTGGGTTTAGTACTAAAAATTATCTCCACGGTTCTCCTGAGGCATCTGATTTGAATGCTAACACAGAGGTGAGGTATGAGCACACTGGCAAGAGAGAATACTTCAGACCCTTACTTCCTGGTTTTAAACAACTTTTGCCAATTTATAAAGATTTAAAGACAATCTATTTTCCCCAAAGACATGTGCCAAATAATTGCATAGAAGTTTGTTACTCTGTGTGCTGATAGACTTTTTCAAAGGGGATGGAAAATTACTTTTAAAATTATATTGTTCCTGCCATATACTGTGCATGACAGAAGAATTTCATAGGAAAAACAAGGAAGAAGACTGACTTCCAGAGAAGTTCTACAGAAAGTGCTCAGTGAAGTGATCTCTTCATGAAAACAGCATTAGCAGAATCCAAAGAGAAACTGAGTTAAAGCTGCAAATGCTAATCACAAACATACTTGGATAAGAAACAAGTTAGGGAAGTTTGAAACAGAAATAACGAAAGTTTAGAAGCAATGGCACCCTCATGAGTATTTTCATGTTTAAAGACTTGAAAGTTTTCTTGCTTCTTCTAATATTTATGAGGCTCATCTTGCCAAGACTGTTAACACCACTGTTGCCAGCTCAAGGATTTTTAAAGGTCAGAGCAAGCTAAAATCTGCCTGTCTAGCACAACCTAAAAATCATTCACACAATAAAATGTCCAGTAAACACTTCATTGCCTCTAGCAACCACCTGCTCTACTCGTATGTGGTAAAAATTTCATACAAGCCCTACCTTCTTCACTAATCATTATTCATAGATGAAAGCAATCTTTGATTTTTAAATCACATGGTCAGTGCATGGAGAAAGTGAATTCCATTAAATCTCACTCACTAAACTCGTATTATTGCCTTCCCTTGAGGAAATGTGTCAATCCTTGGAACACAGAGTACAAATATTTATATATATTCACCTGCAAAATTTTAACTTGGTTTTCAGGAATGAAGCAAATGAGCGATGAAAGGAAGCTTCTCTGGTGGAGCTTAGTGCCTATCTGCAGCTAATCTTGGACTAGGTATTTGTGCTCAACCTTTCACAAGCATCCTCACAAATCATGCAAATTAGCCAGAGATGGCTGGAAGCAGTTACTGAGCAGCAGAGTCCTCATGATGCTGTACTGTGATATAAGGCCTTCAGTCCTCTTTGCTGTTGCTTTGCATTTTTTTTAAATTACATTAACTAAACAAGGAAGAACATGAATGCAAAATAGTAAGATGCCTGCATCTAGCTTCCTGACATTAGGTATGTACATAGTTATATATATATCCCTAAAGATCTCTGTCAATACATCACTGAGTCAAAGTAAACATCTGCAAAGATTTCCTCTTTGTCACAAATTGAAATAAAATGCCCATACAAACCATGTGCAGAACAGAACAAGCAGCCTAGACTTATTCATGAGTTTTGAATGCCAAGTGTCTCTTTGCACATCATGCAATGAACATCAGACCTATATAATGGAAATGCATGATGTCAGCTGCTGTGTCTGGATGTTGTGAAAGGATGCAAAACACCCTGATGCTGTATTTAAATTGACATAGCCTACTATATTGGGAGTTTCTGCTGTCTCAGTGGGAGCCTGGGGACTTTTGGGGGACATTGCTGTCAAGCCCAGCAGCAAAATTGCCCTGTGAAGGGAGCCCTGTCAAATTCATTCCCATCTTCCACAGAAAATTTTCTCCATGTTGTTCCTATTTGGAGAATCCATGTGCTTACTTCAGCTTCCAAACCAAATATTTAAGTTGTCAGTCACGTGAAACAAATTTCCTCTACAATTCCTTTCCTTTACATCAAAGTGAAGCTAAATAGTATTGCAATTGCCTTGGTGGTATGTTTCCTGGTTAGACTCAGCACTGAGACCAACTAATTCCTATTTACTGCACAAACAAATGCACAAAAAGACAGAAGGCTGAGTCTCTGCCACCTCAACATCAGCAAGCTACTGACTAGTCCTCCTCACATACAGCTGCACATTTATACATATCATACACTTCTGCTTATCAAAAGTTTGGTGATCTCATGCCAGACAGACTGAAGTGCACACTATACAAGAGATGCTATATATTCAGTACAGGAAACAAACCCATTTTGACCACAAAAAGTTGCTTGTGGCATATGTCTAGATTTTTCAAAATCCACTAGCCAGCTTACTTTGGTGCAAGTAATCTGTGAGGGAAGGGAAATCAGTATGGAAATCAAGATTTCTGTGAGGCTGGTATTGACACAGATGATTTTACAATCATTCCTTAAGCTGCCTTAGCTAAAAACAGGAGAAACAGAAAGAAATCAAGAATCCACTCCAGAGCCACATGAAAAAATAAATACCAAAAAATGAGTCAGAAGAATTAAAAACCTCAGTTTCATCCTTAATCTCATTGAATTTCATGTTACTAATTTATAACAAAGAATTTTTAGTAATACAAATACAATTGTTTTAAATACAAATTTTTAGTAGTTTGCTGTCTTAAAACATGTTTTGAGTTTTTTTTTATGAATTAATATTTTAATCATAACTATTTGTGGAGATTTTCTTTGTTGTATGCATTACAATCCCAGGCCTTATTAGTTTTTACAGACCAAGAAACTAATTAAATCAAATTAAAGGAGCTGTTGTCTGAGAAATAATTTCAGGCATAGACCCATTAAGGACAATTACTATTCTGTAGTAATTGATCTCTTACAGCCAGATCTCCATTTCCTGTTTCAATTCTTCTTAGATATTAGCTGTACTGTAGTGTAAACATAGAAACAGATGCATATTTCCTCTTGTAAATGTAAGAAAATCCCAGCACCCATAAGTGAATTTTGAAATTGACATTCAAATAACTTATTACTGTCTGAAGAAACTAGGTTTGAAGCGCTGGGAGAGTACTTCAACATATACAGAGAAAAATTGTAACTTACACTGATATTGTGAATCAAACCAACAGGTTGTTTTGGAAGTCCTGGATCTCTGAAAACTGTGGTACTTGGCATTATCAGGTGCTTTTACTCTTTGGCATGATTTACATACCAGAAAAATAGATCTATAGCTAATTGTATTGCACCTAACTCACGTGATTAGGAGTTTCCAGTTAGGTACTGCAAGTTCTTCCCAGTCAGTAAAAATTAAGGTCTTTGGTGAAGGTTTCTGGCAGGACCAGTTCTGTCATCTTGTCTTTGGCATCCTTAAGTCTTGTAAACCACTTTTAATGGAGCTGTCTTCCATCATTACTTAATAGTTAATTTTCCTTATAAAAACAACATCAAATACCTAATTTTCAATTTCCCACCTGCTTTTTAAGTTAAAAGAATTAGATAATCAAGCCTCACGATATATACATACATACAACATATGTACACGGGAAAACACCTATTCCAGGCAATATAAAATTCATAGCTGGCTGTTTTTTTAAGCAGAGATGAAACTCAGGGCATCTCTGTTTAACTGACTTCTAAGAAGGCAGGTTTGTCTGACTGATGAACAGGTGACACATAACGTTGTCTTCCCTTGAAGCATTGGGACTAAGTGAAAAAAAACCACATTTATTGTCATGACTGTCAATATCAAACACAGAAGCTGAAAAATAAAGACAAGCATATTCATACTGCAGCTCAATTAGAGGTATTAATTTGAGAATCCTAGAAATCTCCATTACAGATAGTTTAGTTATGCTTAATTTCTTAAGCAACATTAGGTCAAATATTAGACTCCATATTAATCAATACACATAGAGCTTGCTTATACACCCAAGTCTATTTCCAATTACAGGCACAATTACATACTTTGAGATTAAGAAAAGAGTAAGCTGATACTAGGACTCAGTAGCATAGAAGCCTCACTAAAGGCCACTAAAGAGCTAAAAGGTTTGGGGAAAGAAAATGAGTGTAAAAGCATCTGAAGTCCCAAACCATCCTAAGTACTGGAAAATCACCCAATAGCTTATTACAGAAAGGAAAGATGCTTTATTTCTCTGGAAAGACTGTAAAACTATTCTTCTCATGCCAAAAACACAAACTGAAGACAAAGAATACAGCTTGATTCTGAAAATTGCATTTTGTAAATGGAAATTGTCAGAATACACTATTTGAAAACATCTTTAATAGATTTAATATGGTAATATAGTAAATATAGAATTACCAGGACATCACAGAATCACAGAATCTCTCAAGTTAGAAGGGACCCATAAGGATCATTGATTCCAACTCCCGGATCCTCATGGGAATATTTAAAAGTAAATCATACAACTAAGAGCATGACCACTTCCCTGGGGAACACGTTCCAGTGACTGACCACCCTCTCACTGAAGGAGCAAAATCCAATGTCCTGTCTGAACTTACTCTGACATAGCTTCATCCCATTTCACTGATAACCAGAGAAAGGAGACCAGCACCTACCCCTCCTCTGCCCCCTGTTGAGGAAGTTGCAGAATGGGATTAAGTCACCCCTCAGCCTTTTCTTTTCCAGGCTGAAGAGACCAAGTGACTCCAGCTGCTCTTCATGTGTCTGGCCCTTAAGACCTTCCACCATCTTTGTCACACTCTGGACACACTCTTTGTGGATGTCCTTCTAATACTGAGGCATCCAAAACGGTACTCAAGGTGAGGCTATGCAAGCACAGAGCAGAGCAGAACAATCATTGTCCTCAACCAGCCAGCAATGCTTTGCCTGATGTATCCCAGGATATGGTCAGCCCTATGGCTACCAGGGCACACGACTCATATTCAACTTGCCATCAACCCCAACTCCCAGATGTCTTTCTGTGAGGCTCTCCAGCCTCTCAGCCCCCACCTTGGATGTGTAACAAGGACTACCCAGTCCCAGGTGTAGAATGCCTCACTTGTTCTTGTAAAACTGAAAGTTAATAGAGTTGCTTGACATCCAGCTCTTGGTTTGTCCAGATCTCTGTAAGGCTCCTCCGACCGTAGTACTGTTGGCAAACTCAATGTACATTGAATTCTTGTATGCAGGTGATCTATAAACAATTGAGCCTGTGGAGCCCCACTGGTGACTGGCCACCAGCCCTATGTAACCTCATTTACTATAACACTGAGCTCAACCCACCAGCCAATGCTCCACTCAGTGTGTTAAAAACTTGTATAGCTTTATGATGGATATTTTTCCCAGAAAAATACTGTGAGAGCACATATAAAAAGTTTTGCTAAAATCCAAAAAATCAACTTCAATGACGAAAATCACCTGCACACTTCATCCACATCTCAAGCTATGCTATTATTCTCCCAACAAGAACAGGACAGGGCCTATTGAGGAATTCTGAGAGGTTTTTTTCCAAAGCACTTTTCTGATGGTACATGGAAAGTAATTATGAACCACATGTTATGACAGTTTAGGCTTCCCTACCCAAATAAAAGCAGCTCTGAGTATGGAACAAGCTTCAAACTGCTCTAATTACAGAGCCAGTTAAGCACACAAGCAAAACACACCTGCAAGGAGACCCTAGAAGCAGATACTGTCAAAGCAATTTAACACATTAAATATTGAACGCTCTTCTCATTTAGTATTCAACAAACAGAAGGGTGAAATGTGTTTTCTTTTTATGTAGCCTTTTTGTGTTTCTGTAGATTAACTCTACTTTTCAATGCAAACAAACCAAGAAACAAAAGATAAGTCATTTGTGTATGAATAAAAAAAAAAGCCATCAAGGAGGAATGAAAGTAATTGCACAGAAGACAGTCCTACATTTAAACTATCTGCCTGTGTAACACTTGCAAAATATTGGATAATGATAAATGGATTCTCATTTCTAAGAGCCGCATATAATGAAAACATTTTGAAATATAAAAAGAGACTCTAAGGTATTATAACAAATCTGAAATATATCTCAGAAACAAAATTCAGACATTAAGATGATGATGATGAGGAGGAGGATGATGATTATTTTAATAATAAAAATCTTTTAGGACTGCCTTCTTAATGTGTTTGAATGCCATCTCTGAAAACCTAAACTGAAAGGAAAACATAAATTTAAACCAGGTTTTTATTTAACTGTGTTACCTAGAAAAAGCAGTACAGTTCTAAATTTCCTAACTTACACAAAGAGATACTATCTTTTAATAACTACAGAACATAAAAAAAAAACACCAGAGAAAATACTCATACCATATAGGGTCTACACAATGAAAGAAGTTCCAGTATAAAATTAAGGAAAGAGAAATTGTGCATAGTTAGCTCTCTGCAATGATTTCCCCATATTAAGCTCTAATAAGGCTAGAAAACTTGATCTCTTACAGAAAAGTACTAAGAGATATATAGGGTGATGATGTGAGTGGAACTGGATAAAGTCATTCATGCTAGGTTTATCATACAACAAAACATTTCTCAGTGTGTGTAGGCTTTCCACCCAACACTTACACATGGGTGGATTTTCTAATATTTGATCATTTGTCTGGTATTTTAGATGTGCAGATAAAACAGAAAGAAGCTACTCTGTCCACTCCTACTCCATGATCAGATCAATGCTTTGCCTTGAGCATGAGCAGGAACAAAAAGTGAGTCATCCCTAAAGGTGTAGGCTTGGAGCACAGCAGGCTGCCAGCCCGCAGAGATCTGCCTCCACCAGCTGCATTAGCTTCTTGGAGTTGCAGCACATTTGTCCAGATTGCCATCACTGAAAAAGCAAGTTACTAGAGTTAATGTTCGGTTGTTATTCAGTCCCAAAATAGCACATCCATCTGCTGAAACAAGTGTATAATTACAAGACTTATTGTTACATAAGCTATTTATTCCATACTGTTCCCTTGTCAATTTTGGAAGGTGCTAAGCCAAATTTCTCTTCTGGGGCTTCCCTTCTATATAATTTAGATCAACTCATTATTCAAGCCATTATTTTGCTATTAGCAAGCATAAGACAAGGGAATGCGTCTAAGCTATAAGGGAGAAACAATTCATCTGCAAAAGGGCCCAGTGATGACTATTTCTGGAACCATCCAATTTCAGCCAGTCATCCTTCTACCACTCCAACCAACATTGCAGTTCACAGCTTATGCCTGTGCATCTTCAGAAAGGTCCTCTGAGGTGAGGACAAGGCTACAAAGTTCAATCAAGATGCCAAACTGCCCTCTGTATCAGCTTTTGTCTCCACTGTTTTTAGGTTTCATTCCTCTTTTTTTTTCTCCCTCATTCAGAGATATGGTAGTCTAATCTGTGGTGATAGAACTGAGACTACATAATTGCAATCAGTTCTTGCTAGAACTTTTAAACTCACTTGATTTTTTATACTTAAATTTCAATTAAATTGTATAATTTTTTAAAAAAATTCAACTGAAGGTCAGAACTCCAGTATCTGTCTCCTAGCACCAGTTGAAAACACAGGTTCTTAGAATGCTGCTTGCCCTCTCCAGTTCTAACAGTGTGCTGAAGTAATCACACAGCTCAGTCACACTCTGCAGGCTCCAAATCAGATATAAATGCAATATGAAACTAACAGAAATTGCTGAGAGAAGTTATCTCGGAGCCAAGGAACAAAATAATTTACAGAGAGCAAACGCTTACACGTTATCTAATTCTAGTCACCTATAATGATGTTGACTTCGTAGACAGCCTTGTACTCCTGCACAGCTGAAGTAAACATTAATCAGAAGAAAAATATTCTACAATTATAACACAGACTACAACTCAGAGGCCAGAAAAACATATAAACTGGTCTATTACTAAATTCTGAAAAAATCCTTATTGAAGAGGTTTTCATAATCTAGAGAGTAAAGATTAGCCAAAGAGTTAGGTAATACTATATATCATTTTATTAATATATATTTAACTGCTGAATGCTCATTTCATCAATGACATTAAGATCTGATGACATCTGTAATTCTGAATAGTGTACTTCAAGCAAGAGGCTTGTTCAGAAAATGGAATCCTATAGAAGCTTCTAATGCTAATCCACATTAAGATTTCAATGTCTGACTAGACAACCAAGAGTTTGTCCTGATGCCATGAAGCTCTTAACTTGGGCTTCCATGGATTACAGGGCTGAGGCTCAGTAGCTCACAGGCCAGCTAACTTAATTCCTCAACAGAACATTCAACACTTATTGAGGCTTCATTCTGTTTTTCTAAGCTATTTCAGGACTCTGATTTCAAATTGAAACAGAAAAGAATTTATAAAATAAAAAAAAAAAAGGCTTAATAGAGACTAAAATGAATAATAATGAAATACAGTGTAATGCTTATATCTTTATCAACAAAACACCATAACAAGGCATTCATTACTTTTCCTGTTATGGCTAATCACCAGAACAACCTGCATTAAAAATGCTTTTTTGTAGTTTTCATGCTTTTCATGCTTATGTATGCCCCATGAAAAAAGTTATTATTTGTGAACTAAATTTGTTTTCAGATAATAAGAGCTACACTGTTATTAAATAAATTTATGGTTGTGTATGTTCCAGAAATAGCTACTCACTTAAAAGAGGAGCTATGAATTTAACAGAGAAGACTAAATGGACTGAAATCTGCCAAACAGTGGAACAATCACATTGCTATTTCTTCACAAGTATGTATTTACCCAAGGGCTTTCAATAACAGCAATCACTGAAGTACATAATGAAGCAAAATTCTGCAAGTCAGAGAAGTCTATCATTGTTTTCTTCCAATCAAAAAAATGTATTACCCTTTGACATCTATAAAGAACTCTCCTATGCTTTACAAGCTAAAGTAAGGCCAGTCCTGCATCTAAATTTTGTGAAGGCAAAAGAAGAAATCAAGTAAGCATGATACTTCCCACAGGTATGACAACTGTTCCTATGACATTTGACAGAATTAACATTTATTTATATTGCTCATTAAATTATACATTATTAATCAGCTTTTCACAGCCAAAATCCTGTGCCTTACATAAGCATGAAGCATAACACTTGTCTTGAGAAACCACTGTTCTCAATAAACAAGGAATCAAGGGAATTCTGTAACATTTTAAAAAATTTTACTATAAGATATATGTAAATATATTTTGATACTTTGAGCCACCAGATCGAGCTAGCTCTATTGACACAATTAAATTTACTTAAAAAAAAATCTGTAGGTTGTCAACTTTGACATTTTTAATTATTTAACTGATTAAATTAATTATTAGGAATGTTTTGGCATTAATGCCTTGTTTGACATAATGACTGATTTATTAATTTCATGTATGATTCACTAACTAGTATATCAAATATCAATCAATACATTAGCATAGCATACCTGGCAGGAAGAGGGGGAGAGACAATAAATGTCTTATATTACAATTTCCCAAAAATAAATTGATACAAAAGTAGATGCAATGCATTAAAACTCTATAGATCACATTTAAATCATCTCTCTCTTTCTGAAATGAGGAGAGGCAAATATTTTTCTTCTACAGTCACACAGCAAGCATTTCATCAAATTATCTTGGTAATTGAGACCCTCCTGACACAGAAACTTCCACAGAATTGAACCAGTGGATAGCTCTCAACCACTGCACAAAACAAATCTCCTTCAAAATGAAAATATACTATACTCATTATCATTACTTTTTACCCTTTTTTACCCTTGACTATACTTTGCCAGTGGAACCATGTTCTCAAAAGATTTAAAGCATAGTTTCTGTACCTAATTCAAAAGCTTTTATGCAAGTATGTATGCTCAGAGTCCAAAAGTATCAGGATAATCCATGCAAACTTCACACACTACACATTCCAGTATAGTGTTCAAGAAAGACTAGCTGAGTTACAAAAAGTGACTATAGACTGTATAGGATCAAGATACATCTACAGTGAATGTCTTAAACACTTAGGTAAAATTAATCCAAAATAACATTTGTGTTTCTTGGTTTCAAACATTCTGAGATCTAATATATTACTGATTCCACAGTATCTGATGCACTTCTATTCTGTAAGTGTAATTAACCAAAATGAATCAGGTGATCATACAAAAACATACATGCTATGAATAAATCACTCCTCTTGGGTCTAAGGTCAACAGAAGCTCTTAAGGAAACATCTTCATTTCTGTGTAGCCCGGATATTAACCATTTTAGATGCATGTAGTTAATATTATAAACCTAAATCTGAGAAAACCATCATTTATACAACATTCTGTCACAGTTATGCTGGGGGGATGGAACTGGAGAGTGTCCATATTTAAACAAATGAGCATTTTTAGTTTTTTAGGATTCTTCAACTGTTAAGATTATAATTTTACAGACAGCATTTGAACACCTTAGAAGGACACAGGAAAAATAGAGCACAAAGGTTAAATAGCATGAAAACCAGAGAGAAGTACTTCTGAACAGATATTAAGTTGCACTCTAGACTAATGGGGATTAATGGGGAAATAATTATTAAGTCTCTGAGAAAATTTTAAGTAATCAACACAAGAAGTTTTTCAAGGCAAAAAAAATTGTTGAGTAAGGGAGAGACAGGGCACCCAAAGAATCACCTACAGTCCTAACGTTTCTTTCAGTCCTACAGCTTTGCCTTAGCACAAGCCATTCCATATCAAAGTCAAGTATCCTACTTACTTTATATAGCCCCTGTTACCACAGTATCTAACCACTAGTTAGGTGAAAAAGCAGGTTCCACAAGGTAGAAATGCCATAACACAGATTTGGGAGTGGGGGGGAACGACGACACACAGAGTGGTCAAATGTCTTGACCAACATCACTTCCAAAACCCATTCCTAAAGGAAGAAATAAATGCGTCTCCAAAACTTCATACTCATTTAAGTATTTTGAGTGGAAAGGGAAGATCAGTAAACAAATATTGAGGATAGAAACAGCTTTTGCTCAATATTTTCATTAAGAGATGTCCTTCAATAAAAATAAAATTAAAAAAGAGTTTTGACTCCAGGTATGACAATATGTGCCAAAAAATATTAAAAGGAGAAAAACTATCAGAAAACTGAGCTGTTGGTTGAAGTTCAGCCATTTAATAGATGAGGATATGAAAGCAGTGAATTAGAAAACACAGTATCCAAAGCACCATGTTAACAATATATTAACTCAGAAGCCCACCAAAACACAAAAAATTGTATTTGGCAGACATTATTTGTGGGAAAATGGATATTGGGTCAAAAAGGAAAGATTTGTGCCTTGCTCGTTGCAAATGGAGGAGCAATGAAAAGAGGAAGCATCTCCTACCAGTTCAGTATGGATACCTTTCAATGGGTTTGGGAAAAACATCAGAAAGGACTGAATTATTGTTCTGTCTGCACTTGCTATGAGACTCTCCTAAAATCAAAGCACTGCAGCTTTCTGCATTAAGATTTCTTTCAAAATTTTCAACTGTCTCATTTAAATATAAGCTTTTCAGAGCAGAGATTGATCTTTACTATTTCAATTTTCTGACCTTTCTATCTGGCACCAGTCTCAGGTTGGGCTTTTAAGCAGCACCATGCAGTCAGTGCAGGAGTTAACTGTAACACATCACATTTAAACATGACAGTGATTTGTCTTCAAACTATATCTTTTTCACCATATGAACCAACAGACTGAATAAATGCAATATGATCCACAAGGTTTCTCTGACTGTACTGAATGCATGGCAGCTTGCATTTCTTCACATGCACTTAAAAAGTGATTTTTGTTCTTCACTTGGATGAAAATTTTCCCCAGCACTTACTTTATAAATCTACTTATATGAGTGAAGATTTGAGAAACAGATCTGAATGTTTTCTGACTAGGCAAAGGAAATTAAAAGGAGTAGATGCTGGACCAGAAAAAATCATAAAATAATTTGCTTGCTCTAATCAGTGGGCAGATGCTGCCACTGGAATCAGTTACTATGTCCCAACAGCTTGAAATGGTGTGATTGAGAAGGTAATTGAAGTATGGAAATGACCAAGCCATCCATATTTCAAGTTAGTACAGTAAGGATCCTGTGGCAGGAAAAAATAGCAATGACACTGACAAGGCTTGAACAGAAGCTTGTTGTGTTTGGATATAGATGTTCCAGTGGCAGTAGATCTGGGAGAAGTGTCTGAAGAGACAGGCCCTCCCAGACGATTTTTTAAGTGCTTCCCTAATGGGAAAAGCACTGCCGTCATATCCCTAACCTCATGATTTTTCGTGACAGAGAACAGACAGATATAAGACCAATCAATCTTATAAGGCAAGCTGAGAAAACTGGTGATGCAGATCACACTTACATTAGACTAAATATAAAGAGCATCCACAGAAAACAACCACAGAAAGTGCTACTGTAAACCTTCAGAATTTAGCAAGCTAATAAAACATTAATCCTTGTCAAACTTAAATATCTTCTATTTTTAAGAGTTGATGTGGCTGCAAATGGCTGTCATCCCTAATCCAAGTACTGTTTTTGTAGCAGATGTTGCTTTAATAAAGTGATCTGTGCCAGAGATGCTTATAAACTGCACACAACAGAACAGGATTTATTGCTCCAGTGCTCATCCTCTTAGATTTCAGGTTCTGCTCCTTCAGTGGAAATTTGATGACAAAGACAGATTTCAAAACATGGTGCAGTAGGGTTTGTCAGACCACTGAGGGAGTAGCTATAAGGATAAAGCAGTGAAAGGCAAGGTCATCATAATGGGCACCATCCCCAGGGCAGCTGGAATGCATTGCTTCAAACACCAACGTTATGCCAGTGGCTCAGCTATCATGTCAATCACCAATGAAACGCAGACCGATTTTGGAATAACTTCCATTAAAAAAATTCAATTGAAATTAATCAATAATTTCAGTGACATAATGGATGAAAGAATATCTTTATTCTTTTCTTGAACCACCAGCTGCAATCAGGGCCTTTTTTATTGTGGTGCTTGATTTTTGAGCTGGGGATTGTTGGAGGGGTTTCTGTGCATTGGTTGTTTGCTTGGTTTTTCTTCTTTGAAAGCAGCTGTAGTGTTCGCATACATTTTTAACTGGGACACATTTAATAGGGCAGATGATCACCAGCCTCACTTACCACAAAGCATGGTTGGGCAACCACATAGTTTCCTATTCCTTCCCAGTTGCTCACATGTGCATGCAAACTCTAAAAGAATTGAAACTACTGGATTTATTCTATATGGACTTCAGAACTTTGAGGACAGAGGACGTGATACTGAGGTGATGACTCAGGACACAAGTGAAGAACAGGACCTGAAGAACTGGCACGGTGAGTTTCCCAGGTTACACAGGCTGACTACTCATTGATACAATTTAACCTGCTTTGAAAAATCAAACACTTGTACTTCCCAAACCTACTATACATCTAGAAAGGCATTTAGAAAGACATAATCCAAAGAAAGGATTAATGACATTTTTACCAGTTATGAGGTCTAAGGTATCCCTTCAGAGAATATTCTGGAAGAGCTCTGAAGTTTGGAGGCTTACATACAAAGTGAAATTAATAATTTATGCAATATTGAACCTTTAAAAATCAACAAGAACCAACTGCATAAGCAGCCACAAGCATAAATATAAAAAATTAATTCAACTTCTTACAGAATCTTCCATCTTCAACTTCTTACAGAAAAATTGAAGAACTGAAAGAGTATTCTATCCTACAATTAGAAAGATTGCTTGCAGTCAATACTGTAAATCAGTCTTGCCTGTCATCTAGATGAAATTTCTGTGAGCACAACCCACAATTTACAGGGAAAACTGAAGATATTAAAAAGTCTATGGACAAGACTAATTTTTAAAACTACTTTAATTATGAAAAAATCTAGATTTTAGAGGGTTGTCCTTTTAAGATTAACCAATTTTAAAACATTTAACAGATTATAAAGAATTCACAGCAATTGCAGCTATAACTCTCCTTCAATACAGTACTGACACAAGAGAAAAAAGAAGAAGCAAAGATATGAACTGACAGAAAATAAATTAACACTCAAACCCAAAAATTCCTACTTTATAAATACTGCTTACTTTCTAGGAATATACTAATTAGATGCAACAGCCCAGGTCATTTGCCTCACAATTCACATAACGAAATCCAGTCATATAATCTGCATTGCCACTTAGTCTGTTATTCTGAATGTTTCTCTCCGTGACAGACACTGCTCCTTCCATGATTTTCCTCTTTTTCCTGCCAATATCTGAGGCTTTACTATCTCACTGTTGTTTTCTGCCTTAAATTCCAAAATCATCCTTGGCTTTCTCTTTGCGTTTCCAGGTGCTCAACTACATTAGGATGTAACAATGCCAAAAGTACAAACCACCACATATATTAACTGAAAGTCAACAATATTCAGGAATAACTGCAGTCAGAATTCAGACATGTACCAGAACTAAGAAAGAGAATAAGAACATCATCCATACTTGCATTACAATGTGTTAAAAAAGATTTTAAAATACAAATCCTAACTTCCTTCATGTTGAACTCATGAAGTTCTATCTCATTTCTGGTGGTATGAAGGGAGAAAAAGAAAGATTGATTTCAAGGGTCAAATATGTTTCCAGTTTCAGAACTAAGTTCCAAGATAATTAATTCTCAATAGGAACTCATTACACTTTGTAAATGAATTCATCTATTCACCATCATTTCAGTGACAAAGGTTCTTGATACATGGATTAAACTCTCAATTGAACCTCAGTTCTATCACCTCGTACTCTCACCTCTGCTCAAATTGAAAATACAAGTCATTCATTTGGAAAACCTATTAGTTCCTTATTAATAGGACAATGACCTTCTGATCAAAATGTCTGTCCTCCTACTCCGTGAAATATTTTGTTCACTTGCATTTACAATAGAGAACCGCCACAGTTAACCCTTTACAGAAAGTTTCAGTATTATTTAATTACAATAACTTTACATCTGCATTATGCAATCCACATACACAGTAATATCAGTTTAACCAATAGGTAAAATCAGGTCTATTAAATAAGGAAAGGACCATGTCATTAATCAGATTGGCTTAGTGGTCACTTTCCTATCTCCTCCAGTTATTGTGTGCCTGAGAACATCAATATCTTCAGGAGTAATTTTAAAAATAACAGAGAAATACTAAACAATTTAGAATATTTCTTTTTTGCCTCAGGCAGCTGGCAGTTGTTTTCTTTGGGTTTTTTGTTGTTGTTGTTTTGGTGTTTTTTTGGGTTCTTTTTCTTTCCACATGCTTTACTTTACTGCTAAGTCTTTTTATAGGTGATGTGATCAGTACTATTCATAGTATACTGAGAGCACATCACCAATATTTATAGTATCCAGTCTGGCAGTTTAATCAAGTTTTGGAAGAAGTCCTTATGTTGCACACAGAAAAGCTTGTTTGAAGGCATCTTGGTGGAATTTCTGGGTGGTATTTTAAACTTGCTTCATACCTTCAACTTTGAAATCAGTACAAAAGAGGTTACGTTAATCAAAACAGGTTTGCTCACTCCATGGGTCCTAATCTTTATGTGATTAGAGACTGGAGTTCAAAACCCAGCCCAGTTTCTGAGAACTTTTATACACAAAAGCCTTCTTATCAAGGGTGGTTCTAAAATGTGTCACTATTCATTTTCTGGCTTTGACCTTTTTTTGCACTTCATAAGGGGTATTATCCAAAAATCCCAGCTATAAGGACATTGCCCTGATTGACTCCAAAATTGATATCGAGGTAAGGAAACGCTGTTCTGCAGGCAGATAATAATTCATTATTATGTTCCATGTACTAAGATGCTTGTCAGCATACAGTTTAACAAAGATATTTCACTTCGGCTATCTGCAAGCAACAACACTCCTGCTTGAAACTAACGATAAAATAAAGGTGGGAGATTGAATATTTGAGGAAGCATGCATTATTTTTATTAGTTGTTGATGCATCTTGTCTTACCCGTATGTTCAGTGCTGCTCAGCATAGCCCTAAAGCATCCTCTCCTAAAAAGACTTTCCAGCAGTTACATTTTCATTGCCTGCCTGAGATCTTCAGAAAGAACAGCAATATTAGCATTACCAAACCTTCACCAAGTTAACTTTGATATCTGATGATTGGCACATGTATACCAGCATGTCAAGAGTGGAACATTGCTCCCTCAGACCTAATAGAGTCATTGTGCTAGGTTAAATAAAATTACTTTTTAATATCACAATAAGAAGACAAACATTCAGAGAGTTCCATACTGAAAAAGGGGGCTAACTTTCAGAGAGACTGCATGTACATTCCAGAGAATTGTATTTCCTGAACTTCCATGCGCTCTAATGTTCTGGTGAACCTCTTTGCATTGTGCCAATCCATCGCCAACAGTGCCAATGATGAGGGACAAAAAACCAAGGGATCAAATTGTGGCACTCACTCAATGACAAGCAGCAATACCAAACTGAACTTGTTTTAAAATACTGAATACTGCTTGCAACTACCACTTATGTTGTCATTTTAATGCACTACTTAGCACATTAGTCTGTGTCTAATATAGGACTTCTAACATGCTCCTGCTAGGGTGATGTTAAAAGACAATCTCACACAAACAAGTAATGAGGGATGTTTCAAAATCATATAGAAGCAATTGATTTTGTTTCAGTGATCTGCAAAGAGCTGGTGGTTTAAATCATAAAACAAAAATGAGTAGCTGACAGTCCATTATATAAGAGAAACCAAAATCCTGAAATCATAGAAACTGGGAATTGTCTCTTTTGTAAGCAATCTGAAAGTGAGAGGAAAATGACTATTGTGCCTTTAGGAATACTTGCACCAGTTTCAAACAAGCAATCCCCAATACTGAGCCCTAGGATTAGATACTCTCAACTATTAGAGCAAAACACTTCCTGGTTTAAAATACAAAACTACAAAATGTGGTAAAATACAGAGTTGGAAACACTGCTGGCCATTTCCCAAAAACTGTTTTTTACTAGTTTTGAACAGGACAAGATGTCTTTAAACCCTCCCTTCCTTGGAGATCCTTCTTGCGGGTAGGAATTTCAGCTGCCAACTAAACACAAAATTACCCCTGTAAAAACGAGTAAGAAATGATCATACCTATTATTCATATACTTCGTAGGCAAGAAGTAATCTGGATTAGTCCTGCTAGCCTGTGTTTTTCCACTGATTTCTTTCGTATGCCCTTTTATTCCTGCTTTATCTCACTCTAAACAGGTTTTACACAGACTTAATCTTTCACCAACAGAAACATGAGGCATGACAAAAGGAGCAATTTACATTGCTCGTTGCTGATTTCAGTTCCTTTAAAAGTTTAATTGGTGGGCTTTCCTTTTTTTATAGTTACTGAAAGAGACACCTGATGGATTATAGCCAGGTTGTCAAAGTTTAAATAATATGGGATGAATTTCCTCTTAGCCTAACCATATCCTTACTTTTTACACTAATAGAAAAGCTAACACTATTTTTAAAAAGCACAATTTTAGATAAGACATCAGACAAAACACCTCTTTCAGTTTGAGGCTCTCTTTTGTTATTCTGGTCTTGGGCATGTCAAGATAAAAGCTACAAAATGAGGAGAAAGGTCCACAAAAACCATGTTCAAGTGAAACAGAGCACTACTTGCCCTGAATCTTATTATCCTTTAAGGGGTGGGTACAAGGAGTCCTCAGTCTAAGAATAAACAGCATTTACTGAGATGATGCATTATGCCAGTGATAAAGTTTAATTTGAAAAAAAATCAGGAAAAGCTATTCTCAAAAACCATTTTTGCAGCCTGCCATAGGAAGTGATAGTACAGTGATATGTGAGAAAACATCAATCAAGAGTGCTGAAAGCAAAAGAACTCTCCAACTCCCTGTTTGACCTCACAGCTGTCAGAAATAGACAGCATATGTTGCCTTAAATGACCACAAGAAGCCACAAAGCTGCATCCTGTGACCATCATGCTCATCTGTATTTATCTAGAATAGAGTCCACTTTGGGCCATTGTGAAGAAAACCAGGCAAGATTTCCTGTAATTTCAAACTTTAATGCCCAACACTAATGTAAAATGAGAACGTGTTTGGATTTGATGTTTGGGTGTGGGTTTTGGGGCATTTTTTGGGGGGTATGCAGAACAGTGCCATACTAAATGGAAATTCATACTTAGGGAATGTACATAGAAAAACTCCACTGTTTCCTTAGAAAGATCACAGTAAAGCACAGCAGGACACATGTATACTTGCTTTTCCTGCTCAAAAACAAAAAACAAACAAATTCTCATAAACGACAGAAAAAAATCTCTGGGAGCAATACTAACTTGGTGCTGCAGTCCACAATCACATCCTGATTTGCTTGAAAGGCTGGTCTCACCTCTTGCACTCATTTTCAATATTTATATTTTGGTTTCTTTGTTTTATCTTCCACTACCTACCCTTTAGTGAGCAAGTGTAATTAGCGTTACATATTTTAGAACTAAAAAAAAAATCAATTGCTGATAGAAATTTCTTGGTCTGCCTCTAAATCACATTCTAATACAAGATACCTGTTGTAGATCAAGACTACTTGAATATAGCAAAGAAATGGCTAAAAGCAAATGAGCCCCAGATGACATTCTGGTCAGGATAGCAAGGAGTTCTAGTTCCTTAATAGCAAATTATTTAACAT
Organism: Zonotrichia albicollis; assembly: GCF_047830755.1. Taxonomy (NCBI): domain Eukaryota; kingdom Metazoa; phylum Chordata; class Aves; order Passeriformes; family Passerellidae; genus Zonotrichia; species Zonotrichia albicollis. The sequence continues at coordinate 28,200,269 of NC_133825.1, read as the reverse complement.
GCTTTGCTTTCTGAGCATGTTTCATAACTGAATTTGAGCCACAAGCTTATTGTTCATATATGTAGAACAGATTGAGCTTTATATATGAGTATATATATGTGTATGTATATGTGTATATATATGGCTCCTTATGGCTCTTGAAATTAAAAACTTCATCTTAATTAACGCACTCCTTTTGTTATAGATGTGTATATAGCAAATGCTGATTGAGTGCCTCTAATTGTTCTAGAATCATGTCATATTGCTCAATTGAAAACCAGAAGATTCTTCAACAACTCCTATCATTCACTTCATGACAGACTGGAATGAATTTTAACTTCAATAACTGGGAACACCAAGTATTGTATCAGTAGAATTGCCCTAGTCCATGGGTCACCTTGGAATACCAGGTAACCACGCTGCAATTGTTGCAAGTTTCTGTCTTGTGTTGCAACCCAACAGAAATCACAAGCCTGACAACGGTTACAGTGGGCTAACAGCATTTTAGCCAGGTACACTGGCACAGATTTCTGATGCAGGAACTAACGCAGCATTAACTTTTTGATTAGCTACAGCTTTCTGTTCCCACATCATGCCACCCACATGTGGGCACTGCACACTGCTGTAGCTTCCCATAGAACACTAAAGCACTGTCATTCAGTGACTGCCAAAAGAAGTTCTAATACTGGTTTAGGTACTATACGAAAATACCCACCTTCAGCTGGATATTATTTCTAGAAATCCTTGTTTCATAAGTAGTTAAGGTGGGGTTTCCAAATCCAAACAATAAATTCCACTTGTGTTGAAGCCATGCTATAAAGTAGCTAAATTTCACTGGCTTTTGTCAGTTTTGAAAACTGGAAAACACTAAGTTTTTTTGCTGTTGTTTCTGGAAAAATCATCACAAAATTATTGAATATGGTTTTCTCTGAGGGCCCTGAGTAAACAAGCATCAAGAAAATGAGCAAACACAACAGCCACACACTATCACAGCAAGATAATGAGGAAACCATGTACACTATCTGCTAGTTACCAACAGAGACTTCCCATAATTAAATTAAACTAAATGTCAAGTAAGTTAAATCAACATCAATTCCTTGGATTCAGGGACATACACAATTAAGATTTACTTCCATTTATTATAATTCATAATATTTTGTGGAAAGGAAAGGAGTGGATGTGAGCATTAGAGATATAAACAAGGCTAATCAGACTACAGTCAAAATGCATTTAGTAGGACTCTTGTAGAAATCCCATAGAAATTGTATGGCTGGTTATACTTTTCCATGCATCTTTGTTTTGTCTCACAAAGTTGTCCAAGGATAGTGGTTTCCTTATATCATTTTTTTCAAAAACACTGGCAGAATTAGAAGTCCGGATGAAGATTTTTTAAAATTAAAAGCTTATACTGTCACATTGTATTTTCCATTACTGATTAGCATTAAAAGCAAACAAATTGAAAGTGACCTGCATTTCAAAAAGTGGTAAAAACTTTAAGACTTTTAGGATATTTTTGCACATGTACCATTTGTGATGTAATCACAATGTCAGTATTAAACATGACAGAAAAAATTTAAAGACAAAAAGATGTAAAACCCCTGATTCTGCTTAGCAACAAGGTATAGGTAAGATATAAATTCTTTAGCCAGCAGATAAAATTCAGAGTCAGACAATTACAGACTGTGCTCCAAGCTATTAAATTACAGAATTATCTCACTAAAGAAGTGCACATGTTTGATCATCTGCATGAGTAGATAAGACAGTGTCTAATCAGTTTAGAGCATACAGGCAGGTATGACAGCACAAAGTGATGCTATTATTGCTATCCATATGTCTAAAATCAGAATGGCAAATGAGTGAATTAAATGCCCCAAACAATCTCTGTTTTGTGAAAATTGGTTTTTCTTGTCTTGTTTTACATGTGTTACTATTTTAACTGTGTCCAATATTAATATTTAATCTGGTGTACCATCTGAACACAGGGTGTCAAAAGTATAAGAGACATTACCATGCCTTTTTATGATGAAAACCAGCACTTAGCAGTTGCTCATCTGGAGTCTTTACCTGTGAAGGAAAAAAACCCTCCCACAATCCTCCTGTGATAAATGTCAGCCAATTGGAAACATGAATGAGGACAAAACCCTGTCAAGGGACAAATGAAGAATTAAACATCTGAATACCAGAGCTCTGCTACAATGCTAACCATCAGACTGCAGAACTAGATACCTTTGTTTAATGATGGTATCGTTAAAAAGGCTTGTTCAGCAGAAATAAGAAAGTGACCAAAGAAATTTAATTATCATAAAACTTTTATCCAGAAGGCCAGAATTTCTTCCAAGAGAACGATGATATAATAGCTGCAGCTTTCAGGTATTACATGTCGTTGGGATAAATATTCCATGGAATGGTTTGAGTTGGAAAGATCCTTAAAGATTATCAAGTTCTAATTATCCTGCCATATGCAGGGACATGTTTCACCAGACCCATTCAGCCTGGCCTTGAACATCTCCAGGGATGCAACATCCGCAGCTTCTCTGAGCAACCTGTGCCATTATTTACAGATGACTGTAATATGATGACCTTTCACTCTTATTTACAGATGACTAAAGAAATACATATGAAATTTTATATACTGAAAAATATAAGAAGCTACTTAGTATCTCAGTTCAGATGTAGAGTTCATAGTTAAAAGTTGTTTTTAGAAAACGTTTATAAGTTCTTACTGAAGTAGGTACAAGATTCAACAGGTGGACAAGACCACTAATATTTCTGTTATTATCTTCAATCCCAGTATCTCTGCTAAACAACAATGGAACTAGCAGACATTAAGTCTCTTTCTTTACCAAGTCAAGAAAAGAATCATCCCTACATTATCATTTTAAGTTTTCCTTTAAAGTTGTTTTCCTTTACATTTACCTTTAAAGTTTTCCTTTTAAGTAGTCAGCAGAAGTCAAATGACATTGTTTTCAATCCCCTCCAAAACACACCTTGCAGCAAGCCTTTCTAGTAAAGTGGCATTGCAATTGAGTAAAACATTTTCCAGGTGATGAAGAATGCTACAAAAGAACATTCTTTTCATATTAAAACTAGATTGCAATATCCAATCCAGAAACTGAAGTTTAGTGTTCTGGAATTCTAGGCAAGTGCAGAGTCAAAGCCAGAGTCTCCATACCCACATAAATACAATACAGAAGGTGACAGCTACTTCCACTTCCTCTAAATTTAGTTCAACATTAAAGTATATTCTGGTAAAAAACAGTGTATAGAAAGATAAAAAAAGGGAAATTTTATATACCAATAACAAAAAAGTAGGGGAATATACCCAAGAAAACTGCAAAGCAAGCATTATAAGAATCTGATTCTTCCATCATTACGCACTCGCTGTACAGAGGCTCCCTCCATCCTACGGCAGGCTTTTCACAACACAGCACAAAATTAATTGTGCAGCGACAGGTCTAAAAATCTGTCAGGTAATCTTGGAATTTGTACACTTCATGGTGATAATGACTCCTGCTTAAATCTCTTACCTAACTACTACATTACTTACAAGCAGCATGAAGGTCACCTAAAGTTTCTTCCTAAAGTGCTCAGCAGGATGATAGAGAAAGTTAAGGGGTCTACATTCATATTGATTTCTGAACTGGTCCATACTCTGAAATTTTTTGGTTTGGTGTTCAAGGTTTTGAGGATGCTTTTAGCATTCATTTTGGTTTGGGTTTTTGGCGGGCTTTTTTTAAATAACATTTTAGGATACATGCCTTTTTTTATATTTCAAAGCTTAAGAAATTAAGCATAGTATGATTAGCAATGTCTTTTGATAACCTTACTGGGGTTTTTTTTCCCCCACACACACAACAGAAACTACTTCAACTGTTATGTAATAATATTACTCTTCTTTTCCAAACAGAGGTAGAACAAGAGTTTCCTAATACAATCTGACAGAATTGGCCAGGCATGCTACTTAAAGGTAATACTATTTGAAAGCAGGTTACCTCATCTGAAAGGGCCACGGGAAATACCCTCTATAGTAACCTGTCTGCACAATAGATCCCAGGGGATTTCCCCTCATCCAAGTCACCTTCATGCAAAGACAATCATAAAGAAGCCATCTGAGATGCAAAGGAAGCCAACACTAAATATGCCGAAGTTTTCCTTCTGCCTTGAAAGGCTGGAAGGGGGTATAACAGGTATTATTCCTCAGTGTTAGTTCTTCTCCAAAATAAAAGGAAGTCATAAAGACTTTTTCCTCATTACTGCAAGACAAACAGCCAAAATCACAAAAGAATGGGGTATTTCTTCCAAACAGCATAACCTGACTAAATAGTCCCACCAATTAAACAACTAACTGCAGTCATGAGTTTCTGGAACTGATGTAATGTAAGATCATAAAAATAACAAAATAAACTGTTGAACAATCAGGCAGAGTGAATCAATATTCAGTTCTGATTTTGGCTATTAATAGCCTGGGTCAACATTCATTATAGAATGTGAGTTTGGCTCTCATAGAGCCTCCTTCCATCTTAATCAAACTGAAAGCTCTCTAGAAAAGCACTTGCTCATGCTCTTGTGTCTTAGCAGTGCTTAGGAAAGCCTAGCCCTGATTTATGAGATATGATGAAAATGTTACAGTTTTTATGCATTTGTTTCCTAAACTTAGATGAGGTTTCTTTTATTGACCTTGTTTTGCCCACAGGGCCTTAGTGAAACAGTAAGAGCTACTAATAAAGCTTTCTGTTATATTAGTACAGCGAACTCATTCAATGTTTTGAGGTAAGACTGATATGACAAATGAACAGTCATAGAATAAATAAATACATACATAAACATAAATAATAAGCATAGCCTTTACATTCCAAGCACAAATGAGAAGAAAGATTTATGGGGGAAGAACTAAATTTATTGAAAACCTTTATTCTTGGGCTTTTTCTTTCTTTCTTCAGGTGGTAGATACTTCTGCCTCATATGAAATTTCAGCCTGTACATCATGGTTCTGACACTATCTCTGTCTTTCAGGGAAAAGAAAAAGGACTTTATTGCTACTGTTGCACATGGTACACTCCTTCAAATGAAAACTCAACCGGAGTGTTTGTGTGAAAATGGAAAGAAGCAAGAGAAATTGAACACTTTTCCCATGCTAGCATTCAAAAGTTAAGTAATGAAACATTCTTCTAATGAATGAGTCCTACCTCAGAGTATCTTACAAGTTTAAAAAAAAATTGGTACTTGATAACTTATTTGCTCTTACAGACTGTCCTGAAAAGACAATTTTGTCAAAATAACTGCACCTGTAGCAGAACATCTGTAAGAAAAACATATTACCCATCATAATCTTGGGTACTGTACCAGGGGATAGAGGAATGCAAACCAGAACAGAATTTCCAAAAAAAAAAAAAAATAGGATTAAAAAATTTTAAAAAAATGGATAAGTTAGTGATTCTCAAGTGGAGGCTCAGTGGCCTGTGCTCATCATCCAACTGAACAAAATATAATGGATTACTGTGTTCCATAGATGGTAGCATACAACTACATAAAATGTTACAGGGGAAAGCCAAATGTTGCTGGCTCAACCAAGAAGCAGTTTCCCAGGTTATGTTTTATACACATAACTTAGATGAGTATTACTACACACCTGCCAGAATTTATGTTAAGCAACTTCTCTTTTCAAGCTTTTTACATGAGTACAAGTTAAATTTCCAACCAGAGTTAATTGAAATCATTATGTTGTCAAGATATTTCATAATATTAACATTGGATTGATAGTCTTTTCATGGAACTATTTCAAAGTACTTCTCAAAGAAATGCTTTGCAATTTACTATGTTAATTAAAACAAAACTAGATCTATTGATTTTAAATGAAAATGTTGACACTAATATAATGCTTTCAGTATAAAATGTATTACTTTTTCCATAAGGCTGGCTTAACCTGGCTAAATGGGGGGGTGGGGCGGGCTCTAGTACAGCAGGACAAGAAAAACCCCTATAATTTTCCCTTTCCTTTTCCAACTACCATAAACTAAGCTGACATGTGCCTCCCATGCAATAAAGGCTTTTTACTTCTAACTGTTGTCTCTATTCTGCGAAATACTATGAGACTTTATTGCTGCAATGGTCACAGTAAAAACATGGTTTCCTGCAACTATAAAAATAAAATATTAGGATGAAGAAAAAAACCCCAAGCATTAAGCTTTGCATTATAACTTCCCTTGACCTTGCTTTGTTATACAGCAGCATGAAGGTCTCTACATGGCTGCATTAAAATACTTTACAAAAAAATCTTATCTATAGACCCATAGATAATGTCATGCCGTGCAGGAAAGTACACATGATTTAATACAAATCTTGTGGTTTTTAACAGTTTTCATAGAACACTGAATCTGTCAACAAATCTAAATCTGTCTAAATCTGCAAATCTAAATCTGTTTAAATTGCAAGAATAAAATTCCCCTTTATTTATTATCAAACATGGATTTATCTATGCCAGATTAAAGGAAATCAGCATGGCAGTAAAGAGAAATGTCCTTAAGACAAACTCAAAAAAGAAATCAAGTTATCCAATTCTGCATTTAGAGCAGGTATCTTTGCCTCACTGTAGTGCCAATGAGCAAGTACTGTTTCAAAAGACTAACAAAACCATTAACCAAATCTAATCCCTGTACTTTAAAACCTACGCATACAGTTTCAGTTAATATTCTCTCTAATCCCTGCTCCCATTGGAATCAGCAGAAGATACACACACTAAAGAGTCTGTGTTTCCTTTGCTGTCTTTTGGGAATATAATTACTGAAGTACAACATGTAGAGATACTCGTGTCCTTGGGAGTAACCATCACATGGATGCATTTCCGTGTAAGCAGGGGTGTGAACTTAACAGACCTTCAGTTCAGCAGGAAGTGCACTACTAGGTGACTGTATCAGAAATTATATTTCGTTGAAACTTATTGGTTCACATTCCCTTCCTACAGAAACATGGAAAAAATTGGCTCGTTCATTTCCCAGAATTTTACCAAGGAAAAAATGGCAAGGCTTCCATCAGTGGGGGAGGGAAAAATCTAATTCTGTAGTCAAACACAAGAGAAAAGACCTCACTGACAAGTCTAAAAGTTTTACTAAAATTTCCAGTACCAGTTTTCCATCTTGAAGCTCATGGACACAAACTGCAAATAAGGCACAGTATCCCAACACTGAAAAGATGTCTAGAAAACTGCAAGTGCTACAGAGAACCATATAAAACCAGAATGTTCCCAAATTTTTAAGAACCTGCTTCAGCCAAACTTTTGCTCAAACTTTAACTGCCACTACCATTAAATATTATGCTCATACTTGGTCCTGCCAAGGGAAAGGCTTGACAGAGGAGTTTGGACAGAATTTCATTTCTATTCAACAGCAGCTGACCTTGAGCCTAGAAACTCCCTAGAGGATTGTGGCAGGAGAGTTTTTCTGCTTTGTTTTAATTCTAAAACCTATTCATCTTCCTTTAGGGGAAAAAAATCCACAATTAGCTTTACATTACCAATAGGCCTGCACATGTATTCTCTTTAAATTTCTTGAAGGAAGACAGGTGTCTGCAGTTCTGATAAAGCTTCATTTGGCTCTCTGACAGGAACATACTATTCCATATATGTTATTTTCATCCTCAAATTTAGCCATCTACATCTGTCCTCAATTAAAGCAGTGTAAATATGGATCGACTGAGCTAACTCCAATTAAATTACACAGTTAAGCACAAGACCAAAACTCGACCCAGAAGCTAGAAATGAATTTAACTTTGTGTTCCAATATGCTTTTAGTCTTACAGTGCCTTAGATTTTCCTCTGAACTCTTTTTTAGCATTTTGACAAAGAATCACACTACGTATTTTTGAAGCAAACCAGCACGCAGAGGAAGGTAACTCAAATAACACACTTGTCGACACTTCTGTCAGCTAATTTATGCTTTTTAGATATTTTTGGCATTGCTAGCAAATAAAGGCATGTATTTTGTTTTTACAGTTCTTGAAAGTGTAACTGCTTATCACAGCAGACATACCGCTGTCAACTTTTTCTACATAGAGGCTTTAAAATTCAACTGGTTTACCTTTTCTCCAGTCTAAAAAGTAGAAAACATCCACACACAGACCACATAAACACTCAATAATATTTCCAACTAGTACAGAAGGTAGAAGTACTAATTATATGCATTAATATTTAATGACTGCTGTCCAGGTGAAGTTAAATTCTTAATAGTCAGTTATTCATTTTCATAACAAAATCACATCTCTTATGCCAAAAGCATAAAAGACCAGAAAACAGGTGCAGGAAGCACTTACTGTATTCCTTTAATGTCTAAACTAAAATTCCTGGACATAACGATATATTCCTTTAGAGAAATCAAAGGACTTTGAATCATCTACAAGAATAAAACTTAGATAACATATTATGTTATCAGAAAACACATCAGAAAATGTATTATGTTGTAGAAAATGTATTATGTTAGGAAATAAGAGGCATGTACTCAGCTCTCAGGAAGCATGAGAAGCAAAGGCAGTCTTTTAACCTGAGCGATGAGAGCAAGGCACAGTTTCTCAAAACACACTTTTTATTGTTTGTTTCAACTTAAGGGTACAGCATGAGAGACTATACTGCATTTCAGACTAAAAATACCTGATCTGAAGCAGAATCTTTGAAACAACCATAGAAACCTCCCAGTCTGGTATAGTCGGACACACTCAATACAAAGAGAAAAGATGGGCAAGATTAAAGAAGGACCAAGCATTTTGAATGTTTAAGAATAAATGTGCTGAGCTGATGACAAAAACCATTAATTCCCTCATTTGGAATAAATGATATGATGAACCCGTAGGTGTTTACTAGTTCATCTTACAGCATTCAAGTTGTATTAGGTGCTATCAAATCAAAACGAACAGAAGAGCATGCCTTAGCTTAGTATCAAGTGAACTGGTTGAAATATTCATTAGAAATAATGTAAAAAATCTAGAGAAATATGGTGTCATTAGTTCCACTCACCTACATTTCCATCAGGTAAACACAGGGCTTTGCTTAGCAAAATTCTCTCTGTAGAGTATTTTACTGGCAACTACATATAACATTCCTCAACAGCTCATGCTGCCATGATTTGATAACAAAAGGTTGGGAGTCTTGAAATTTAAATCCAACCCTTTCAAAAGGTGATGCCTAATTTAAAGCAGAGATCACTTAATAATTTTAAAAAGAAAAAAAAAAACACCCAAAACATAAAAACAAACCCAATTGCACCAAACGAAGCTTAAAACTGTTTCTTCTGGGTTTATTTAGTATTGACAAAAGTAATGGGCCTTCTTATATAAACACCCAAATAACACAAAAATACCAATACTCATGCCAAGTCAGAAGTTGTTGCAATATTAACATACTTGAAACAAAATGGGAAAGAGGATTCATACATACTCATCACTGTACCTGCAAATGAGACTTAATAGCAGATAATAAAGCTATTTTCAATTAGTATGCTAATTGTGAAAGTGTAACAAAAACAAAGATTTTCCAAGCTTTTTCATATATTCCTATTCCTTGAATAATCAACAAGACAAGTAGAGATTTCACTACAAGTACAAGGATCTGCTATCAGTATTCTTAGTTACAGGAGGCAAGACTCAAGCCTCTCTCAATCCAAAGCTTATTTTGTGGCAAACTAAAAGTTTTCAGACTTCATCACATACTTAGTCTTGTAATTCCTGAATATCATTGAATTAACTCATGACAACTCAACCAGCTCTATAATTTGCTTTTTATAAAACCAGATCTAACTTTTTTTTACACTACAAGATGCATTCTCCAAGTAAAACAAAACATCTCACACAGACAAGCTTTTCATTTGTAGAAATAAAACAGTGGGTTTGGATATCCAATGGAACTGCATCATTAAAAAATTGGTCATTCATATAAAGAGCCATCAGCTGTAAAGAGACCACAAGCAACTAGTGTTGATGCTCAAGGCCTTTTCCAAAAGAGGATACATAATAATTCTAATGGACTGAATGGCAAGGAAAAATTCAGATTATCTGTCTGCATCTATCAGATCCAAAAAAAATTTTTTAAAAAGCAGAAGTGCAGAAAAATACACTAAGGAAAAGAGCCTGTATAGTCAAAAAAAATTGATACATGAGTATACAATCTCCAAATGCATAATATGGAAGTAAAAATCATTCATGTATAAATATAAAAAATTTATATAAAGCAGACACATGCATTTCATATTACTAAATTGATTTAACTATATAGACAGAAATGTATTCTGGAGCAGAAAATGTGTATTGGGAGAGAAAAAAAAGTTCTGATTTCACTAATTTTAAAAGCTGATTTCAATGCTTTTTACAAGCATGGGTAATTAATCTGAATCCTATATTGCACAGAAACAAAGGAGTAATACAAAGTTTAGTTGCATGTTCAAAGTCATGCAAGTTACTGTTAGATCTGAGAACAGAAAACATATCAAACCTCAGCAGTCACACACTGCAGCTACTGAATTCACATTGTTCCCATTATTTTTGAAGAGTGCCCAAAAATGCTTAGAAAATTTAAAGTTTCTGCTATGGACCACACCATCTATTGTGAATCCTCTAGATGATACCTCAAACAGAGAAGAGTTTTCTGCCCAGCTAACTCCTCCAAAAGCTTTAAGCCAGTGGCTGACAACTTTTTCCAGCCTAGAGACACTTAAAATTATCCATTGTATTTAAAAATACCAAACAGCAACTGTAAATCTATCAATCTGGTAACTTTTCTTAGTTACTTCTCACTTTTCAGCCATCTCAACAGCAAATTGAAAACCACCAACTTATCCAAAATAACCTTGTAATAACTACCATGAGAGAAAACAAAACAAAATCAGAATATGTAATCTATAGGGAAATTATTACAACATTTTTAACAGATTGATATGAAAATAGCTACAGGTTTCTCCAACACTTTTCTGTTAGCATGACATGATGATTTATGCTGCTGTTTTGTAATAGAGAAAAAACTTTGGATTCTCATCTACTTTGATATTCTTAAAAAAATCCTCTAAGTAGCACAAAACAGTTTTCAAACTTTGTCTGACAGTGTGCAGCTTGATCATATTCATTGAAGAAAATCAGTCATAAGCACCAATGACAAAATTTGCTCTGGCCATGGTTGAGAACAAAAACCACAAACTTGCAGCCTTGAAAAAATAAATCTGAACAAACTACTATAATTCTCAAGAAATATCCTGTGGAATTTCTTAGAGCAGAATGTAGAACTCTGATTTAGCTGAAACAAATAGAACTGAGTGGTGCAGCTCCCATATGCATGGGGACCAAACTGCAGCATGGACAAGAAATGGCAGCAGGGAGCACTGTCCAGACAGTCCAATGACACTCACTGCCCACACAGATCAAGTGCCAGCTGCCCCAATGCCACTCTAAAGCTGAACTCAACCTTACAGCATCTGAGTTGGCTCGATTTTAAAATCCCAAACAAAGCATCCAAACTCACAAGAGAAGACTTTCTCCCTTGTCATAATGAACAGATTTAAAAAAAAAGGAAGAAATATAAAATTAAACAGCTGACAGGGATATTACAAACAGTTTGCATTGTTACTAAACTGCTGACAATACACTCATACTTGTTACCAAGATACATAGCTATACTTTCTCAAGGGACGTTCAACACCTTCAGAATACATGTTATAGGATTAAATATAATGGCTGACAAGAACCAAGAGCTCAGTATTCCACAGCAGGCTCATGACAGGATCACATTTTGTATATCACAACAATCAGATGGCTCACTAAAAATCTACTCATCTCTACTGAAGTAATTTTTAAAAGATTTTACCCCTGACAGGCACAAACTGATTTTTTTAACAGTCTGTAGGAGTTACATGTTTTTCAATGAGGGGACTGTGGGCATCTGACAGAACTGGATGGCTTAGTTTGCATGCAGTCTATAGAAGGCAGGATTGGGTTCCACATTTCACTTTTAGTTCCCAAGTGGTATCCCCATTCTAAGCAGTAACAAGTACACTGTGTTTGAAATTTTTATTTTATTAAATTTGGACCAGAAATAGAGGAAGAATCAGATACTGTTTCCTTTCCCATTCTATATTTACCCTGCCTCAATTAAGTCAGTTTTGTGACTCCTCCTTCACAGTCACAGTTAGCAATTCCATAGCTCATAAGAAGGCATGGCATTACATTGCAGAAATTGCCTTTTCCCCCACCTATCCTAGATAGCTCTGATGAATAGAAGCAGTCTTCACAAGACTCAAAGAGCCAACAGGACTGTTTCAAACTTCTGAAAAGTTTTTGTCTCTTTGCCTTTTTTTTCCCCCCCATACTCCTTACTCAAAATATTTTCTCCTATCTTTATCCCAAGCTGAAGGGAAATGTCTGCAGGATGAGGACTCTAACTAGGAAGGAGGAGCAGGATCATTCAAGAGGACAAGGAAGTTCCTCCCTTAAACTCATGGCATTTTGCTCTGGATTTATGGAAGGTTCTGAGAGCATCCAGCTTCTAGGTAAAACATATGGAACAAGCAGTTAATATTCCCTGATTTTTACTTCTAATTGACAAGTTCTCCATGCTGGTTTCTACCATATAATTACTTGCTCCCTTTTCAGAAAGGCAAATATAGAGTTACTACTACTTCAATTGAACCAAGCCTTCCAAACCTTACCAGCACAGACATCAGACTTCACAGGAAAAGTGGGACTTCCTGCAGCCTCGGTAGTAAGCTTTGAAGTTGTCTCCGCTGCAGCATTTGAAGCTAAAACAAAGCATTAATTAAAGCAGAGAGGAATCTCCTGTGTCAAAGCAACGCGAATTTAAGGAGCCACATAGAACTACTGACGGATATGTTGAGAATATTCCTTAAGAAACCTCTGAATATTCAAGAAATACTTAAAAACAGTTTCAAAAGGAAAATAAAAATTAGCTAAAAAGGAAAAGGAAACTGATTTTGATAGACAATATTTTGTGTGAAAATTTTGCTGAACATCAAAATGGAGATTTTTTTCTTTTTACCACAAGCTTAGCAGTTTGTGCCATTTACCCCATGCTTCAGAACAAATGATTGATGGTAGAGCTGTACAAAAACATACACATAATTTTCTTCCAAAACATTCATTATCACATCAGTGCTTTGATTACAAGCACTTTTTTTTCAAATACACTAAGCACAAAGAGAATAAAACACCATAAAAACCCCAATATTATCAACTGCATCATCAGAAATATTATCAACTGCATCATCAGAGCAGCCCTTCACATAGGAACAGCACAAATGCCTTAGGGGAAGCCATCTGTCTCCTCCAGTAAGCTTTGTAAATATGCAGAATTGTGTTTGTATCTTTTGTTCAATACCTGGCTATTGTCAGTGGCCCATAGGTGGAAGGCAAATTTCCCCTGTACTACACATTAATCAAGAGGATCAACACACCATTACCACAAGGCACATTTCTGTATTTACACACTTTCATGCCAGATTCATGCAAGAAAAAAGTGGCAAAGACATGCCCTTACTCATGTTTGACATGCATAGCCAGCAATACAGGTTATCAATAGTGCAATCTTACACCAATTTTTCACCAATGAAGCACTGTATAACAGAAGTTTACCTAAACCACATTTGCCATCTGAAGAGCAAACACATTCGTGACTTTCTCAAAATAATCACACCATTCAAAACTTTATATATTATTTTTAAAGTGTGTTTGCTTTTCTTCATTTTAATGACAGAATGCCATGCATAGCTTCATTTAGACAAGAAAAGAAGTGGTACTTGCAAAAAAATTTAGCAGAAGATATTTATTCCCACTGTAGGAAAAGCCTCATGCTTTTAAATACTATTAGAATGGTTTCTGCAAGCTTAGCCAACTATCTAAAGGTCACAAAAGTCACTGCATCACAGCCCTAAGTCCGAAGATAACTTTAAAATGGGTAACTTCCATAGCAGCAGCTATAACCTAACTGAAAATAAGATAGAGTAGGCTACAGTGAGATATGGCTTACAAAAAGGAGGCTTATAAAAATAAGGAGTTTCAATTAAGATAAATTGCATGTGTTATATATACACTAATTTTCTACTTTTCCACCTTTTGCATTAAAAATTCAAATACAATGTTTTAAGTCCAGTTCTGAGAATATTTCATGTCATTTCTTTATAAAATGTACTTTTTATTCATTTCTTGATTTGATTTTACCAGGACATGTACCTTATGCTAACCTTATCCATTCTCTACATAGCAGTACTTGAAACTGGTAAAACTGAGCAGAAAAAATGCAGTTTATGTTTGATTAGCCATATAACTCATGAAAAACCTCAGAGAAAAGAAAATTTAAGTTTAACATATGTTAATCATAGAATATGCTGAATTGGAGGGATACATTAGAATCATTGTATCCAACTCCTGGTCCTGCAGAGGACACCCCAAGAATCATCATGCAGTATGCATTATTCCTTTAAGTACAAGATCCACTGAAATTACAGCAGTTTCCCAAAAATAAAAAGTACAGCAACAATCAGAACAGCTACATCTAAATGTAGCACCCATGTGTGGTTTTAAAGACCTATGTGCAATAGAAGAACTTTCTCACCAGACTCTGAGCAGAAGCCCACCCTTCAATCCAGAACAAAAAAACCTGCAAAAACCCCCCCTTGCTATTGTCAATAACAAATAAATATTCAGAAAATGCATAACTGGAATTTAAACTAGATGCAGTTACCATAGAAACAAACAAGACTTACTCAACACTTCCTACTCTATTCCATTATCATTACCTCATGAACTTACATGGAGAACATTGTTCCTATTCCTATGGAAACCCTGGAAATAGCCCCCATCATTGTCACGGATGAAGGCAATCTAGAACTCATCCCTTGTATTCATTTATGTGCCACCAAGGCCTATGAAAGATTAAAAATAACTAAACAAAGTTCATTTCTCAATAGAGATGAGCAGAATCTAAACCATTCCCCGTGAACAGCTGGCAGGTGAGTGCCAAACACTGACAAGCCGTTCATAATCTCTGAACATCTGCAATGATCAGACCTGTGCAGTTACACTGACACCCTGCAAGGTACATGCAAAGCACTTTGGGCACTGCCTTGTTACAAATGCCCCAGCTAGGGAAGAATCTGCTCTTCAATCCTTATGTCATTTCTCTTACTTTTTGACCTCAATGCGGAAAAGGGAACTTTTATACAAATGTAATAGTGTATAATCTAAAATACATATATAATTCTTTCCATCTCCAAGAACTAAAATAACTTAAAAAAAAAAAAAGGCAGCAGCAAACAAAACCAAAAAAGAGGAGGAAAAAAAAAAAGAGGTGTGGGCCACCAGCAAAACCACATCATAACACCCAGGGCATGGAACATCTTGTGAGTCCTGCCTGTGCAGTCAGATCTAGAAGCTGAGAAAGACTTTCCCTTTTCTCCTTTATGTTCAGAAACCTAGACCACAGCTAAAGGGCAGATATGGCACTATTTATTTTTGCCTGACTAGGATTTTCTCTAAGTCCCACCAAACCTTGCATAACTAAGAAAAATCGTAATGTCAGAGCAAACAAATTGTTTTATCAAAGAATGCATGTGCTTCACTGCTGCAAAACTAATGCTATATTGGACTTGTAAAACTTGGAACACTATGAGTATGAAAGACTAAATCACTGAAGCATGCATTCAATTCCTACTCTCTAGCCAATTAATATATTTTATTCTAAATTAAGTCCTATTCAGATTAACTGCATCCATAGAATATTACACATGCTCAGAAAAAATGAAAAAAAGCTATGTTAATTTCACAAGAAGATTGGTTGCAGGACATTTCCAGGATGAGAGGGATCCAAAAGGAAAAAAAAAAAAAAAAAAGAAAGAAAAAAAAGAAATTTATGAGAACTTGTCTGATCCTCGAGAAAACGTATTAAACTTCATAATTGAATTCTGAAATGTTGCATACTCATGTTTGCTGAAGGTTTCTCTTCCTGCTTTGAAAACCTGGTGAAATAGCTGATACTGTCAAGAACACTGTCAAAAAATGTATATGTATACCAGCCACAACTGCTTGTCCAATTTCTTATCTGTCAAATACCAAATTATCCTTTGAGCTCCTATTCTCATTAAAGCAAGGAGATAACAGCCACTATGTCTTTGGAAACAGGGAGAAACCCCACAATTTCTGAACTATTAAATTTCACTCTGGCAGCTAGAAAGCTATTACATATCACAAGAAGTTGTGGGGATTTTCCCCCACTCAATGCTAAAAAAATTTGAGTCCTTTCATTCAGAAAAAAAAAAAAAAAAAAAAAGAAATTAAAAGTAAATAAAAAGCAGCAAGAAAAAATCTAGCTGTGAAAAATACTGAAAAAAACCAAAACACACAAGGAAACAGACCAAAAGGCATATAAAATACCGATCTATATTTCCCAGGAAAATTTACTATAAATACTTATATAATTAAAGATCCACTGGTTTTCCCCAAATCAGTAGTGAGGCCCTCTACCCTTTCTTAATAATTTCTCAGAAGTCCAGTAAGGGTCTACAGATTCCCATAGACTGAACTGTGTCAAATTCAACAATATACGTATGACTTCATTCTGTATATCAAACACTCCATCTAATTAAGAAAATCTTTTTCTTCTTACTCAAATGATATAATTTCAGGAAGCAAAATCAGTTCATAAACATGTTTAATTTCCTGCATCTCGAGATTAATTATGAATGTGTCTGA
Organism: Zonotrichia albicollis; assembly: GCF_047830755.1. Lineage (NCBI taxonomy): Eukaryota > Metazoa > Chordata > Aves > Passeriformes > Passerellidae > Zonotrichia > Zonotrichia albicollis. Next base: position 28,183,562 of record NC_133825.1, on the reverse strand, counting down.
TTCTTCTTTGAGAAACTCACCTCAGAAATCTGATACTTCCATCATCTACAGCATTTTACAGCACTTCAAAGTAAATCAGTATTTTCCTGAACAGATTTTATGCAAACTTGTGCCTTTTACTGTTATTTATATTTATGCCATTCAACATCAAATGCAAACAGAACTGCATGGGTTCAATTAGCATGTTCTCAAATCATGTGCTTATGCAATTCAACATGGAGACATTTTTTAAAACACATATCAAATTCCCATCTACATTGTTGAAGAGCAAAAGACACATTTTCAAAGGCTGTGGCATCAAGAACATTATATTTCAGTGATGATTTTATTTCGAACCAGTTACAAAATTTCACTGGGATTCTCTGAAGTGATTTTAATCACTTTAGCTTCTAGTTTATAAGTATGTGCATTCTAAAAAGAAATCTAATCCAAATTACAGAGGAGACACTTTTTACTGCAGCGAACTCCACACAAAACCCTTGCATTTTAATATTTGACAATGCTCTAAAGCAATTCTATTTAAATAAAGTGAAAAATGAAAAAGTTTTATTCCCTTTAAGCCACACATTATCATCATCTGTCTCCATTTGATATGTAACTGCTCACAGGTTTGAAGGATTTTTACACTAATAAAGAAAAGTACAAAGGAAATATAAAATCATTATTAGTCTATTGAATATATCACAAATCTCGTTGCATAGCCATTTCAATCTTGTCTTTGCTTTCCAGTTCTGACCACTCTCTACATTTGTAACACTGGGCTTAATTTCTATGTTTGCTTCCATTCTTCCAGGTACAATTTTACTTTCAGATAAAAACAGGTCTTTATTTTATAGTCTTACTTTTAACACCTAATATGAAATTAATAAATTCATTGTTTGTAGTTCAAAATCATGGGGCAGAGTAGTGAAATAGGCTGGTGAGTGGACTGGCAGTCATTTTTTCTTACTTGCTGTCTCTGCCTCTCTCTTGCAGTGGGAACTAGTCTGCTATTTGCAGAGAAAATTAGGATTGACTCAGTGCTGATGCAACAAACCAATCAAAAACCCTCCACTAATGCTGGGACACAGTGCTTCCTTTAAAATAAAAACATAGAAAATCACAGAAAACTTACAAGTACTCTGCCAGTTAATGTCTGGGCAGATATCATGACTCCTGCCCAATCCTTCACAGACGTCATCCATCCCACTTCTGCTGCCACATTCTCCTCTTTTTCATCTGTTGGTTTGCAGGCTCCATCTGCCTGTGTATCTCCACCACCATTGATCTTCTGGGCCTCCTGCAAAGTAAGTATTTGGGTTAGTTAATGTTAGCAATTTGACAGTGAAATTCAGTATATAGGTGGGGCCAAGACTAGCAATAAAAACCAGAAAATCTGTCTTCCTGGATCCCTGCTAGGTAAAACTAAGAACCTATTTGGACACATCTTTAGAAATAAGAGAAATAGAAATGTTCTATAAGGTACCAGACTAACTAGATAATACTCTCCTTGACATTACATCTTCAAAACATATACTTAGCACTAAATATTCAATATGTTACTTTGTTACAAGCAACATAATTGACAACAGCTCCGTTTGCAATTACAAATGAATCTGTCAGACATACACCCAAAGACTTTTCGATGTATCAGTTCAAAATACTGCATACTAGGTGTGAACATAATTTATGCACAATTTTAATTTCCCATCACTAGAATTAATTATCTGAGTAAACCTTCACTGAGAAGCATGATGTAACAAGACAGCAATTATGAAGTGTGAGGGGAACAAAATCCATCATAAAGAATCTGCAGGGAGCTGCCACGCTATCAGTGAACCTGTGTTTCAATGGAAGTGTTTAATATATCACAGGAATTATTCTGTCAGTAAGTGGCTCTCACAGAAAGAAGAGCTAGAAATCAGAGGAGCCTCAGCTGCACCAAGCTCACTGATGAGTAACATGCACTGGAATTCATATCAGTCTCTCATGGATGCTGCAGCAAGGATGTCGTGCTCTGTGACTGCTTGTGATGTGCAACAGTCATGGGTGCTGCACAAACATCAAGGGAAATGACTGGAAAAGCCAGCATGGATTGTACAGTGTTTAAATCATACTGCATGCAAAGCATCACTGTGCCACGAGCATGCCTTTGGTGACAGCATAATACTAATGACTTCCTGAATACTTGACAAGTTATGCTAAACAAAAATAGGAGAGGCAGCAAAATTCAGCAGTGAAGCAAGTCCTGAGCACTAGACCTGCATTAGTGTTCCAAGCACTCTGCACAGACCAACAGTTTGAATGATCTTGTTTACAGATTACTTGTCTGTAGGCCAGTAAGCAGGAAATCAATTGCCATTAATCCCCTTTGGGATATCTTTTATACAAGCAAGGATGCTGTATAAATGGTGGTTATGTGATAATTATTGCAGTAGAAGTATATCCTGTGATGGTCAAAACGCATAGCTGTGAGATGGCCTTGAGGACACAGCTGGACACAAGGGTACAGGAAGTTCCTGAGAGTAACACTGAGCTAATAAAGCAATATCATTGAATCTGTCAGCAATGAACAGTAAAACAATGCTAAAAATGTAAAACAGAAACCAACAGTTGTTTTCAGAGAAGCTCAACACTGCAACTTAATTAGGTAATCAGATTCTTTTCTCTCTATTAGTTTCCCTCCCAGAAAGCAGGTTCCATGTTCTTACTAGCGATTACAGCAAAGTGTGATGTTACTATATGGATAATAACAAATTATTTAGAGTTACAACAGTAATTCAGTACACTTCCCAAGCAAATAACGCAACAGAAATTTAAAATTACTTTGTATTTGCATAGCTGGACCTCATTCACAGACAAATTTGGATGCAGTGAATCAGATGTTCTACTCTCGGCGTTGAAAGACGTATCCTGTGCCGCACACGCACTGAGCACAACCTACAGATGAGCTCACTGCAGAGGACAACGATGTGCGACAGGAACGCTTTCCTGGAGCCAGCTGGGACCCAAAGCCACAGAGATCAGACCCAAAGAAATGCCTTCATCACCATCAAGGTTTTGATTACAAACCAGGAAAGAGAACACTAGGCTCTGTACTCCAAACAATACTGAAGCTTAGGCTACCCAGACATATCTCCAAGGCCTCACTGGTCCTGGCTGCCGTCCCCAGGGTCTCCCGTGACTCAGATGCCCTCTGTGGCCCAGGACACCACTTCAGCCCCATCCAGGGCTCCCACAGCCCTGTCCTTTCCAGCCCTGGTGAGGCCACAGCCAGCTCCCTGTGCCTGAGCCATGGGCTGCTGCCCCAGGCTGGCCCAAGAAGGCTCCAGGCCAGGTCTTGCCCCACCAGCCCAGCCATGGCGCTGGGCAGGCCCCTGGCCCATGGGAGCCCCACAGCCCTGACAGCTACAGACTGCTTAAAACACCACACATGACATGTCTTTCCCTCTTCCCACCAGCTTCTCTGCCTTTTGTAACTGCTAGAGCTTGTCTTTCAGAACTGTAAGCTTCGCACCAGTTTTGCTCCATGGTCCTCCTCTGCATTGCACAGTGTGCTTTCATACTCTGTACAAGTTTCTATTGAATGACCTAATGTGGTTTTCATAGTAAAGGAGGTATAATTATCTCTTGCTCTCAGATAAGAAAGTGAGGTAGTGATGAGGTACCTAACTCAGTCACTAGAGAAGTCACTGGCAGAGCCAGGATGAAACCACAGTTTTTTTTGATATTTTTACTAAGCAGCACTTGTTTAAAAGTGCACAGATGCACACCTTGCTAAAAACACTCACAACTACAGACCTTGCTATAGAAAGTCACAGAACTACAGATCACTAAACAAAAAGCTGAATAAAAAAGTCAATTTTATTGAACTTGTATTAAGGTTAGAAAATTCTTTTATTGTATACATGTTCCTTACCCCCAATCTTTTGTCAATAGATGTGATTGCTCACAAGACATAAAAATAATTTAAAATTTCCTAGCACTCAATGAAATAGGAGGCAATTTACTTAATTGAAGGAGAAAGGTAGCTTTTATATTTTGAAAAGGTTTTCATAACCTACAGTTCTTTTGCTGTATTGACTTTTCGTTGCCAATAGAATAGAGCAGTAAAACATGACAAACCTATTCAGTATTTGATTCTTTAAAGGTATTAAAGTCTTTAATGCATTGAATGGCTGTATTTCTGTATTTATGCTACTTACTTCACCTCTATTAAAATCTCCCACCCATATTATTTCTTAATTAAAATTTAAGTAAAATAATCATCCCCTGCCAAGTATGATTTGGAACAGACTCTCATGATCAGCCTAGCTCCTGCCATTATTGTAGCTATAATTAACATGCAGATTAGTTGCTGTTATGTAATATTTGTATTCAGTTGGGATATTTTATATTTTTTTATCTACATAGCTAGCTTTTATCTTACTTAATTGGCAGTTGAGCATTAGGAAAAGTTTATCCCTGAGTCATTATGCAATTGTGCAGTGATCACTAAAGGAGGTTTAAAGGCTGCTTTTTTTTTATACTGAGCAAAATATTCAGTCCTGTTACTAAGGATATAGTCTTGTTTCATTGCTATTTCCTCATCCCAGTGCACTGAGTAACCAACACCTGAAAAAGGTGCTTAAAGTAATAACCTGACAGTGACGATAGCTGCTTAATTATTTACAAGTTCAATACTACAATTAAGAGATCTTTACCCACTCTGCTTACCAGTTTTCATTATTTTAATTACTTCATGGCAGGAACACGCAGGTAGATGAAATGAGAAGCAGTATATTGTGAAATATATTTTTCCTGAACTTTATGACTAAATGGAAACTAGCATGATGAGGAGGTGCGTGTACAGGAATCAGTACTCAGTGTTCTACCAATGGCTTGGCACAGACCTGGACCAGAAACTTCAATGGATTGTCTCCTATTTTCAGCAATAAGTATTGATTTAGATTACCTAAGTTCTGGGATTCTTGAAGACAGTCACCTTAAAGAAGAACTCTAAAAGGCAAAACTCACTCAAAAACAGGTAACAGCATTCAAAACATAGTCCTGCCTGTTCCATTTCACCTCTAAAATACCTATACAAACATAGAACCACTGCACAGACACCTCATCCAACTCAGGACAACACAAAATCAAATCAGAAAATTATTATGAAACCTTAAAACATCATCTAAGAATAATCTTTTTACAAGTCCTAAAAACACAGGACAACATGAACACAACCTGAAAAGAAGTCTCTTTTGAGATGTATGGTATTGAAAAAACTTGCTATCTTGTTAAGATATGTTTTAAACCATATGAAACAGGGAGTCAATAATGTGAGGGAAAATACCTGGATTGAAATGCGATGAAACAAAAAAAAGGATTCAGTAACCTCATTTACCTAACATGTAACTAGCTGAATATTACACAGAAATCATTAAGTATCACCTGTAATGAGATACAGAGCAATGAGTCATGACCACAACACTCAAGAGAAAGTAGTATGCTCAGTCTAAGCAGATGTTTAAAAACAGTAACACCAACTGGGCAAACACAGTATTGGCCTTTGACTTCCACCCTAGATAACATGAGATGAGAAAGGGCCTGTCAGAATGGCAGCTGCTCCTAGTTTAATGTATGCAGTAATAATACAACAAGAAAATCTCATTTGGAGCAGTTAGGAAAGGGCTGCTTTAGATAATGATGCAGGCAAATAATAATTTTATCGCTATTAACTGTCCTTAAATTAACAGCATTGCATTCCTAGAGCCTGGCATTTTATGAAATGTTTTATATCAATCAACAACATTATGATAATGCCATTCTTACAAATTAGGAATTTGTATTTATGTTTCTTTCCTTTTCATTTACCTGTTTTCCCAAAGCCACCAAGAGGTGCTATGTGAAGAGAAAGAATTTTGCATATGAGACTATTTCTCCTTTCTCTTGGGCTAATGTCTAAAATACTGTTTAAAATTATTAGATTTCTATCAATAATTTAATTTCATGTCCTTCAATACATCCACTCACCACTTTCACATCTCCAAATAGGGGTCTTAAATCTATATAAAACCATAATATTATGCTGCATTCTCTAAAGCAGGGCAATGTACAGTGACTGTTAAGACTTCAGGTACCTACTGCCATAGCAGACACCTTCTGTCAGATAAAGTTACCATCTATTGTCTCCATTCAAACAGCTACTGAGTAACAGTTCATCCAGTGCTAAAAACACGCAAACAAAAAACCACCCTGCAGCTGTTCACCTGTTCTAGTGCAGTTTAGGAAACACAAGCTTTCACTGGAATATTAATAAAGAAAACAAATGGCGATGTGAGAAATGAACAGCTTTATGGAGACTTACAAACCTCTTCTAAGTCAGACTTGTTAGAAAAGAGAAAGCCAAGGCTAAACTAACTAAATGTGAGGTAAGAGGGACTTCTAAACTGGCCTATCCACAGCATTTCTTTGCATATTAGGTTTCACTGACGTCAACTGTCACACTGTAGCTATGGTTCAACTTGTTTCAAAAGATTAATTATTGATACCCAGACAAACATTATTGCTTTCACTGAATAAGAAAACCAGAATGATCTGTGGAAAACATGGCTGATAAGATAACCCAGCATTTTGCTCTCATAAAATATTCACAAGCCATACAAATTTGTTGTCTGCAAATTTGGAAGTCAAAAATAGAATACAAAGCTTTTCTTATTAGTTTAAGACTGAGATGTTATATTCTGTTTTCTGCATTCCCAAGGATCTCTAAGAAACACCTTGCCAGTCCTTCCTTACAACCAGAGCCTTACTTTCTATGCTGACCACCAGAAAATCTTTTTTCCTCTTCTTGCAGTGACCAGCTTTTCTGTTGCATTTGTCCAAACCTTCAGTTAATGCTCACAGATTTCATATTCTGTGACCTTCATATTTGTGGTACAGGTTACTCTTATAAAATTCCCTTTTCACATCATTGCTTTGACTGACAGAAATTGCTGCATTATAGGAATTAATTCTAAAACTTTGACCTGAGAGGCAAGATAAACTAGACTAGAAAAATAGAGTGTTCCACCCATGATTCCACAAATAGTTCTCCAGTCTGTCAAATGAAGGGTTGCCGGGTATGGCTCTCACTTAAGAATATGAAACAGCAGACACCTACATTATCTGAAAGCTGAAGTATAAAAAGATTCATTTCAAAGATTAAAAATTTCTACACATTAATGGAAATGTTATGATTTAACACTTCCATTGATGTGAAACAGTATTTCCAAATAACTGAAAAACTGTCTGGCAGATTTCCATTCCAGCCTAATAATTGAGAGGAATGCTGAATGTCCCTGTTCTGTTATCAAATTTTGAAAGTCCTCAGTCACATTGTCTAACCTCTTCATGTCTTCACCCTGTAGCTATAAAACAAGAGCAACAACAGCTTCTGTTGCATAGGGATCTTAAAAAGATAAATACACACAGGATTTTAAGTGTCTTGATATTCACCAAGACAGACAACACAGACATAATCTAAGTGAAATCAGAAAGACACACTAAAAACCTACTGGTAAAAGCTGCTAGGTTAGTTATATAAGACAATTAAACATGAAGATGTGTAAAAGAGAAGCAATTAAGAACTCCAGACAACATAGGGAAATGAAAAAGGAGAGAAAGTCACTGCAACTTCTTGTTCAAATAGACAAACAGTGCTTTTCAAAAACATGATTGGTTCAATTTAGCAAGTGTTTATATCAATAGTTATGTAAGCTTTCACTATAAGTTAAGAATTTTGGGTAAAATAATTCATGTAAATTTACTGATAAAAATAGAACTAAGTTTGCTTTTGGAGCTTCTGATTGTGTATCAGACCACATTGTTAGAAATAAATAACCTCTGAACTTGTCATAAGATTATGTAATAAGTGAACTTACTGTCTGCAATACATAAGTAAATAAAAAAATAGGATAAGTCAGTGATGTATAGGTTAATATTACTCCTGAAAATATTTCACAAAGTGTCAAACTAATACCTAGCCTTTACATTTATTTTCCTTTTTTAATAGTTAACAGAGCATTTCTTATTAATTTTCTCTCCTAAGACCAAATTATTACCACATTAAAATAGTCTCTGAAGGCCCTTTCAATTACCAAGTAGCAGGCAAGAGGGCAAACAAGCATTTCACTTTATTGATGGGGGCACCGAATTAAAATGAAATGATACTTTTCATTATTCTTTGGTCCCTACACACCACAGAAATATGTCCATTAAGTAAAGTAGACAATTACCATGTAAGGCATTAGTCTTCAACTGTATTTTCTGTAGTTCAAGCCTTATATTGAAATCATTCTTTCAAACTATGCTTTTAAAAATCATTTTAAGTAGATTAGCCTTAAATATGATAGAACCTAAACTTGCAAAAATATATGAAGCAACTTTAGATGGAACTAAGTTATTTAAAATACAGACAAGTGTTCCTAAATAGAAAAACACAAAGCGCAAAAAGGTGCATGCCTTTTCTGTTACCCTCCTCTTTTGTTTCCTCCCACCTAACAGAAGGCAAATCAAACTAAGCACACAATTGAAAATAAAATTGATAAAGATGTTGTCATGAAATGAAAACTGCTGAATTACCTATACCCTATTGAGTGAGAAATATCTGTCACAGATGACAAAATACTTTCAGGATTTATCCAAAAGTCTCAAAGTGCTTCACAAATGGGAGAAAACAGTCTCAAATATGAGAAAGAAGTAAGAAACAGTGGGGAAATTACCTAACTTGTTTATCTTGATTACAGGAAGTACTCTAGTTGATTGCTTGTAATTTTGTTGTTGTTGTTAGCATTAAGTAATACCCAATTCCAAGATTTTCAGTCATTACCTCGTGGCACCTTTTTTACTGCCATGAAAGAATGAAAGATAGAAAAGAAACCACATTTAATTCTTTCTAATTTTAAGAGAAGTATGACTAGTAAATCTTTTCTGATCTACAGGATCTAGATTACAAGCATAGTTTTCACAAAATGACTATGTGATAGATCCAGCAGTAAGAAAAATAATGAAATAACTATTCACTGCCAGGAATAGTCAATTAAGTCACTAAAGAGTTCCAAAAATAGAAAGTTTATTTCACTACAAAATATACTCAAGCACCATTTACAAAATAAGTTTCAAACTGCTTTGTCAGTGCAGTGAAACTTCACATTATCTTCTCAGTTGTGTGTTTTTCTCCATCCTGCTCAATCACAGAAGGAAGGTTTGTACCTTCTAGCAAACAGGATGTTTTCATTCACTGCATTAACTTCCCAGTCATCTCTCACTCGTGCTATCAGAGGTATCCAAGAGAAGATGTCTAGACTGAAGTGCAGAAGGAAATTCTTCCCCTCTTCTGTGAAATACAGAGTAGCAAGGCAGCTAGCACCTGTGACAAACTAATATTCAAAATCACATTTCTATTGTCTAAAAATCACACAGAATCCATGGATTAGGAAAAGCAATGCCCAGCTTAAAGGACAAAGTACTACAAGCTACTCCAAAATAGGAATATTGGTCCTTACATAAAAGGAGTTAACCACTCATTTTCTTAGCTGAAAGAACACGTTTTCTCCTCAAAAACTCGCTGACAGGAATTTGAGAACTTCATTTGACTCAAATCAAACATTTTCCCATAAAAGAGATGTACTTAAACACTTGAATTTTCTTTATACGTAAAATAGCAAGTTTTCAATATTTTAGTGGCAATCCTCAATGGGAGCCTCAAATACAATTTATTTGCACACACATTTTTATAAATAGATTTATGATTTTTCAGAAGGTTCTAAAGATTACAGCATAAAAGATGAAGGAGAAATGCAGTGGGACAAAAAGAAATCTGAGAGTCTCACAAACATAACAGGTTGGTAATATCATAAAACACATGTATAACAATAATTTGAAGACTGCCAGAGAAGCATTCTGTCATCTGCCAAATTTGATAAAAGAGTCATCTCCAAGGCATTTTTTATTCAAGGGTAGTGCACAACATTTATTCTCATTGTATTACAATCCTAAAGGAAAGCACAATGAATTAAAGGCAGCTCTCTGTAGGATACAAAGCCATATCTAAGCCTATCCTGATGCAGGAAAATAAGTTCCAGTATGCAGCACATAAATATTTGAAGAGCAGCAGGTCAGCCAATTAAGCAATTAAAACTATTTACTAGCACACAACACTTCTCACTCTGAGATTACAGAGTGCCATGCAGCTTTCAGACTGCAAGAACTTGGTACAGGGGGAAGTCAGAGAGCACACAAATGTGTGGGAATCTGGAGCAAAGATATACAGCTCTACTTTTCAAAATATCGAAAATGCAGATTTACTTGCCAACTGTTTTAATGATTACTTTGAAATAATTATATTAGATTCAGCATTTCCCTCTAAAAGACCAGTTACATCACATTGTAAAAAATGTACAAGTGCTATTATTTAATCAAGTAGATGTGACTTAATTTATTACCCACTGCTATGGAAACAATTTTATGTAATGTTAATCTCATTACTCCCATGCATAAATGGCAGACAAAAGTTTTTAATTTACAAAGAATTTTTTCTTCTTTCAGATTAAATTTCTTTTAGGTAGCTCATATTACTTCGGTTCACTACCTGGACAGTAACTAGCAGCATCCAAATTATCCAATGTCCACACCTGTAGACTACAAATACAGCACCTGATATATTTATGGTACAAGGAAACACACACAGTTGTTCCAAATTTACAGATACTGACTGAAAGCTGAGGCAGAGAGAAAAAGACAGATAAATTTCTGACTTGCATAGTACATCTCCATTAATTGTTACTTATGCTATATAGAATGAGAACAACCTCAGTGAATTCTCTTTGACTTTCTCAACTTCATCACCTTAAATAACAGGAATAACTTAAAGCAGCACAGAGATCATCCCTGCTCTTGTGTGCAGTGATGCAATGCTAGGAATTGATGCATGACATTGACATTGAACATTGCCTTTTTAAGCAATCAGAAGTTGGACTAGTGGAAAATAAAAATACATGTGTCCATTCTTGGCACTCATAATGGACTGAATCTGCCTGTACCAAAATTTCTGTGTGAAGCTCCTACTCTGAACAGGTCATTTTCTAAATGAAACCAGCAACTCTTTGAAGCTCCTCAGAGGCCTGAGTGCTCAGAAGCAGCCCTGGCAGAGTTGCATGAGCAGCAGAGGGCCAGTGAGGCAGGCACTGTTCTGTCTCATGAGTCTGCAGTTTTTGGTTTCAAAATTTATCAAAGCAGCAGATACAGCATATGTTACAAAAATATGTTACCTCTGAACACTCACTCTGCCTATAAATTATGCATGACAAAGCAGGCAGTTATTGTCACCTGAGCAGAAAAGGTAATGAACAGAGCTGAGAGGATAGGTCATTTTAAATTTCTAGCCCTTTTGGTAAGACGAAATAAGACTAAGAGGAAATTAAAGTATAACTACTGCTAAATCATCAAAAAGTATTGAGTTTTAATTTTTTAATTGAGTTTTAAATGCTCGACCTTCATCAGAGGAGAAGTTTACAATGACAGATAATAAAGTTAAGGCTACTATGGAAATTTCAGTCTTTAATGCTGCTTGTTTATATCTTACAATTCTGTGACAATGTGATAATGTTATTACAGGGCCTGGAACTCCAATTTTTTCTTTTAAATTTTATATTAATTATTTTGATAAAGAGTTTTGCAGCAGCATAAAGATTGAAGAGTTCATCAAAGCACGTTGTCACACTGTGCACTATTCACAAGATGTGTTTTACTGAACCTACTCATCAGCTTGAAACTTTCTCCATTTACCATGGAAAGTCTCTTACCATAAGAGACTTTCTCCATTTACTGTGCTGCATAATTACCTCACACAGCTTTTCAAGATGCAGGTGCCCCCTCCCATAATTTATCTGTGAATGAGATTCATTGACAAGCCTATGCAAGTATCACATGACATTAAAAATTTCACCTTAACTACTTCTTAAAAGAAGAAAGGGCTTAATCAAGCCTTAGGAAAAAAAAAAAGTACTGATTCATACATAAGTAATTCATATCTTCCAAATATCTGATTCTAGTTTATTCAGCAACAAGGCATTGAAGTAATACATGTAACTAGGGGATACATTTGAGAAATAAATAATATCTCTGCATTTCAGATTCAGCTGAAGGAAACTGGAGGGCTGGGAAGGGAAAGCATGAACTGTAGGATCAGCTTTTTTTTTTTTTTTTTGAGTTTAAAAGTATGGCTTTTATCCTAACAAAGTAGTTTAATAAGCAAAATGGTATCTGCAGGTTACAAAAGCTGAAGTCTTATGTACAACAAATTCCATTTTGTCTGCAGATATAAAACTGAAGAAAAGGATTCAAGGATGTTTTTTCTTCTTGGTCACTTTCTAAGTCCTCACTGGTACCATGGGATGCACCATGCACAATTCAAATGCTTCAATTTATTAACAGCTGTAAAGTGCCCAATAAACCAAAACTGATGTATAGTTTTTACCTGATGTCCACACTGGCAGCCACCATGGCCTAGAAGCATCCAGGGGCCCTCACCCCAGGTTGCAAAAGATTTCAGCTGAATAAAATGAACTTTCTGTGCAACAAGCTTCTTCCTTAAGACTAAGTCATGTATCAGATTATTGTACTGTGGTGTTTAAAGAAAACTCGACTTCAAATACATTTTAAAGAGCTCTCCATGGAAACAAAGTCTCCTTGTTATTGATTGGGTCAACAGAAAGAGTTCTAAAAATTCAAATGGAAAACTTTGAAAACTTCATTCACTTTTCACTTTTTATGGAATTCAAAAATCATGAAACAATTATATTTCCTCTAAAAGCCCACTTCTATTACCTACAAATTAAGTTGGAATCCCTCAGTTCCACAGAAATCTTTTCCTACACTGATTTCTTCTCATGCAGATAACCACAGGAGTAACAGAAAACTATAAACTAAGCAAACTCCAATGTGTACTAATATTTTATAAAACAAAGCATGTTTTGCACAAAGTTCTAAGCAATTACACACAACAAAGGCTAGCAGGGGAAAAAAAAAAAAACAGACTCTGGAGCTCAGAAAGGTGTTTTAATTTCATTACTCAGAGACTTAGCAACAGTGATATTTAATAAAGTGATCATCGATCATCTAAAAAAAATACATTTTTAAAAATGTATTATTTTCTGCTGTGCTCTGCACTCCCTGTAATCAGAGTGTTCTGCTGGAACCTAAGTGGGGGAAATTTTTCATCAACACAGGCATATCAATTATGAGAATGTCAGCCCTGTTGGAGGCCAGATTCAAACTGCTGTTAGGTAGGCTGTTTATGAGATGGCTGAAGTAAAACAGTAGAAAAGGATTAAAAAAAAAATCTAATCCTTAACAGAGAAAAAGTAATGACAGAATTTTACACTTTAACACAAATTCCAACTCATTATAATAAAATTCCTCCCTCCTTCCCTCAGTTTGAGTTTGGGGTTTTTTTCTGTTGGAGGTTTATTGGTTCTTGTTTGTTTGTTTTACAATTAACTCTTTTATGTACACACACTCTCCCTCCAGGATACTTCCTAGGCTTAGGACAAGATTTTAGCATAGACAAACCTGATGCAAGGACTGAGCTGCTGGAGAGACAAAAGAGCTGTTGGAGGGCCTCTCCACTTACCAGCCTACATCAATACTCATGTTGTGACAAAGCTACTCCAAAAAACAAATTTGTTCATGCTATCAGTATTTTTACCCAAACATACTCAGACATCCAAAAACTTTCACCTCTGATAACTCTGAATCTTTCACAAGCTCCTCTGAACCTATTAATTCTGCAAAAGTCCCTGAAGATGAAAAAACAAAGGCTTTCACTTTTATGAACGCATGCAGACTGATCTCTAGAGCGTAGAGCCAATCCTTCTTCCTCTTCCTATGTGTCTTTGCAACCAAAACATAGTTTTATCAACAAATGGACCAGATGGTCTAATCAAACTTATAGTCCTGATTATTAGAATAGACAGGATAGAAAATGAGCTAGTGACAGAACAACAGAACAAAACCAGGAGGATTCTGGCTGGTTACCTTGGGGTTTTGTTGGGTTTTTGTTTTGGTTTTTTTTTTTTTCTTTTTTGGTAGGGTTTTTTGCTTTGTTGGATTTTTTTTTTGTTTTGTTTCTTTTTTTTTTTTTTTTGGTTGTTTTTGTGTTGTTTTTACTTAAAGAAATGCCAAGTCAGTGACCGAAATAATAAAGGTGTATTGATTCATAAGAATCAATAAGGATCTGAGCCAGAAACTATAAACACACATTCCCACTGGGACAGGACAAAACATATGGCTCTATAAGTTACTCCATATGGTGGGTTTTTTTGCTGGGTGTTGGCTTGGAGAGGGGTTTTTGGTGTTTTGTTTTTATTTTTTTCTATTATTATTTTTGGTTTCTTGGTTTGTTTTTTTTTTTTCCAGTCAGCAATGTACAGTAAAAGAAGATGTACAGTCTGTCTTCAGGGTACAAAAGACAAACGAATATCTGCATAAATAGGGTTAAAGATGCAAGGCTTAAGGGCTGAGACCTCTGTCCTGTTTCTCTAGCTGAAGTAAAGGTAAACTTTTTCTTTTCAGCTTGGTAAATCAGTTTCCCTCTCAAGTCCCCATAATTCCCCTTATCTTGACTACTATGCTACGACTCCTCCTCCACTTTCCACTAATGTAAAATTGCAAGCTATGCTTCATGTATTGCATCACCTGTATTGATTCACACTCTAGGACCTTGCAGACATTTTTAACATGTAATATTAATGTTAAGTGTTCAATTAAGTAATAATAACTTTACACATAACAGCCTTTATTATTTCATATACAAAGTTTTAAACCTGGTTTTATCACCAACACATGTGTATTTTAACTTCAAAATTTAAAAAAACAAAACCTATTCCATAGGCTTCTAATTAGTAATTATCTATGATTAACAAGATTTACTTGTTTCACTGAAGTTTCTGCTCACTATATCAGAGCTGCAAATAGGAAAACTAGTTTTAATATCACTTTCTCAGTTTTTTTTTTTTGCAATGCTAAGAAAATTGCAATAGGTTTGCCTAGTTATATCTGTTTCTAGCATAAATATACATTTGTTTTGGGGTATGGTCCCTTCCAACCCAAACCATTCTATGATTCCATGAAAAAATTATTTCAGAAGAGGAGTGGTACTACAGTCAAAATAGGTAAGAATTTAAAACTGGTGTTATATTGAAATAGTCATGACCAAAGCAAAAACATTATCACATTCTAAACACTTTCATGTCTGAGTCAAAGGGAGTAAATAAGGTTATCTTACAAGTAGAGGTTCATCAACTTGTAATTAGAAGAATTATTAATTGCCTCCTTACTGAATATTCTCTTAAAATTGGTAACACATGCTATACCAGCACACACAGCAATTCACGTGCACAAACCCAAAATACATACAGCCAATTAACATGTACAAAAATACTCAAACATAGTTCAGAAACCATTTCTATTTTTAAATTAGTCATGCCTCATTTCTTCCTTAACTGAAACCAATTTAAAAAAAAAGTAATTGTGATCTAGCACCAACAGAATCTGTTGCATTAGTTTGGTTTGGTCAGTTGAATGGGGTTTGGATTTAGTTGTTTAAAACACAAAGAACAAAAACATGTAAGAATTTATATTAAAATAAAGATGACTCTATTATGATCGATGCAATGAGAAAAATTATCTTTCCTACTTAAAACCAATTTTACTACATAATATCAAGACTTCTTATAGTTTTTAGCAGTCTTCCACTTAGCCCTCTACTTTACAGAACTCCTTTCCCCAGCTAGAAACAGATAATCAGAACAACTGCACACATTTTTGTGATAAATCCAATCTTTTGTTTGATTTTTGGCATATGTGGATGCACTCATCCTTCCAGGGCATGCTGTCATGCCCACTCAAGGCCACGCTCTCCTGGCAGCATCAATGGGTGTGGGGAATCAGTGCCACAGGGTCAGCACCGCCCCAGGTCGCTGTTCACACCTCCAGCCCAGGCACCATCACCTGGGGCACGGGCATTCAGTGCTACCACAAAGCTGACACCTGGGAAGCGGAACAGCAAACCTACCTGAGCAAGTAACAAAATCTGCCTGAGCAAGTAACACAATCTTTCGTGCAAGAGGGATGAGAAAAACCAGGATTCTGTAACTATATTAACAGGAATGGGAACAGTAGCCTTGGGATTCAGAAACATATGTATTAATCAATGCAGATTACTTTCTCTAACCTCTCAGGACATCTTGCTCTCATCTGAGCTG
Organism: Zonotrichia albicollis; assembly: GCF_047830755.1. Taxonomy (NCBI): domain Eukaryota; kingdom Metazoa; phylum Chordata; class Aves; order Passeriformes; family Passerellidae; genus Zonotrichia; species Zonotrichia albicollis. The sequence continues at coordinate 28,167,297 of NC_133825.1, read as the reverse complement.
TCTAATTTTATATGTGCTAATTTCACTTAACTTTTCTAAAAACAGAAAACAGTGATCTGTAGGCAAAACAAGTTTAAGGACATACTATCATGTTTCAATTAAAGTTTAGTTTTCTGTATGTGGGAAGCTGCATTCAGACCAAATAAAAGTAATCAATTGATAATTCATCCTAGGTCCCATACCTGTACAAGATAAATACAAATACAGTTTAGAATTATCTTTTATAAATAAAAAGACAACAAAAAAATATAAATGAAAAATACACTGAAGCCTGATTTTATTTTCTGTGTCACTGAAGATGTATGTATACATGCTCATCCTTTCTTAGGAATAAAAAAATACTACAAATATCTTTCTGACATGCACAAAAACCGAAATTATAACATCACATTGTAAAGAAAAGCATACTACTGAAAATATAACATAAATAGAAATAAAATTATTTCCTCTTATATGCTGAGCAAAGGAAAAGCCAAAATATAATAATATATAAAAAACAGCTATATTTTGAAAAAGAAATGTTTTACTTTTGCTACTCTGTAGCAAACACCTTGAAACTACCAAGAATTCACTCAGGGAACCAGATCTGGATGCTGCTAGACAATGTGTGTGTAGATATTACAGCATTCCCTCCCCAAACTGAAATTACTGTACTAATCCTGTGAATAAACACAACCTACATTAACCTCATTACTATTAACTGAATACCAAAAATCCCTCATTTTCATTCAGCTGCTTCTCTCAAAACACTGATTCTGTAAAATTGGAACTTCCTTTTGCACACAGCAATCACTAATACAATTTGAGAATTCCACTCCATTCTACCACCAAGGAACATTTGGGGACCAGAAAGCTAAAAGGTTAAGGGACAAAGTGCCTTCCTTAAAAGTGAAGTGGTATTTTAGAACTTAGGATGACAACCTGACAAACCCACTTGCACACTTGAGATTGATTAGTTACATGGTCTCAAAGTGAAAAGTTTTCATACCATGATCATTATTTATTTGAAATCAGATTATATGTTTTAAGGTATAGCACTAATAAAAGGACTAGCCTTCCTCTCCCATGTGGTGTATATAAGCAGAATCCTTTGCCTTGCTAAATAAACCACAAACAGACTTAAACTTAATTCTGAGACATCTTTTGTGCAGCCTTTAGGCCATTTTTAAAAATTACCTCATGTTACTTGGCGTACACACAAAATGCCACACTTATAGTCTGGATCCTTTGACAATTTCCTATTCTAATTAGTTTCTATTGGGCTAGAAGATATTACGTGTCAGGATGGCAAATTTAGCCCATGTCCTCATTTTTCTCCCTTTCACTAAAACAAAAGGGTCATCATAAAACCCAAGCTAGCTCCTAACCAAGTTTTGGCAGTGCTTTTTTAAGCCTGTGTCTCATCTCTTGCAATGGAGTTGCCATTTAGAAGGTACATTGTCAATTTAATTCTTTGAGTAGCTCCTTGTGTCTGCCACCAGCAACTCAATCCTGGAATGTAATAAAGTAAGAGCAAATGGACAGCTCCCCAGTACAGCAGAAGTGCATAAGGCAAGAAGGTAGCTTTAGCCACATGTCCTAGTCTTCTAAGCCCAAGAAAACATTGTTCTTGTTATGAGAAGATCCATTTCCACCTGAATTATGCTTTTTAGGACAACTCCATCTGAAATATCCTCAGTAAAAAAAGGAACTGCCCTTCAGCTGATGCTTAAGAAACTCCTGCATGCAACAGTTGAAATCAACCTGGATTCCTGCCCGCCATACAAAGGACTAAACTTTATTATTTTCTACCCAAAGAACTGATATTACAGCCTGTAAAGAAAATTAATTCAGCCCTATGGAAAATAGAAAGAAAATTTACATTCCAAACATAATGTTATTTTGCATATAGAGGTATAGGAAGCAGAAGCTAATAATTCAGAATTAAATGCAGAGTACTTCAATACTTCAGAGACTCATAGTATACACAAAAGCAACATCTCTTAATTAAAGATTAACCCACTGGCTGAGAATGATACAAAAGTAGTTTGTGTTCTATTGTTTTTGGTAGCTGAGAAAGTAAGAAGTGAACATTAGACTAAAGATAATCAGGAACAGGCTGCTATGATTCCCAAATAGTCAGATCTCAATTTATGCCTCAACTTTGCTAAAAATTCAACATTCAACAAGCCAAACTATCACTATTTACCAGTACTGCACCCAGTTAGCACAATAATCCCTGGATTGCAAGATCAAAGGTGATATGCCCAGTCCTTAACACAATGCCAAGGAAACATTTCACCACAGAATACAAAAATCTCCTGGAACATTTCTGAAGCATTACTCTACAGTCCAAGCAGCAGCAAAAAATTCTTCAACAGCTATGAAACAGTTTAAAGCAACAAATAAAAAGCTAAATGGAACTTTTCTGACAGCCTTTTGATAGCAATTCATTTAACATTTAGGAGCAACACTTTTGAAATTTATGTTTCTAAAATAGAGAAGGCCATTCCTGGAAGCTCTACTACTGAGTACTTTCCTATTTCTTAATCAACATACCATGGGAAACCATAGCTCTGTGAACACCAAATTACATGTCTTTAAATTCTTATTGTGCCAGTTAGGACTCACTACAATTTCTTTAACTGTATTACAACATTATTTTCATTTTTCCTAATTTTTGCGCTTTAGGGTTTTTTGTTTAGCATTTTGGTTTTTTGTTTTGTGGTTGGGTTTTTTTGTGTGTGTGTTATAGTTGATTTCCTTTTGCTTTGCAGTTAGCATTCCTATTCACTTAATGACAGCTACTCTGTTGCAAGACAAAAAATACCTAAAAACAATGAAGAGCCAATTCAATACAGTGTTTTTAGATACTAAACAACTTGTTTGAATTTCAGTCTTTAAAATTACATAAAAAATTTCCACAACATACAGAATTCTCTCCCAGAGTAGTTTTTAGTCTTCTGGCATTTTCAAACACACTTCGGAATTATACTTCATATCTATATTTGTTAACCATAAAGTCAACAACATATGCCTCAGAGACCATTAGAATCAAGAAGTATTAATTCTTCAACCTTTTTAATTCCTTTTTTCTATACATATACTAGAAAGATAAATTATGCTATTTTGGAACCTATTAAATAAATAAAACAGTGATAGTCATACTACTTAATTTTCCCTCTGATGAACAATTCAGTGACCTGCTGTGAAACAAACAAACAAACCAGCCAAGTGCACCTATTCTTGAAAGTTTCCTCTTCTATAATTAGCTGTACCTTGAATTCCTTCTGAATATATTTGCACATCAAAGAACATTTTTGTAGTAAAACATGTACATACAAAATTTAGTTACAATTTTAAGTTGTGCAACAACTGTGACAAATTACTGTATCATAAAATGTAGTTATAGCTGATAAACTAACACTTGACTAAGTGCTCAAAAACCTACCAGAACAATTCTCATCTCCCTTAACAAAGTGTGACCAAAATTATATAAATGGGAACATAAGATAAAGGTTACAGGAAGCTTTACCTGAAAAAGAGTGAAAGTAGTCTAGTATAGTGAAGTGAAAGTACAGTATAGTGATGTGAAAATGAATTTATAAATACTCATCTACCAAAAAAAAATTCTTATTTAGTCTTACATAATGAAATTATGAAAGTCCTTCATGTAGGATGAGCAAAAACCCCAAGGTTAGAACAGCTGGATTTCATTGATTATATGGAAGCAATACCATATCTTCCATCCACTTCTACTTTCCTTAGATAACAGATTTCCCATGATAACTGAATGCAGACTTGTAGAAAAGGGCAGGAAATAAGCAATTTTGTACTCAGTCTGATTGCAACCCTTGAGGATTTGCTACTTGCTTTGTGTAGTAAAGAAAATTTTGATCTGAAAGTCTCAAGCAGTTGTCTATCACTGATAAAGTTTCTGCATACTTTCAGTCTGAACAAAGGAAAACCAAACATTTCTCCTCTCATACATGGAAATGCAAGCGTCTCTGAATCACCCATAAGACACAATTTTCTGAAAAGCCTCTTAAATTCAGAAAGTTTAAATTTTGTTTTGAAAAATGTTAATATCACTTATCTTTGACCTGAAATTCCTCTTGGATAATTTCTGGGCTTGTATCAACCTTTACAACTACAACATTAGTCATAAAAATTAAATGGTTGTGGTCACCACACTAGATTCAGTTGGAAAAACTGCAATTTACTGCTCTGGATCTGTTTGGGTTTGGTAAGACACTGAACAAGCTTATGGAAGAGAAATTAGCCATTTACTAACTGGGTAGTGCAACACTTGTTGCAGTAAAAAAAATGTTGTGTTTACCACACAGCAACTAGACAGGTCTCGAAAATCATTCACATGGCAAACAGCGGAAGGTCTGGAGGGAAAAGGAGGGATAATTATATATACCAGCCTTGCTTAAATACTCTTCTATAGGCACCCATTCTTGGCTACCATTTGCAAAATAATATTTGGCTATATTTATCTTTGATACAAAGCTGTTAATTACATTCCCTTTATGTAAAAGGGAATTATTTACTTAGATTATTGAAAATAATGTCTGGCCTTGGTTTAGCTGCTCAAAAGGAAAAAGCAGGGCAAAGAAGCCCCCATAAAGAAAGGAAACACTTGGAATCAGTACAGCTAAAAGGATTACAGTCACTTATCACAACAGAAATACACATTTTGTGTCAGAAATTGCAAGTTACACACATGGCTATGTCAAGGAATAACCTCCTTGTATGATCAAGTTTACAGGTAGAAAAAAAAGAGCTAAAGAAGGAGGAAAAATTAAAAAAAAAAGAAAAAATAAGAAAGCTGGTGACAAAGCCTATGAACACAATCTAGCCTATACATGTTTGTTTTGATTGTTGTAAAATTTGCTTTGCTGAAACATCTTGGGAAAAAAAGATACAGAATAGGAATACCTATACCTGATTACTTTTAAAATTCACATGACAAGTGCATTAAATCTAGTGCTCTTTTTTTCTATTGCCTTCACATTTTCCTTCTTTAAATTGCCTTTAGGCAAACATTCTCTTTTTAAAAGGCTGATATAGAATGTGTAATTCTGTAATTGAAGGACAGCTGGCTGTTACCATGATATGCCAAATGAAGATCGTTTCCACTGGAATTTGTGGCTACCACTGATTATAGGTTAAACTCCCAGAATTAAAACCCCATTCATAAGGATTAGAAAGGCAGAGCTTAAGACTTGCCTTCCATATGTCCCTGTTCTCACAGAACAGTAGATGCTGCTTTGTAACTGCCCACAAGAGCAAACAAACAGCACAAAAACATGGCTACAGGGAACATCTTTAAACTATAAATAAATGTTATTAACTGAGATCCAGTGCATGCTGAGCACCTTATTACAGTCTAGCAAAATGACTGTGCCTGGAAAAGTGCCTAAAGCCTTAAGATTTCCTTACTTAATATATAACATTTGAGCAACACAATGATTTCTTAGGCAATTTTTATGCCACAGACCATAATTTATAGATGCCACACCTATAAATGGTTCTGCAATTAAAAAAAAAGGCATTTTCTTTACCCATCATTGCAATTTTATGTTGATTTAACTTTATCAGGAGGCATAGAAAAAATAATGGACTCAAACTGGGGTTTTTAACATATGTTGATACTTTATAAAATCCAACACTACGTAAGAGGAGCATATTTGTAGTTCACAGTGTAAAGGATCATAAGCTATGCTGGCACTTTTTAAAGGCACTAAAATCCAAACCTGACCAACATGCACTGCTCATGAGCTTTGGTCCTAAACACACATTTCTGAATGGTTCTCTCTAACACATGCACAAATGAGGATATATATTGGAGTACACAAAGTTCCAACTGATTTTAACAGGAGTTGGTCCATTTTAGCCTACACTACAGAGCCACATGTTACCATTCCCTACAGATGCCACATGCATCATATTGCCCACCAAAGTTACAAGGCTATGTTGCTGCTGCAGGCTAGAACAATACTTTTTCACAAATGAGTTTTGTTTACTGCTTTTGCTGCTCAGTGAGTTAAAAACCATCAAGTTTGGAGCTGCAACTGCAATAGAATCAGTAGATAAACTGTGGATCCGTGCAGCTAATTGTTTTGCTTTTGGCTATGGCATATGTATTACTTGATTGCCAATTTCACGCTCTGATACTGCTTCTTTATAGCAGCAGATGAAACTGAAGCTCAAGTACTCTGTTCAAAGAGGCTGATAAATATGTATTCCGCCCCTCTGCAATGTTTGACACACTCCTCACCCATTGTTATGCTTCCCTTTTATGAAGTGCAAAACAGGCCCCTATTTTAGCTCTTATTCTTGCCACTGTCAAACCCAATTTAGATATGCTTTTGGCTTAATCAGTATGCCAAAAGGAATTTTAATTTTCCTGTTTACAGAAATCCTCTTATAATTTGTTGTGTCTGTAGAGCATTTAGGTTTGAGGTGGGGGTTCGCACTGCTGTGCAATTCTAAAAAAAACACAAGCGAAGAACAGCAGCACATTTCTCTGCAGATGGAGAAATAAGCACTGAAGAAACCCTACTGCTCCATGTGCATGACTGAAGTTGCCAATTACGGCTGAGATTCAGCCTCCTAGGAGCAGCAAGTATTGCTGCTGTAGTTAATTCAGATCTAGCTGGCTCTAAGGACTGCCTGAGATGAAGGTACAGCTCTACAGGAGAGCCAAAGAGTTGGCCGAGGAAATGAAAGGTTTGGCTGGTCCTTGTATTATTAGAACACAGAAAAGTCAAAGCAGTTTCTAACGTTACCTTTAAGAAAATTCAAAGGACATAAAATATACTGAAATCTATCAAATTCATGATAATTACATAATAGTGAATCAGACCACAACAATAATAAAAAATGAATGGTTGTGAAATCGAGAAACAATGGAACAAAACCAAAAAGCAAGTCTAAGGAGATAAAACTTACTGGTTTAATTCAAATACATTTATATCTTCACTGAAATATCACAATATTTTTATTTCCATATTTTACTATGACTCTATGTTCTTACATCACCTATATACAAGGAACTACCCATAATATTTTTACTGTCAAAGAACCCATAAATTCTGCATTACAGTATTTTTAAAATGGAAATTCTTAAATTTCCATTTTTAAAATACTGGAATGTAGAAGTTATGGAGGGTTTTTTTTTTCCATTTTCATGACACTCCAGTCACGTTAAGAATGAGAGGGCTTGGAACAATTAAGTCTTTGCTATACTCATGTATGAAATCTAAGTAAAAAAGAAAAAAACAAAAAAACAACAAGCCACTAGTGTATGCAAACTGGCAAGTTCATATATTTTTTTTTTAATTTATCAAGCATATTTATGTACACACATATGCATTCATACATATAGAAACAAACACACACACAACAGGCATACAATTTTAGATCCTGGGCCACACAAATCTGGTTTCCTATAGAACAGATCTTCATCATTGCCTAGCAACCAGAGCTATTTTTATGTCAAACTGTAATAATTCAACATTTCAGCTGTCTTTATGGAGATTTGGGGGTGGGGGAGATCACTTAAATCCCATCTCTTCCCATTTGTCCCTCCAATATTCTGACATTTGAACTTTCCAAACCCAAAAATCACTCCTTCCCAGAAGTCAAGTTAGGACAATTTCACCATATAAAGCACAAGCTGGAGGAAAGCTCTGAATGACAGAAAAAGAGATTTTAGACAGAAAAGGTGACCTTAGCAAACACTTTGCACTCCACAGATTGCTATGGATAGCTGTAAGTTTTATTTCTTATTTTCAGAACTCTCTGTAGGTTCTGATGCACTCACAAAAGGTCCATGCAGCTAATACTGCCTAATAATGCATAGCACAACTGCTTCTTATTTTAAGAGCTATGTCTAATTACAAAATTACATTTTAATTACAAAACTCACCAGAAGAAATGACTGAACACTATTGTCCTGGGGTTCTGTACATGAAGGCAACTGAAAATAAGATTCCCTTGAAAGAATTGTAACACAAACATGGAGGAGATGGGAGTTTAAAGCAAAAAAACAGGTATACTGCTTTCCCAAATTCACAGCCTGCTTCTGTCTACAAATAAATAAAAGCTAAATATTCTGTGTGAAAACATAATCTCGGAAGGTATATAAGAAAGATAAAGAAAGATGAGGTATTAAAAGACTTGGTCTTGCATATTCAAATTGGCTGTGCAATCATGAAGATAATATTCCCCTTCCTGCACATCAGATGTTATGTGGTTTACCTTCAGAAAAATCAGCATCAATTTTAACTGAAAGACAAAATTCTGGTGCATACACATAGCACCAGAAGGTAAAACAATGTCTCTATGGCGATTCTCTGATGAAAAATAACAGGAGCTCTTAACATTACATAATCTAAAAATGCACAAGACTGAAACCTGAGAGAAAGATGAACCAAAATACAGCCATTGCCTACAATTTTACACAAATAATACATGGAATCAAGAAACCTACAGAAACTCGCATCCAAACATTCTCCTGGCAAGTTTACTGCTTCCCACCAAAAAAATATGCTTTAATCACAGTGTACAACTGCCTTCATACTGTCATCAGGTAAGGATATGAAAACTAACTAAATTGAAAGTCAGAGATTCCTCTCAGATATGCATGGTTCCTGTTTTAGAAACAAGAAAACAGTAACACAAGAGTTCAGACATTTCCCAAAGACACTGACTTTAAGGCAACTGTGAATTCCAGTGCTGGGTTCCAAGGTGGGAAACCACCTAAACTGCAATAATATGTGCTTTTTCAAAAATGGGAGTGGTTGGAAGATGGCACAGAATAGAGTCAAGAGAATTTAACTTAATTCATTTCTGTCCTTTCAGTATGCTTAGAGATAAATCAAAAGGCAACTGCAGTGGTTTCTGAGCTATGTAATGCACCAAGTAACCATTACAAAGAAATAAACTAACTCCATATCTTTGCTCATTTAAATGCTGTGGAAGTCTGTAAAGCTGCTTTTCTCTGTAGAGGTTTTCCCAGAAATAGGTTTAGGTAAGGTGGTTTTTCTCAGCTGTTGTCTTTGGAATTCTACTTCTTTCTATGGCATTTCCAGGAAAGTGCTGTTTGATGGAAAACACAGCTGAAGGCTAAGAACCACCTTTGGGCACGTTTAGGAAAATAAATTATAATTGCTTAGAGAAAGTCTATGAATTTATATAAAAGCAAAAAACAGGAGTATAGTATGATCCTTTAGAAATTCCTTTCTGTCATCCAGTAGGGTGGGTCGGTGCTAGCCTAAAAGCTTCTAACTAAATATGAACACAGCATTCCCTAAAATTAGTAGACGGTTTAAAATAATGTATTCCTGGTGCTTATAAAAATCACCCATTAAAAAACCAGCAGAGAAACACAATTCAACAACTACAACAAGAAGCCAAAGAACACATAGAAAAATAAATTCCAAGTAGGATTTCAGTTGGCACAGGCAAGACAGATGTCCCATGCTACACAGCAGGCAGTATTTGATTTTCTTTCCTAAGCTGAAAAACTACCAAATGTAATGTCAACCAACTGTGATTGGGATCTCCAAGCACAATCAGGGCTTTGAAAACTGACACAGTTTAAAGTTATAATTGTACATAATACCTGTCCTTCACAAACTTAAAAGTCTTAAAAACAAAAAACACACAAAGAACCAACAGCCTTACAGAGCACTTGACAGAAAGTGTAAATCCCTTCAAGGGAGAAAATTATCACAACTGACAAATAAATCACATCCAAACATTCCACATTCACTAGCATGTTATTTCCTTCCGTTATTGCTTTGCTATACTCTTTATTAGCAAAATTACCATAGAAAGCTGGAACTCTTTAATAATTAGTCCACTGTTATACTACTTGCTCCTTTTTGTCAAAAAGTTCAGATCTTTAAAAGGTGCCACTTACATCATGCTTATACATGTGTATTGGAAACATTTGAAATTTAATTTCCCACACAGAGGCATACAAATCTAATGATACAACAAAACTCTTTCCCTGGCTCAGATGCTCTGTGGTTATGGAATACCTCCTAACAAAGGTTCACTTCAGCAGCTCTGGGAATTATAATTGCAAATTATTATCTCCTATATTGGCTCTGTTCTTCTAACAGTCATCAAAAAAAGATAAAATGTCCTCAAACCACATCATTATTAGCCAAAAATATGTCCCAGTTTTCAGTTTATTCAAGTTTAGATTTCTGGCATTACATATATTTTCTAGAACATTATTGTATGTGCGGTAATAGCAGTGTAAATGAGGAGTAATGCCAATAAAATTCTAAAAGAAATACAAAATAAGCACATACAGCAGGAGCCCTGGTTTTTCATACACAGCAGTCTTTACAAGAGAAGTGGGTAAAATAAGTTCAAACAAGTATATAAACCTGGCCTCAATTATCCTAATTAAAAAAAAAAATAACACCAGTAACAAGAAATAACTGCATTATTTGTTTGATGTTTGGGGTTTCATTTTAGTACCCTTTGAGGTACTGTCCATCCCAGTTTAGCTGAGTAATGAAATGATAACTCATCCTTCACAGGTAAGATTAAGGAGATTTTGCTTGCAAAATTTACCAATAGATGCAGCTGCGTCTCATTAAATCTGGCTGTCAATGTGCTTCAATGAAGCTAGAGGACTAGTTGAAAAATTTATATTAAAAATTATTAGCTTAAACATAGAATAAGTAAACCAAACAACATTATGTGATTATTGCATTAGAAATCCTAAAAGATCACCATAATTTAAAAAAAATCAAATAATATCTACACATTTTGATTTATTTTTCTGATGCTGCTACTGCAGTCATTCAAGCCTGTGCAGTCTATGAAAACTAGGTCAGGCATGTAATCTCATTCATGTAATTCTGGTTTTGTCTATCCATTCAGTTTTCATTCTTCTGTGGCTTCAACCCAAGGAAACATTATTTCAAGGAACAAGTAGGAACTTCAGTTTGATTTTTTTTTTTCATTCTGTATGACTGGTTAAGAATAAGCCAACTTAAGCCCAAGAGATGCAAGATGAGGTTCAGAGTATGGACAGGTTTCTAAATAAGAATAAAAATATACAGTTCTACTTGCTATAAATATCCTAATATAAAATTTTAAAAAAAGAGAACAGATGCTAAGAAAGATTAGAGTACTTTTCTGAGAACCACGCAGCTACATTGCAGCAGCAGGGGCAAATTGCCACATCTTCAGTCACAGCTTTCCCCAGGAGAACTGGTAATGAGCAATACCTGTCAACTAGCAGTTGAGGATTTGTATCCTAAGTATTTAAAGGAAACAAACAAAAAAAAATTAGAATTCAAAGCCACTTTGCTGTGATGAAAAGTTAGAGCATAGCATCACCTTCTACAGCTAACTTTGCCCATATTCTTGCTATTTTCCTCATTTATGTCAAGTAGACAAAAAACATGCCTGGGTATGAAAAAAATGTAAACTATTACATCCCTTTCACTGTAAATGCAGCTTAATTTACAGAGCACAGCAGGAATGAAAATTTCATTATTGTTTTTCTTACTTCAAACATGTAAATTACCGTTCAATTCAGAACTGCAACATGTAAAACTCTTTGTGATGAAGGTTCATTGAGGAACATTTAACAGATATTTAAATCAATGACACAACTAAAGACAAGGCACACAATGTTATATGGGTTATCCATCACAAAACAAACTCCATTTAGCATTTACAGGCTTTCCAAATTTGGTAGCTTATGAAATACTTTTTGCCATTATTTCTAAACAAAGCTCTCTGAAGGATGGTTGAGAGCTGGTGCCAGACAGGCCAAAAATAAAAACCTACCAAAAACCCACTCACACCCAACTTCACACACCCAGCTTCCACCATGTGTTCTCACAGACTAATATTTGATTTAGAAGACAGTTTGCTTCTGGCAATTGCCCTCCCCAAAAGGATCAAGATAGCATGCATTTCTTCTTACCGTTTCACAAACAAATTAACAAAAAAGCTTTACATTTTGCACCAGAAGTCTTGAGCAAAATGGAGAATATCAGAGAAGTGGAATATTACAAAAATCCTTTCATGAGATTCATCACCCTAGGGGGCTGAGAGGGCTTTTTCCCCTGCTTCTTTTTCTAACATAAGCTTGCTCTCCACTGAAATCTTATCTCAGGATTTCTAGTAATCAACATAAGACACTCAAATAAAGTCTTATTTTAATTTTAGAAATAATTACTAGGAAAATATCCAACAGTCTTTGCCTTTAACACATATAAATCCTATCAACTGCACTGGCTTCAGTAGAATTTTACTCCATGTGTGTTAATACATCAGCTTACACAAGTCATGACTGCCCTTCCTCACAACAGAACCACATTTAAGGAGTTTTCCAGTTGCAAAACTGTCACCATTTATTGATGTATCAGAAGGACCTTGTTTCCAAGCTCTAAGTATCTCCCAGCTCTTTCTAGCAGAGTGGTCTGAAGACCCTTCAGAAAATTTCCAAGATGATAGACTGGGTCAGTTACAGAGTTCTATTATTTTATTGCCACAGAATCAATATTAGCTGAAGTTGTAGAAACAACTACCATTGTAACATATATATATATGCAATATTGTGCATATTAAAGGTATGAGGTTTCAATTGGCAATGCCTTAAGTAGTCTAAATTTTTTTCCAGAAATGGAAATAGCTAAACTTATACCTTCTGGGGGAAGAAAAGAGATCAAGCACTTCAGAAAATTGTTAATCAATTATGAGCCTGTTGGGTGGGTGGGGGTGTTAGGCTGTTTCACTTCTGTTTTTTTTAAATTATAAATATTTGTTTCACCTCTCTTGGGTGAAAGAGAAAAGACCTTCAGAAAAAAAAGGTTCAAGACCATTCATTGGCTGAAAATTACTTCAGAAGTAAGAGGAGAAGATCACAAATTTATGCTTGCAGTTCATTTGCCTTACATATCTAAAGATTTCATCAAGTCACAAGGCAAAAGTAAAACATCTATCATGGAAGACATTCTGACTCTCATTTGGGGACCTAAGAAGAACAGTTTTCTTAGTGACTGGAGGGAATTAGTCTTTCAAGACTAGTCTAGCAGTTCTGTTACAAAACAGAATACAGAAATAACCCTTCCTACCATTTTGAAGGATGATATAGATGAAAAAATTTATTCTAGGCTATGCCCAAAGGAAAAATTCTACAACACTTATTCAGAATAAATGTGCACCTAGCAGCTAAATAGTTAGAAATGTAATTGAGATTTCTGAAATCTTGAAGCAGTACACAAGCTTATGAAGTGATAAATGAAACACTGCTGAATTTCTAAGCACAGGCATTAACCCAGAATTATAGGTTAATTTCACATATTAAAAGACAGAAAATGTGTTATTAGCAGCAGTGAAAACACATTCACGTTAAAAAATGCAATCACAAATTTCATGGAAGTTAATTTCTGGTCACCTTGCTCTAATATTTCTAACTAGAGAATAATTTAAGTATGTGTCACAATAAATAAAATAACAGTGCTTATTCACCAAGCAGCATGTGGATCTGCATTGTCCACATAAACAAGGGCAAATGGCAAACAGGAAAGCAAGACAGGAGAGATTTAATTGGCATCCAACTGAGCTCTTGGCTCCTGTGATTCAGAAGCTCTAAAAAACATTTTTTCTTCCATATAAATATTTCAAGGGAGACAGGATCAAAGCCCCTTCCATTTTGCAGGTATCTCACAGCTTTCATCAAATCTAAATATAAAAAGAGTTAGAAATCATATTCTGAAATGGCAGCCAGGATAAATCTTAGGAAAGGGCTAGGAGTGGGACTGTCTAATCCAATTAGAGGCACCTGGTGATACGACTGGCACTCTCTAGAGTGCCATCCAAAGCGGCAAACATCCAGCAGAGACAAATTAGGATTCACAACAGAGCAACGGGAATTTTTAGAGACTCAGATGTTGAAGTAAGACCCCAAATGGCAACAACTCAATATTTCAATGTTCTCTCCCTCCCTTTCCACTCAGTCTAAATTCACCAAGGAATTTCATGAAAACAGATCCCTGCCAAACCATTCCTGCACAGGAACAAGAAGGGATGTGGAATATTGCCTTTCCACTGAGCATCCCATGCAGACACATCCATGCCTATATCCACATTTCTGTATTCCCCTGTTCATCAGCAACTCCTATTTCTACGTAATTCTTAGTCACAGATGGATTGATTGCTTCTGTGACACACTACCTGTCTGCTAGACAGAAGTAGCTTCACTTGCTAATCAGAGCTCTTGGACAAGGTTTTTTTCAGAAAAGTGAGAAGCAATGTTAGAACTGGATTTACAACACAGACTTTCTGAGTTAATGCATTTATTGAGTTAATGCATATAATGAGTTAATGCATTTTATTAATACAACTTGAGTTAAAACTGCAAGTTCCCAGTTAAAACACCAAGGGCAAGTTGGGTTTAGTTGAGCCAACACAATAGAAAATAGTAAAATTAAAACAAATTTATTTTTTAAAGAAGAGAAAACAAAAAGGAAAAAGAATTTGCCTCCAGCCGTGGAAAAAGCAGATAGACAAACTAGTTAAGAGGACCAAGGCTTTCTGTTGCCTTAAAAAGGTGGTCAGGATCACATATATTTGAGCTATTCCTTGCTCCTTTTTTTGTGTTACCAGCACATGTCGGTCAATACAGAATGCTGGGAAACATTCCCCACTTAGTGATGAGTGAAATAATCCTACAGATATGCCAAACCTACTCCCCCCTATGCCATGGCTGCCTGTAGAATGATGAAAGTCTCATCGTTTTACTGCTGCATTTATAAGGGTATCTTTACATAAGAATAATGGTATTGATTGTGTTCAAAGAAAGAGATATTTGGATTTTTTAAGTCCCATTAAAATTCACATGAAACTGAGAACAATTCACTAAATCTCAGGTCAACTAATAGTAGAGATAATTTATTACTAGAGAAAGGGGCAAATTCAGGCATTAATTTGTCAGCATTGGTAGACTTAACAGGTTGTTATGTCATGTCCTATCAGTGTTAGCATGAAATGCATCATTTACTTACCCAGATTAGCTGTATCTAATTTAAAAAATAATAATAATTGATTTTGAAAATTACTTTTCAAGTCACTGAGCACAGAGGAATTACACAACAGTCTAGATTTAATGAGGATTAAAGGAAGCAATGGAAGTTATAAACTAGAATGACAAAATAAACTATCTAGAGAAATGGGATGTGCTCCCTTCAGAGTCTAAATGAAACAATACTTGAAATTAATTCTTCTGTAAATAAGTACTGTTGTAATCAAAATTGTCATTTGCATTGCTACAGTAGTGTCACTTGGCATATAAAACCAGATTTATTTTATTACATCTCCATGCAGGAATTGAAATGCTGTGTAACTTCATAATGGCCAAGTGCCTCTACTGATGTCTGTGTTCAGATCTTCCTTTAATGCTGAGCCATTCATGGCCAGCAGAAGCTTAAAGAGTTCTCCATCAACAGTCTACATCTTCAGGCAGTAACACAAAGATTGCTGATGCTTAACACCTCCAAATAAACTTACACAGTAATTCTGACTTGCAGGAAATCAGTTACACTAAGTAAATGGAACCAAGGCTAGTCTTAGTGCTAGGAAACCACTTTCAGTGTGCCAAAGTGAAAATCATATGAAAATAATGTTTCAAAACATTAGTACAGTATATCAAAGATGCCAAGATAATAAAAGATAAGTATTGAGAATTCCTTACAGTGGCACCCTTAACACCACCAAGTTCAGCTTATCTTGCCTACTCACCAATGTCCCATTACACACAGTTTTGACCTGAAAACCATGTCTAGAGACTGAGCTCAAAGACAAAACTGACTTGGATTTTTGCAGTTAAGCTTAAAAAAAGACAATATAATCTATTGTTTTTGCCCAACCACCCAACAGTTGTAACAGTGAAAGAGGCTGTGAAACTAGCTAGCAGGAAGGATTCTGCCCAACCTGGAGTGGAACAGAAGCTGCTCCTCACAGAAGACATGACACTGTAGGTAAGCAAATGAAAGTACCACGTCCATAGATTTTGTCTCTCTTGCTTTCTTGTCCTGCTCTCCATGGAGTGACTGGATTAGAAACCACATTCTAAGGGATAGCACAGATAAAGCATGTTTTGCTAATCATGGCACTAAACAGGGAGATTTTGTAAGTTTAATTTGGCTAATGATAAAAATATGATAGTACCCTTCCTAAGAATCAGCTTTATTTTCCCAGCCTCTGTTTTATCTCATTGTCAGTTCTAGTCTCCTAGTATCACCACAAACCACAATTCAGTTCTTTAGGTATCATAACAATTCTTCATAGTTACTTTCTAGCAGATTTTTAGTAAAATTGTTTTAGACTCATTTTCCTAAAGTTTAAAGAAACTTTCCACTAGTAAAAAATTACAAGCACTACAAAGCTCTCTTTTAGTTCATATGGAGTTTTTAAAACCATAGACATAACTCCAGTACTTACAGTATATTTGAGTATTTCAAGAAACAAAATCATGAAAATCAGGATAAATCCTGAAAGTGGTATCATGTGCTCTAGCATCCTGATCCCAAAAGATCCTCAAATAATAACTTGAAAGTTACAAAATAGCTTATTTTTCATACATGAAGGTTGCGCATTGTCTTTAGCAAAAGGGGAATTTACTAAGTACTTTTTAAAGTTAGTAATACCAAAGAAAAGCAATTGCTTTGTAACTGAATATGTGCTATGACACAGACTTGCTGAACAAGGAAATTCTGGTTCTTTGCCCACATTTCAGTTTGCAAATCTGGCCCAGCAAGAACGGCCACTGACTTGCTCCTGCACTGAGACTTTGCTAAAACCATTCTTCACAAAAGTTATCACACTGTCATCATTACAGTACAGAGGCAGGAAGAAAAAAAGAACATCACAAAAGGAAATGAAATAAGAAAAAAAGGGCAGAGCAATCAAAACCCATTGGCAGTGTCCCCAGAAGGGTTGGCAGAGAGCGGCTGCATCCTGCTGACACCTGGACATCCCTGCCCAGGAATGCTGGCCCCTGGCAGGCTGCCAGCCAGAGCACCACTGTCAGGACCCCAGCTCCTTCCCATCCCCACATCACACTCAGGGATGCAAAGTTTCCCAAACCACATAGGGGCGATAGAAAAAAATGGTTTGTTGTGAAATTATGCAGGTATTGGGTCACTTTTTAAATGGGACTTGCCCACTTGTGGAACAGTTCATTAAAATCATTCAGTAACAGTAAAAAACAAACCCAAAAGCACAGACTGCATACTTTAGTAAAGGCGAGAGATGGTTACTGGTAATAAAACAAGAATTAGGCCAAGCCTTAGAATGTTTTTTCCTTTCTATAATATACAAAATTCAAGTAATCACAAAACAACATATATTGTCTGATCAATATTTATCCCCTCCTGGCACAGATCTACCTTTCAGAAACTTCTCTACATTTGAGGATTTGTGAACCACTCATGCTAGTACTTGATTATAGCATATTAATTTAAAAATGTAAGAAAAAATAACAAACCTCAATCTATGCATTATTAACAATGTTTTCATTATTTTCAGGCTCATTAGAAAGAAAATTCACTTCCTCACCCTTCCTTTTAAATGAGTTTAGCTGTGTCCAGATTTGCCCACAGTGAATCAGTGAGGGAACTGGGTTCCCTCCTCAGCTCTGGCTTCTGACAACACAGCAATCACAGCATCCTTACTGCCAGACATTCAGTATCTTTGTCATCAATCTTATCTTTAGCTGCCACTCAAGGAGAGAATGGGAATATAAAGCATCATGATGTAGTAACCCAGATAAACCTTATCAGTGACTTAAATTACACCCAAAAAGAAAAAAAAAAAAACCACCCAGGGAGATAAAACTTCCTCAAGAGGCCTCTTGGTAGTCACTGACATCATCTTTCAAACTTACCAAAATCATTCTATAAAGACTTCCAAAGGACAGGCTGATGTTAAAAGGAGATGAAGAGCTTTATTGAAGTTTACATTTCACATCAGGGATATAAAAAGTCTCCTGTACAAATGCCATTCATGCAGACTACTGTAGATGCAAATTAACTTGTTCTAAGGAGTTGTTATCAGATAACTATTTGCAGGAGTAAATTGGAAGCAGTGCTTCCATGATCAATTACTTGTCCAAATATCAGATAAATTCTATTTCTGGAGACCATTAGGAAGGCTTCTGCTACAGTGTGACTCTAGAGTTCTTCACCACTTTTTCTTTACAGAACTGCAAGACCATAGAATCACACAATTGCAAAGGAGCCACTAACCCAGCAAGATTCCCCCAGTGCCAACCAAGAAGCCTGTGATGCCACAGAGGCTTAACTAGTCTCTCGCATCCAATACCATACTGCAACAACTAGATTTTCTCATCTCACATCTTTCTACAAGAAAAAAATTAAATAATACTAAAAGCTGAAAAAAACTGTGTAAGTAACTGAGATGCAAGATTAGGGAAAAATACTTTCTTCAGAGATATTAAACAGTAGGGACACTTTCAAACCTAATTCTCTCCCTGACTCTAGCAATTTGGAAAATCAAACAAACAGGAAATACTGTACTCGAATTTCAGTCAAATAATATTTGGGTTGCATAGGTGAAGAAAATTTGGACGTGGAAGTTCACATAAAAAGCACTGGTGAGTACGACCCAGCAAGTAAATGCTGCTCAGTATGACCCATCTTCCTCACTCTGAAGTTTCACTCAGTTTTATCTCTTTGGTCCACAGCCTCCAAGATTTTTAAGTACCTCAGGATGAGTCTTGTAGAACTAAAAATTAAAAGTTAGTAAGTACAGACTTTATGGTCTGCTTTACTTCTAACACCACTTTGAGTTAAACCAACAGTTAGCTGTTCTGAAAATTTGGTTTTCCTCTAGTAAAACAGGTAAATCTTCCATCTTCACCCTTCAAAATCCCTATGCACACATCTTTAGCAGTTTGGGTTTTTCCTAGTAAGACAACATGAAAACAAGCTTTCATCCTCCTGTACTAATTTCATTCAATGTTCCACTCAGGGGGAAAAGCTCTGGAGCACAGAGGTCAGGCACTGAGCTTTTCAGCATTTCTCTGCAGAGACTACAAGGCAGAAGAGGAATGATAACAATAATACATAAATACACAGCAGAACCCAATTGCTTTCTATCCTTCATCCTTCAGTGTGTGCTCAGATTTCTATAGACGCCCTAAAGATTTTCACATCTTCTCAGAAGCTGAAATTTCCTTTTCATAGGCAAAAAACAAAAAACACAGCAAGCATATCACTCTTCTACAAGATGCAGAGCTCAAAAATCTGAATTCTAAGTACCCTGTGGGAAATATTGCTGGAGCATGAACATTCATTAATTATAAAAACTGATTAAATTTTTCCTTCTTAAAGCCTTAAGGTTATTTTCAGATTCTGCCTTCCCAGAATTGGGTCACCTTCATGCCCTGCCCCCCATCCCCTCCTCCCCAATACATAATTTACTAGCATTAATTACCTTAATTTAAAATAAATTCAAATCAGCAGAGCTTGAGGAAAAGTATTCCAGCAATATGAGGACGGCCTCTGGAAAGACCAAGGGGAACATAGGCAAGCAGAACACAAAAAAAACCTTCTTAAATATCAAACAGAAACCTGTATGGACTTTCAGGACAGAAGCCACAATGCTGACTGCTATCTATACTCACTGCCTTCTTGCCAATTGCCTTACTAATGAACAAAAGTTTGCCAGTACACAAGGCAATAGCACACTGTGAACAAGAGATGCTGCGAAATTAATCCATTAGAGTTTAGGCACAGCTCTTGAAGTAGAGAGTGAAGAGCAGCCCATCCTATGACCTCCCCGAGATGACCAAGAATTACCAAGGGGAAGCACATGAGGCAGGCCCACCTGAGGAGCACTAACAAGCATTTGAGGCACAGAGAAAAAGGGGTTTTTTGCCTATTTTTCTAACCAAAATTGTGAAAACAAGAGAATGATAAAGGAGTAAGAAGCTGGTAAGACAGAAACCAACTGCTGAAAATTCACTGCTAAGACCTGAGACCTAAAAAAATAAAAATAACAAAAATTTTAAAAAAATTCTATGCAGACAACACAGCAACAAGTTCAGAACTTCCACTTGTAACTTTGAGAAGGTAGCTGATATAGACAGAACAATAAGAGAAAAGTGGAAAAGTCACAAAGTATCAAGGACTATGGAAAAATGGAGTCAGTTCTGCCAGTGATGAGCAATTAATAGAACAAAGGAGAGCAATCATACTAAAATATTTCCTAATTAAAATAATTACATTAGCTGGCCTTTAAGGAGATTTATTTATAGTAAGTGTGACAAGCTATTAAGTATTCAATTTAGATCAGAAGTCTCAAATTATGTCTTTAGGTATGGGGTGGAAGTGAGCTGCTGTCAAGCAAAATAACTCATCTCAGAGAGTAATTTGTCTCTGACAAGGGACATAACAGGAATTATTCTGCCAAAATCAGAATTCAAATCACTATGGACACATGTAGATTGCAATGTGTGATTGCTACAGTCAAAAAACTTCTACAATAGTCGTCAAATGACATTTGATTTGTAGGAAGTTTGTCATAAGTTTTCTTACACAAACAACACACTTAAAATTCTTATTTTTGTCTATTTAAAAATCAATTTCTATCCATTAAATACTAAAATCTACAAGGTTCTCATGGTTCTATTTTTCCTATATTTAAATATTGCTGAAGACATTTGGAGCCTCTCACCTCTGATCTCCCTATACAGATCCTATGAGCAGTCAAAATATCCAGAACCAGCATAATAAGACTGAAACCTCCACACCAATCTATCTAAAAGGCAGTGAATTTTTGAGATGAGTGAGGAAGGAAAGAAAGGAAAAAAATTATTTATAATTCCAGTAATCTTTCTGGGTTCTTAATTTTTATCACCAAATGTAACAGAACTGCTGTCTAGAGTGGCAGATTAAGATCAAACATGGACATCCCAAAGTCAGACTGTGAAATCAATAGTTTGGACTTGCTTTTTCTAAATGCAAGTTTCTCTTGGAAACACAAAACGCTTCTCCTGCCATGCAGATTGTTCATCAAGTTAGTCCTGAAGAAAAAAATATCTTTTGTATTGTACAGAAAAATCTCTTGGAGCTAGATCAGAGGTACTGAAGGTACACTAAGAGCTGATTGCCAACAACACTCAGCAGAAAAGCTTGTTTATGTCACTCAGAGCTGGCAGCCTATAGAATATACTGCAATTACTGCAACTCATATAAGTAGACATTTTTTTATTAATTACTTTAATCACACTTTAAGAAGCACAGCAATATGCTAAAAAGTAATGTGTATTATCATCTCAAGGAGAAGTAATATCACTGGCATTTTTAAATTCAGCTGTTGTCATCAGTATTTCTTATCCAGCAAGAGCTTTTTCTCATTAGATTTCCAATGCTTGTCTGCTTCCTAATCCTAAACCCTTACCTCCAGATACTGAAGGCCACTTAATTCACCTTTCTGATCCCATTTCATTCCACGGATGCTGCTATTTCCAAGGAGCAATCTTTTCCTTCATAAGTCCTGATCATCACCCCACTCCAAGCATTGACATACATTTTTCTTCTATCCCATTTTATGTACAGTGATTTATTGATTAACCTTATTTTTATTTGGCATATTAATAAATCCAGTGATTACTTCAGTATGTCAAGGTTCCCTTTAGCAATGAGGGAGACTCATTTGCTGCCACAGAAAACAAAATCTGGTGACAGCAAGACTAAATGAGAGAATCTGGAATCCTGAACTTGTTGGAATCACCTGGAGTGCAACATACTGCTTAATTAATTGGCAATTAATAGACATCATCCTCCAAAGGAGACCATAAGCCACTAAAAATTCAGAAGCTTGCTTTGCAGTTCAGAATGGAAAGGCCACATAATGCTACAAGAATCTTTTCCTTCCTTTTTTATTCACTAGAAGTAGTGGGCATTCAGAAACACTCATTTTTATTACAGAAGAACAAACTGGACAGAGATGACAATACCCATAGGGCTAAATAGGTTTTATTTTATGTTTCTTCATGATCTTCGTCAAAAATGAAGCAAAACCAAAGAAAACCGCCCACAACATTATTTCAGTTAATACTAAGTGGATGGAATTGGTAACCAGACACATCTGACAAATTCACCACTGGATCAGGCAGTAGTAAAACGTGCAGCTAAGCTGCTTCAAGGAGTCCAAACTTACAATTGCCTCTAGTACCTGTTCTGAAAACATTACCATCTGACTACCATCCATTACCCATCCCCTTGTAAAGCAATTGGGCATTTTACCGTAGCTTGGCCTCTCAGACTCCCACTGCTTTCCCCTTCTATGATGTAAGCAATTTCCACAGAGATGAAACATGTCAGACAAGATGATAACAGTCCTGCCCCATGTAAGACAATATCAAAACCACTAACTTTTAGTCTACTTTTATCACATTATCTGCAGAACTGTTATCTAATAAGCCTATTGGTGAACTAGATTTAGCTCTCAGCAGTTTTCAAATGTACCTTCGCATACAAAAAAATAGAGGGACTGAGAAAGTAATTTCTACTAGCAACAGTTATGGTTCTGACAGCTTTAACATGGAACTCAACTCTCAGCAACAAGCCATTCCATACAGGTCATTCAAAAACCTATACTTGTTCATATATTCTCTGAAGGCATATTCTAGATCTAAATTAATGACAAAATAATCAGATGAAAACTCCTAAATAACTACATTTAACCGTTTAAATATATTATAAAGCAATAATCCTTTTAAGGTAGATACATATCCTCAGCTTGATAGTTTCACAGCACTGTTACACTTCAAAGGATTCACAACGCACCTCATACAGCTTTTAGTGCACCACTGCCATGAAATCACCTCCACCTCAATTAGGAATCTGCTACCTTTAATATTAATACATACACAATTGTACAAAATAATTGCATCAATTCTTGAATTTTAAAGTATTCAATAATTTGATAGCACATATTCTAAAATGAAAATACTTTTAAATGTAATAGCCCCTCCCCAAGAAACATAATTTCTTTTCCATATGGCTTTTCAAATACTACTGAAAACAAGAACAGTAACAATGACCTCCACTGACAGATTTCAGCTCTAATTTAAATTGATCTGATTCCAAGAAAGAGAGGAAGAATATGCATGTCCTCAATAACTTACATCAGAAAGACAAAGCTCTGCATTTATTATGACAGTCCAAAAGCACTTTATCCTACAGCACTGGAATGAATTCTTAAGTCCCTCCATTTTATTTAATCAAAGCAAAGAATTCATTCTAGATTTGTGCAGTTCATTCATCAGACTGAATTAAATTTTTGATAAGCCATTGTTAAATTTTTCATAACATAACGATCTGAACTTTAATAGGCCTTTCCCTTGCTTCTCCTTTGTCTTCCCAATTTCCATGCTGCGAGGCACAGTGAAGGGCCTAGGAACTGGAGAAGACAAGCATGAGCTTCCTTAAAATACAGAATACCAGAACAGTCATAAAGCTTCAGAGATTAGGCATGAATATGCACAAAGTAGTAGGCCAGCACAGGTTATATTCTTATTAGAACCAAAACATTGTAACCAGGAAACAAACACTTGTGAGAACATATCCAGATACAATTCTGCAAGTCTATCCCTCAAAACTCCAGATATAAAAAAAAATGTTCTCTTAGCTAGAATCCCACCAAAGATAGTACCAGGTCCCTAAAACAAACCAAAACCCAAAAGAGAACAACTTCCACACCAAAAACAACTCCTAAAGCAACAAGAGAAGGCAAAGAAAACAAAAGACTCCACCTACAATTCAACCTCTCCTGCAAACATAACCAAGTATGAAAGACCTGGTGTTTTCTGAGGCTCAAGAACAGAACCACAGAATAAAATAAAATAGATTGTACTATTTTTTTTCAAAATATATCCTGCAAAATAATCTTACAATTTGTTATACACAGAGTATTTTCCACTTCAACAGCCAGCTGTGTGTGTCAACAATGCCCTTCCCTAACACTGCCTGCGCCCATTGGAAGTGTCCAACAAATCATTCTCCACATTCCCAAAGCAGGAACTAAAAGAACATCCTCAGGTGCTGCTGGAGAAGTTCAGGCTTGGAACACTGGCTGTAATGACACTTTAAGAGTCAGCAGCATTTTCACTGGGACAGTGCAGTCTGTGGTTTGCATAGCACCCTCAGATAGGGCTGGTGCTGTTTGGTACACCCAGGGGAAAAGAGAAGAGCATAGCCATGGCTCAGATTTGCACAGTTTTAATCCCATATAATTCCACAATAGGCCCCATGCCTGTTGGTTCTCATTGGCTGCCTCCAGGCTTTCAAAGGCATGTGGCCAGTAGGAAACATTAGACAAAAGCACTTAGGGGGCATTAGATGGCATTTAGGCTGGGCAAATCTGGGCCACACCAGGCTCTCCCTTCTCTGAAAGCCCTGAGCAATGCCAGGGTATTTTGACCAATAAAAAAGGAACAGATTTCTGGGAAAGAACTACATCCAAGCCCTGCATCATGCTGCTCTTAGCACACACAATCCATAAAAATTTCCAATTTGGTTTCTCCAAAAGCAATGGGTTTACAGAAGTGCATGGCCTGTAATCCAGTGGGATATGAGAGAAACCTCCAGTTCATAAACTGGATTATTCCTCACTGGTTTAGCCTGTGTTCAACAACACAAAAAATTGCTGATCTGCGGCATTCTGCTCGAGTTTTTGCTCTATTCCTTTGCTTACATAAGGGACACTATTGAGAAACCTAAAATGTTTTTTTTTAAAAAAACCTCCATCACAGTCTACGGTACAGATGTTGTTTTGTACAGCATTTTCTATCAACTGAACTACAGGAAAAAGAGTTTAGAATGATAAAACCAAAGCCACATCATAAACAGATTAAATATTCCTGTGACTATTGCATTGTGTTACTTGCAGAGGAAGTATCAGCAGCCTTTGTTAACCTACTACAACTCTGTTTGGGATTAGAATTATTGAAACCAGAGCTTCTATTAAAGGTCACTGATACCATTATGTCTATACTATGTTGCACTTTTGCAGAGATTTATTTTCAAGGCAGAGAGAAGTTACCTATTATTATCTCCATGCATATTATTCAGTATAAAAGTCAAGAACATAAATTCCTTTGAAGAATATTGAAACAATACTAAAACCAAAACATATGGCTTTAAACAGACAGCACAAGTGCAAGAAATTTTCCATAAATTACCTGTCTTTAATCCACTGACAGAAACATCAAAGCAGCATTAGGGATATTGAATAAACCTCCTAACTAGTCTGCACATACCAATATCAAACTTAAACCTTTAGTTTATACAGCTACAAACAGATTCATTTTATTTCTTGAGATAAAGTAAATTCAGAAAGCAGAAATCTTACCATACAGCAAAGCTCCAGAACCTCAACACTAATCCTCAGGTCTTAAAACTAGAGCATACTGAAATATAGTGCATTAAAAAGCAGGAAATCCAACTGAAGTAAATATACATTTTGAAGATCTCAGCTGATGTCACCTACTCCTTCTTTCTTGAAAATAGATTTAGTTTTACAAGTTAAGAACTTCAACCTGTTCTCTGACCAAACTCCTTGTACAGTGGAAAAGACTGACAAAACCAATAGGTGACTTGACTGAAGTTCTGAATGTGCATCCCTGATATATACATATTTATTTATAATTTATATACAGGCATTACAAATAAAGGAGCACTGGTCATACACAAGAAACCTCATAAAAAGACTGGGGATTTAGAGAATGGTTAGAATTAATGAAGGGAAAGGTGACAGGGAAACTTCTGTATTTAAATGGTTTTAGGCTTAGAACATGTTTTTTCTGTATCTTCCTGAGCACAAGAGTCATTTGAAGGGGACATGCTATAAACTGAAGAAGACTTTAACCTTTCAGTCATCAGCGTCAATGATTAGCTTGAGCTATTTAGTAGCTTGAGACAGTTAATAAATTTCTCTCTAGATAATCACTCCAGGACACAGAGAACAATAGGCCCTTCTGGATGCAAACCTCTGTGGAAAGGCCAAGAAACAGAGGAATGAGGAAATGTAAGGATCTTCAGAGAGCCTCAGGAGCTATCTTTACAATACAGCTTCTTGTTCTCACAAAGGACAAGTAAAGTTGCATTTTCCTTTGCAATATACATTTTGTAGTTTGCCAGAAGCCACTCCTGCTAATGCCAAGTCAGGCACATTTCACAGCAAATAGATCATTTAAATGAGAACGGCACATTTGAAGACTGAAGTGCAGGACATGATGCATAACACTGGTTTCCTGTTAAGGAGGTTTGATGGTCTTACCTTGCCCATTCTGCCAGCTAATTACACCTCATGACATCAGAAAGCAATTTTCTAACTCCCATATTCACATTCCATTAGTCTCCATAGAAAAGGACTGGTAGAGAGTATTCATAAGATATCACAATAAACGTTACTCTCAAATACTTCCAAATGAAAGTGAATTTTTTCTATCATTCGGAGCACTATTTAACATCTTCTTTGGATGTGATAACAAGCAGACACTTATCCATTAGGTATAAGTGGCCTTTGCTAACACTGTTTAATTTTCTAGAGACAAGGTAGGACACGGAGCAAGGCAAGATGTGCGCTTTGCACTTAGCAAGAAATGGTTACCATCAATCAACAGTGGTACATCCTTTCTTTAATCACTCCAAGGAGCTGGGATGTCAGAAGTGACATACAGTGCAAGAGTTAGAGAGGTGGAAGAGGGATCACAGTATCATACTACTGAAAACTTCAGAAAAAAACTTGTCCTCAAACCTCACCCCAATAACAAAAGGATCTGTTGCCAGAGTACAAAGTGCATCAATAGTGACCACCACATGACTTTTTTGACTTTTCTAACTGGTAAAGGACTGAATTTCCATCCTTTTTTTTTTTGCCTTGTTAGATTAATGGTCCCCCTCAATGGTTCTACAATGGGTATCCAAACCTAATTGAATTCCAGATTCCAATAAAGTATTTAAAAATAAGCATCACCTGAGCTTTAGTACACTGGAAAACCATCACCTACATGCAGAAGTACAGGAAGATATTTTCCAGTTGGCATCTTAGCACATTGGTCCTCTGTGACTAACACATGAGATATTCTCACACACACAATCCCAATAGCACTTAAATTAAATCCATCCCAAAAAAGAATGCAGATGCAAAACATATTTCCTACCTTTTCTTCTCAATGAAATTCATAAAATATGTTTTCTTAAAACATTTCAAATTTATATACAGAGAACACCAAGATGTGAGCTGTCTCAGCCCTAGAGAATTAGCTAGAGACTGAATAAGCAGATCGCTGTACAGTCTCAAAACAAAGTTTAACCTCTCTCACCCTAGGCAGAGGAATCACTCCAAGAAAGTCATAAATGAAAATTCAGCTATGGTTAGATCTTCAGTTACACCAGGAACAGCAGCTGGCATAGGTGCTGAACCTTACCAGGTTTCCTTTCCTATGGAAGGTTGTTCAAATGCAGACAAATAACCTTTCTTTATTATTTCTAAAGTTGAGGTTTTTTCTATTGGTATTTTTAAGCAAAATTGCATTGAACAGAAAAGCATGCTATAACTAACATTATTCAAACTCTGGATATTGGATTTTTTAACCAGACTTTGGTGTTATAGTTCTGTTATTACAGACTATGTTTAATGTTTGATATGTTGTCTCATATTAAATACTCAAGTATACCATCACTGGCAGAAAAACAATCACAAAAATATGACAGTAGTATGTATGCAAGAAATATTTAAAACAGCTTTTAAAATCTTGGTATGTACAGAAAAAATTGTGCCTGGTGGCACACTAAAGCATGATCAAGTTATTGCAGGGCTGTGGTTCTGTGCTGACAGCTCAATGTAGCTCTAAAAATGTACCCACAGGCTTAGACACACTGGTTTTGGCTAAAACCAGTTATAGGCAGCCAAGCAGAAATTATTCCAGAAGTTAAAATAAATTAGTAATTAAGTGACACTTTTCAGAAATATAATTTTAGTTCTCATTTCCTTTTTTTCCTAAATACTTTCTGGGCTGTTATTTTGAGATGGCTATTAACCGCTAGGTTATTTTTAATGCCCTGCATGTGACAGATGTCTCTGGAAGAAAAGGCAGCTGAAGGACAACAAACTCCTCTAGGATGGGTTTTATGTCCAGTGTTACTGTAAGGATCAACCCCAAAAATGCCCTAATAGACTCAGAAGTCACACTGACAACTTACTTATAAAGAATTATTTAAGACCACTGCTCTTTTTCTTTCTAAAGCAAGCCTAGATTTGAAGGACATTGAGCCTCAGTGAGGGAAACACATCTGACCAGGCTGGAAATGCACTGAGTGGGACCTGATTGGGAATTGAGACAGAGAGTAAGGAACCTAGGGTAAAGCTAAAGGGTATCCTACAGAGAAATCTGTAATTGCTTTTGGTTCTAGTGTCATTAAAGTGACAAGAGGGACCACCATACAGGCTCTCAAGTCAGCAGTTTTCTGAGCACATTGCCAGACACCAAGTAATTGCTATAGGAAAAATGAGGAAAAGGGAGAAGAGAGAAAAATAGGCACAAAAAGGTCTCTGTAGTAGAAGATAGCCTTAATACAGTAGTAAATGAGTTATTCACTACAGCCTAAGCCATTGTAAGAATTAAAAATTCTTCAGTAATGCAGTATCAAATTAGGTCTGCAAGATGTACACATTTCTGAGGATACCAGATAAATTTAGCAGTGAAAAGATGTGATCAGACAGGAACAACACAGCCCATCTCTTTGATCCAGGAAAAATGGAAAAAAACTTCATACCACTCTAGATGAAATAGCACAGTCTTTACTGAAATGCTTAAAAGAGAAGCAACAGGCAGGCTTGTGGGGTTGAGACAGAAGATCCCTTTCTCTGAGTCAACATTTGGGCCTGGAATGAACTTGAGCTTGAAACCTTCCATTACATACTAAGTTGTTTGCACAACCATGTGGAAACGCATCCTCCTCTGAAAATCCTCCTCCCTGCACTGACACCACTACACTGTCCCCTAAGTCACATTTGGGTCACAATGAAAGGATAGCTGAGATGTGATGAAAAACACAGTCCATCGTTACTTTTTTCAAGTAGGTTACATCAGTCCTTCTGGATGTTACTGAGGCAGAATGTACAACAACAGGTGCCAGAGAAATCCATCTGCACTCTTTGGAGGAGCCAAAACACACAGAACTGGAAAACGTTGCTGCAGACACTCTCAGGTTCAGAATTACTGAAAAAGATGAAGTAAACCACCAGCCAAGGAATCTAGTAATTTATGGTAGCAATTCTGTTCTTGACCCAATTAGAAATAAAAGCAAAGGTTTCTAACACCACTGTTTAGCTGCCTGGTACTTATTCATTTTTAGACCAACATTTGAAATAAACAAGTTAGGTATTAGTACAGTTGCTTTTCCTATGGATATTGCACAGAAAGCCACATTAGAGGAGAGACAAGATGGAGAAAAGTTCCGAAATTCACTTGGATCCAAATATACTCAAGAGATCAGAGATTTCCTATCAACAGAAATGAGAATTTTTAAGTACTTCCTTAGAAATTGGTGCTGGTTTCAATTGATCAGACATAACTAATTTAATGCCAGTTTCCTGTGGATCACTTTGACTTAGGTGACCGATGTAAAACAGTGCAAGAATGAGATTTTTATATATCTAGAACTTAAAGGATCAGAAACCATAGTACTGCCTGTATCAAGAATTATGAAGGAGGAGCTTCCTGAGCCTTCAAGTTAGACTTGCTAATCCGCCTGCTAAACAGACTAGAAATTATTAGAAATGTAAGCCCTTATTGAGAGTTTAGTGACTTCTCAGGGAATAAGAGCACTAAGTTTTTGCAACTGTGCATAGTATTGTAAAAAAGCAGTTTTGTCTGGATTCATATAAAAAACTTGAAGGGGGCAGCCTGTGTATATTTCATCAACACACAACAAAATCTTGTGTGAACCCTAAAATATAACGAAACAGTAAAATTGAAGGATTGGCAATGTTGATTAGCATTCAAAGCAAAATGAGAATTATATTTTTGTCTCAAGCAAGCTATCACTTTTTCAGTACTTAAATACTACTTTTATTACTTCTAGCGATAATTCAGGTGTGAATTCTATGTACAATTCACTTAGTTTTAGAATCTGTAATTAGACTGGCAGACACAGGTGGAAGAACACAGTTTAAACCCCAATGACTGTTCAGATCACTTTAGGCTCTGTTAAAGACATATTTACAAGAAGATATGGAAAGCCTCTTATTCATGGAGAACAAAATATAAATAATACTTTTTTACATAATTTTCTCATTTGAAGTGAAAGAGAGAAATAACCACATGACTACACATCAAAAATTTTTGAATTTCACTTCAGTCTCATATGATTTCCTTTACTAAACTTCTGCATCTTTGTAGTCAAGATACTGTTTACTAACTAATAGTATAGATTTTTTAAAAACAGATTAACCTGGTTGTACTAGAAGACAATAAATCATTGGTGAGCAAACAAAATTTTCCCATTTGCACAATGCTTTGAAGCCAGAAATGGCAGACAATGTGTCCTTAAGATGACACAACAGGGAAATAGCTTACTTGGTAAGGCTATTCACATGATGCAGAACTCAAGAGTCACAATGCACAATAAGTTTTTTATTTTGGCATAGCCTCAAGGATAAGACAAGCAAATGAAACCTGTATCTACTTTGCTCCCTCACATACCTTTCTTTCTTCCTCCTCGTGCAAGACTATGAAATTAATTGCTGCCACAGTTTTGACCTAGTAGAATTTCTATCTTTAGTTCAGCAGGACCTAAATATTATCTCCCTATCTCAGAACACTAAAAATAATTCCTACTATTTCTTACCTGCTATCAAAAACTATGGAAGACTCTCAGAGGTTTTGTATAGCCCACACTAGAAAGCAATTTCTCACTCTGCTGAAATTCAGCCTCGCAGTAATAACTGTTCACAGAGCAAAGCTTAGGACACTCTGAAGTTTTAAATAATCTTCTCTAGCAGAGCTTCCTCCTGCCCCCTAAAATCTCAACTGATTTCAGTTTTTTCTGTAATTTCAGCAGCACCTCAGGCCCCTCCTTATTTCTATCCTTCCCACATAATTCAATTTTCTGTTAAACAATTGAAATTTTTCACTATTGGCCAAAATGCAAGTCTGTGATCATTCCCCTACACCTGAATCCCAAATTTCCCTCAATTTAGGTCACCCTTTTTAGCTTAGAAACAAGACAGAGCAAATTTAATAACATATCAAGCATGTACAAAATATTTTTACTGCGTGCTTACTTGCTGACTTCCTTCACAGAGTTCCCATTACAATAATGGTTTTATTTTTAAAACCAACTCTGTGTAAGAGAAGACTGCCTTAAAATGCCTTAAGTTTTTCTTAAATTAAATAAAGTACTTATTAGCTAATATGAGGGAACTCAGTATAGTTTTCCAGGAGATCTGAAGTTAGCAACAAAATTCAGGCCAATTAAATGTAGGACCACAGTAAATACACTTCAGAGAAAGGATACTACACTGAAAAAGCCCTGCAAGGGCTTTGCCTTAGTGTATCTATCCATTATTACACATCTTTCTTTTTCACTTCGGAACTGTGCTTTTGGTTTTGGGGTCAGGGGAGCATTTTGCTTTATGGGACAAGGGAAGTAAGGGAAATGCAAAATTATCTAAGGCGTTAAAGCGGCTTAAAAGCATCTAATGCCATAAGCTGCTCTCAAAGCCTTGGATCTGTTTAAAGGAGGATAGGGACAAAAAACCACACACACAAAAAGTATTTCTGAAGGAAAACAAGAAGCCTTGGTGAAATAGTGGTTTAGGAGGCAGATATATATGATATAAACTTTCAAAAAGGATATTTGTAATATTTGGGGGCAAAGATATGAAAACTCAAGATCAGCTTTCAGGAGGATGCTGTGGTGGAGCCTGACGTTACCGAGTGCATAATTTACTCTTGGTGATGAATGGTGAGGGCTCTGGAGTAGCTTTGGACAGATGTTTGTAACAGTGCAGCTGAAAAGGGAGAGGTGAGGGGAAGCAGAACAGGCAACCAAATACAACAACAGAATGGCTGCAGGCACAAGCACACACCGCAAGGTACCTCAAGGCACAAACACAAGGCTGACCATGCACCTTCCAGGGCAAGGCCTTCCCACACTGACAAAAACTGATCTTGTACCATAATGTCACTGAGCTTCCACATTTGGTATCAAGCACAGGCAGAGCTGTCCTTGGAAAGGCATTTCCTTGAATTACTACATTTACATTTAACTGCTACCACTAACAATCTCCGTTGTGGCTTTATCTTATGTCTAGATATATATGGTTAATCTTGGCAAAAAATGCCAGACAATATTAATATACTCTTTCTAAATACCCTACTCTTTTTAAATATCATTTTTAATTATTTTACAGGCAGATTCTGTTGCATTGACCTGAGCAGAGCCTCATTACTAAATAAGAATGTTACTCTGTATTCCACACCAGCAATCATTCAAAACCTACTACATAACCAAGATGAATGCTGGGAATTTTCTGTTAGGAATTTAGATTGAAGGGCCTTTGATAGCTTCTGGAATTGGGCCTTTAACTGCTCTCAGATATCCATTTACCACTCATCACCTATCTTGCACGACTGACAAGGTTTTGGAGCTCAACCATCCCAGTTCTCTGTATTTCATACAGAAGTATCAAATAAACCACATGATGTCTCAGGTATGGAACTTGAAGCAACCAGTATTTCTGGTGCCTGTAATTGAGTAACTGATGGACATTTGCTTGTGAAAGCACTTACTAACACAAATTACCCAGCACGGGACAAAACAGGAGCTTGAAGCATCAGGGGAACCGAGACAACTCTTCAGGTTGTGCTGAGCCTTTAAATTACTTGAAATTCATGTTAAGCCAGAACTAGAGAAGACACTTTGAGGGCCCTCCACAAGATTAGAAGCCATGTGTTGGACTGAAGTGGATAAAACTCTCCCTTGTACTCAGTGCACTCTTACCTTGCAATCACTAAAAGAGTGTGTCATGGCTATTTCTCCAAAGGACTGCAGGACTGAAATCCACACTGCCCCTGTTCCAACTCTGCTCATGAGGAGTTGCTTACTTATTGTTCCATGACCATGGAAAAGCCAAATGACCTATACCAGGGTACATATAAGATCATGGCCACTGTATATTGCCCAACACACAGCTCAGCTGCAGGGGACATTCACCTTCCAGAATAAAACTTAAAAAGATGTTCCAGTCTTCCAGTCCAACAGAACCAAAATAGGTTCTTCTGCATCACTATTACAGTTAACCGGAACAGTCAAAATGGTACTGGACAATTCCCATCAGAAGGTAGCTCGAAAGGGATGCAAGGCTGATGGGTCTACTCACCACCCAAAATCTATTCTGTTCTGACACAATTCCACAAGAGGACAATTTTTTTAAAGCTTCAGGAAATTTTAGCACAATCAGCCCAGAAGGAGATAGTTTCCTTTGCTTTTCAGAAACACTGCCCAACTTCTAAATTATCCTGGAATGTTTTCCTAGCTCAGTAAATCATCTTTTGCCTGTTACTTCTGCACTTATTGCATTGTTCATCAACTAGCTCTGCATTGCCCTTTTTTACTTTTAATATTCCCAGAGTCAAAGCACTTCAGGATTATTTCAAAGTCAAACCAGTGGAATGTATTGAGTAGGTCACTACAATCTGACATTTGGAGAACAATTAAGGACACAAAGTCAAGGTAGTTTTCCTAATTAGAACAGCATCAGTATAGTCTGAGATTATTTCTTCCAAGCTTGAAACTGAAATCTGTTTCTTCAATGAAAGAGTTGTTTCCTCTACCTGAAACTCACATACCAAATGTATTACTTTGCCAGACTGCTGGAACTGAATATATTTATATCTATAAAAACAGAAAGAATGCATTTTCAAAGTGAAAAGGAGAAGCGAAAAGGTATTCTGATGACTCAGAAAAAAGAAAGCTTGGAAAAAAGGATATGCATCAATTAGACAAGGTCAGTGCTGGGAGACTTGTTTTTTACTTCTCTGGACACCAATATTTATCTACTTGACCAATCAAAAGTGAAATCATTATCCATTATGATTGAAATTACTACTATGAAGAATCATCACTATTGCCATAATGAACATTTTCTTTAAAAGGGCAGTTCCAGTACAAATAAACCATGTCAGCTCATCTTTAAATTGAGGAACATGGAAAAATATCAGGTTTTAAGGCCACAGAAATTCCTTCTGAAATTGACATCAGCAACATGATTTATAGGTCTGCAGGCAGAAAAGTAAACAAATTCTACCCTCTAAAAACAGCATCAACATCACAATTTTGTGGTTTTGTATTTTCAGGAGAAAAAACATGGAAAGCACGACATCACCACTTTATTTTCTCACTTCCGATTCCAAACGCCATTAAAACCCCACAGTTCCTAAGCTCTACTTAGAAACGCTTCCAGTAATGCTTCGTTTTTCACCATCTGATGCCACCCACTGATAAGAAGCACAGAGACATGGAAATCAATAGGCAATTCTCACTGAAGTAGTGGGGGTTCAGATGCACTTTACAGTGGAAAAACATTGTGCCCTAGGTAAGAGAAACCCTACCCTTACATCCCGCCCTCGCTGCACCTCGTCAAGGGTTTCTACCACAACACAAACACATCAACCATTCCTGGAAGGATTATTTGCTGCAAGGGCTCAGTCCACACCAGTGCTGAAGGCTCACACCACCAGCCATTCTGGATGCCACCTTCCCACACAGTAATGATTTCTGGTGTGCAGCATGACCTCACCACCCTTCAGAAAGCTCTGCTTCTGAAGACCAGAGAAATATTTCAGAAAACGGCTGTAATAACAACACAAAATTATTACAGAATCTAATTTTGGAAAAAAAAAATTCTAGAGCTTTTAGCTTCATGCTCTTCCCCCACTCTGTACTGCTCAATCATTAGCATATTCATATTTTCTGGATCGTGCTATCAAAATCTACATAACAGAGATGAACTCCCTCACACAGCAAATACGTGTGAACATCTCTTAGCAACAACCGGTCATGAGCCAGCAAGGAAACTTAACAGTGATCCCACTTAAAACATCCTACTTATGCATACCAAATGATAATGCCATCAGTAAAAATCCAAACTGTTCACTAAAGCAGCATTCTCCTGAATGCTTGAAAATAATTCTTCCCCACAGAAGCCAGACACCAGAAGGAGCTGTGTGCTTCGTCCTTGACAGCTATTCCAAGAACACTTGCAAGGGAACAGTAATGTGTGCTTCTGTCCCCAGTTGCTTCAATTCCAAAATTCACATTCAAGCACTGCTTAAAATTCACTATGCACAGAATGTGCCTACATTACCATCACCAAAGAAAGAAAGGAAGAGAAAGAGGGAAAATATTAACAATTTTCTGTGTTACTCAACCATGTGGAAAAGTAATTTTGCCAGTCTAATACAGGTACCCATCACAGCAGCAACAAAAATCAGACTTACCAACTGGCCTCTATGAGGTCTGGAAAATAAGAGCAAGCTTGATGTCAGTGGCCTCCTAATTGCATGTGTAATAGCAATACCATTATGATATTGAGGTTTTTTTTAGTCAACTACATCTACTCTTCCCACTGAATGGAGAGTGCCATTCAGTTAAATTAAAAATCTTATCTCCTACTAAGCCTAGTCTCTTTTCTGCCCTGTAAGGCCTTTAGGGGTAATGAGAGCAACACTTACAGGTGTAACTCCTTTGCTTTGCCATCATAACATTCATTGCTTCGAGGAAGGTGAACCTCTGAAAAGTCAAGTCATATTTACATGCCCGCAAATGAACTGAGTGAGTTGAGTTATCTCATGCACACACTTTGTTTCTGGTTTATACTGGCCAGAAGGCAGAGCTTCTCATGGGCCTGAGAGTTACTCAGGGGGTAACAAAAACCCAACCTCTTTTTCATTTTACTTTATGCTTAGGATGCTTAACTTTATGTAGCATAAAGTATAGCAACCCTTTCTCAAAGGGCTGTTATACCTTAGATAACAGGCAATTTAATATTCACAAATCTATTTGGGGTAATGGGAAGAGAACACTGCCATTAAGTATAAATCAAAAAGAGATAAGTCACCTAGTTCACAAAGACAGATAGAAATAAAGCCTGACCTGGCTGTGGAACACAGACCACACTAAGAGAAGAGGGATCAGAATTAACTTCATGAGAGTGAACTTCCCCTGAACAAGGTAATAAAAGAGACAAAAGCCAAAGGTGCTGTGTTGAGGAAGTGAAATGTAATGGAAAAAAAGGCAACAAGGCAAGCAATGCCCTCATTGAATTCAGTCCATTTTCTTGGAATACCCTAAGGAAGGCAGTGAGTTTCAACTGACTAGAACATACCAAAGAGGGCCAAACTAATTGCTTCTTAGAAA
Source organism: Zonotrichia albicollis (assembly GCF_047830755.1). Lineage (NCBI taxonomy): Eukaryota > Metazoa > Chordata > Aves > Passeriformes > Passerellidae > Zonotrichia > Zonotrichia albicollis. The sequence continues at coordinate 28,130,806 of NC_133825.1, read as the reverse complement.
AAAGACTGAAAAATACTTTCAAAGTAGTTTTTGAATAGAACTTTCATCTCAAAGAAATGGATCTACACATTCTTGGAAAAGACACATGTTACAGCTTTTAGAAAAAGACACTAAATACTTCTTTTAATGCAGCAGTTAGTGCTTACATTAAGTGGAAAAACTAAACCTTGTCTCAGCTGATTACATTTTCCACATCTAACAACTTCTGAAGTATTCCTCTATCCTCATGCTTTTGTCAACTTTTATTTGACCTTAAGTCAAAAACAGATATGCATTTTTCATCTTGAATACTTCAATACACATAGACTTGTTTGAATTACAATAGTTTCACTGAGAATTATGTTGCCATTCAGCTAGCTGTGACAGAAATAACTGTCTGAATTACTATCTAGGGGAAGCAGCCCTCCACTAAAGTTAAGACCATTATCTCTGCTAGATACTTTATTCAAAATCATCCAGCTTCAGTGTGGGTTGTATAGCTTCATCACTTTTTTGTACTAGAATATCTCATATTGAGTAAAAAGGAAATTATTCTTAAATACTCAACACAAAATGATCAAAATGTTTCATAGCTTATCAGTTCAATCCTTTCATATTCATTTTAAGTATATACCCTGTAGAAGTCTCCAAAATTGTAAATAGTAGTTTTAAAAATATTACTTGGTAGGTTCTGATAGCTGTTATCAGGCATTAAACTATTCAACAGAGAAGTCGGAAGCCATTCTCCTTTATATATTGTACTACTTGTACATTACTCATACCTCAGGAGCACAGAAGCCCTTTGCTGATTTCCCACTGATGGCTTAAGCAAAGTATTTGTTTGTTGGAGAGCTGAACAGGACAGTTATTGTCCAGCTGGGGTCTGTGAAACTCTATGACAATAATTTGGGAGTTTCAATCAGATGCTCTAAGTAATAAACTTGGAATTAATGCAGTCTTTTTTAATAACTCAAGATAATGCAGTATTTGTATGTTGAATAGAAAGAAAGTGTAATTTATACTTACTTCAAGCACCTTAAGCATCTTTTAAAATATTTAAAGACAAAGAAAACATGTTTCTGATGGATTTTAAGATTTCCTTCCCAAAGTAGCATTTTGCTGTCATTCTACCAGTTTCCAAGAAATTTTCAGGCAATTATGAAAATAACCTTGAGATGAAACATAGCATGAGGCTGCACTTCATTGCTATCCCAATTCCAAGTTCCTATACCTTACATGGGACACCACAAATAAATTTATTATAACAAGCTTATGTTTTTAACTTTCAGCATGTCCAAGATCAAGTAGTGGTTTAAGTGAAGTACTCACACAAAGCACAGTACCAGTGCCTCCCAGGGACAATGGAACGGTGGAATCAGGGTGTTGGCAGTCCCTGGGGCATCAACAACCCAGACAGCACGCTAAGAATTCAGAAGGCATCCATGCCCTGCCTAACTGCACGAGCAAGTCAGAGGTTGTGTCACTAGGGGATGGCTCCTGAGCTGAGACTGGCAAGGTCCCAGCCGTGCAGAGCATTCACAGTTCCCAACATCTCCCAGACCATCCCACAGTCAAATGGGGACATTTGCTAATAGAGAAGTCAGTAGCAAACACACAAGCATAAGGAGTACCCCTCAAAATTAAAACGTAAAAATAAAATTAACAAACACTGGCAGAATGGCAGTAGGAATACTCCATCTACATGGCATCTTATGATTCATTTCATGTCCACGTGAAATGGAAAAAGTAAACGTGTGCCTGCTCTGAATTATGCTGGCCCATTTTTGGGCAGGAAGCCTCATTATTAGCAATCCTCTGGAAAGAGGAATTTGCTTATTTGCTAAAAGAGGACTTAGACTGAATCACCTATCTGCTGATCAGGTATTTTGGCAACCACTGGAAACTGAAGATAGTAAATGACACAACGGACACAGGCTGGCCACCACCAGTACATTGTTCTACAAGATTTCAAAGAGCTTCTCACTTAAAGTCTGTCATTATGCCAAAAGCACGATCTGTTCATAAATTGGAAGAAAAAGAAACTGGGTTAAATCCAGATGGATATTTTCAGTTAAAAATCCCTTACCAACAGTCTAAAATGATAGAATTCTGCAATTGATTTATTCTGTTCTAAACAATTAAAAAATATTTAAGATGCATAATCTAGTAGAATGTAGTCAGAGAATAAGGCAGAAGCCCCTCTCTGCCAATACAAGTAATTATGTATGCCATTTGTTGTTATGCAGCTGAAGTGACTCAAAGTTCTGCATTAGCCCTCACATTGCAGCCCCTTTTCCACAGAATTGCCAGCTTGAGCCTACTCCCACAGTGCAATGAGCACGCCATGAAGTGGCTGTGAATCACAGATGGTGCCAGCAGAGATCTCTCCATTCTCATCTTTAGTCATTCTGCAGGCAGGGAAGTGCACTGGCTGCAGAGCCCCACCTCCTGCAGCTCCAGCAGCAGCTCCACTCTGCTCTGCCACAGACAATCAGCTTACCTGCCACTGCCTGGCTCCTTGGCCTGGAGACGTGCTCCGTGTTCACTGCACACTAAATCCCTCGTGCACTGCTGACACTGCAGCACTTTTTAAAACCTACAGATTAAGCCACTTATGCCATGCCTTGGTCTGCAAGGCAGCTCTCGTTCACAGGTGGGCTCTGTGCACACATCAAGGGCACCGCGTGAATTAATAATGTGCCACACCTGGGAACACTTCAGGTTTTCTCCCTTGTAACTATTTCTGCAGGGGATATTGTTATGGAACATGGAAAAACTACATAAAAAATAGAATCAGAAGTTTCACTTTCTAAAACTGGCAGAAATATTCCAGCATACCTAACATTCAACACTTTAAAGTAGCCATTTGACAATACAGAAGCAGAAAGTATTTGATACCATTAGCACATGGTTCCATCTGTTGTAAAACTTAATCCCCCAGCAGTCTGAAGTTATTTCTATATTATGCTGAAGAAACAATTTATTGGTCTCTTGGCCAGCAGCATTATAGGAAACATCCTGTTCTTCCTTCCTTTCCATGATTAACTCCCTACACATCCAAAGGAAGTCAGAAGCACTAGCCTAGCCAACTAGAAATATCAAGTATCTTTACCAGAAATCAGCACAAATATTCCCACGGCACAGCACAGTGCAAAGCACTGGGCTAACACAATGGCTAAACGGGAGAAACAAGGAAAAACCTCCAAAGTACTTAACTGGCTTAGTGTTAAAGAGGACTGGAACACAGTGCTCAGACAACAGCAATATCTGCATGACAGATCTATGGCAACTAAAATCAACACTGATTGCAACCTGAAAAAGCAGAGTCCCTAGGACAATTTGCTAGGGAAGAATCTGTTGTGAAGCAGCAAAGGAGCTTGGGCAGCACAGGCAGTGGTGAGTACAGAACACAGCTGTGCAGCACAACTGCATCTGCTTTGCAGCTGCCTTGCCAGGAGAGCATACCAATGCCCTAGAAGGCTACAGCATTCCTGTTGTAGATGTGACCTACATACAGAAATCTCATCTTGCAAGTCTTGTCTGCAATACCAATATACATTATTCAGAGCACAGCCAAACTTGCTCGTGTACTCAGAAAATGCAGGATAAGCTTTGCTATGGCTATGTGCCTCCTCCTCCCTTCACTTGTGCAGCATCGATGTTTACCCATGTTGAAAGCTGTCAAGGGCCCGGTAAATCCACACAGAAAAAGTTAAATTTAGTAAAAATGTAAAGCCAGTTCTGCTACACTACAATACAAAAATAACACCTGTTCCTCCAAGGAGAAAATGTGTTTCCTCTTGCTTTCCTTCAAAGTGGGACAAATCAGCCTCCGTCCATACCTGTCTCCCTCTCTAGCCTGCCAATGCTGTCATGTAACTGTGATCTCCAGCAGCAACGGGCCAAGGTTTGCTGAGCTGTGCATCTGAACTCAGAATGAGTAGCTCAGACTGTGCATTCTGAGTTTCACTTCATACATAGAATAGATACATGCACATTCACAAGCAATACAGCATGTCTATGTACACACACACAAATACGGTACAGAAGAAATACTAATTTGCTCTGAACAGTTGCTTGGTGAGTGGAAACAGTAACCCAAAATCATCTAAAATGTGTTAGCTCTGTCAGAAACGACTGAGTTTATAACAAATATGAAGACCTGCAATGCCTACTCCGCCCTTAGCTTGTTTTTACCTCATTTTGAAATGTTTTAAGCTTCAGAGAAAAAAAACATCATAGCACATTTGGGGCTAGTCTTAACTAACATCTTGTACTAGCTACTTAACAGCTCATTATCATGAAACATGGTAGCATTTTATGCATTTTTAAGAATTAAACGGCTTAAGGACCCTCCCTGCAAACAGACATACCAAGGAGGAAATAATTTTATTATCTTGGCAACACGAAAAGAGTGGAAAAAACCCAACCCTATGACACTAGCAGTTATTATCTATTGAAAGTTTATGATCTGAGAACAATACAACTAAAAATGTACTGCATAAATTAAAGACAAAAATACTCATAGATCAGCTATAAAAAAGCCTAACAGCTCTCTTCATTCACTCCTTTCTGAGAAGGTTGACACTGAGTAGTAAGGTAAAACAGGATAGTCCTAGACTTGCTGACTTTTAACTTCAATGGCTTTTTATTTCTGCATAAACTGAAACACTGGCCACCGTTACTAAGCACTATTTTGTTAGCTAAAAAAATATAGCAACATAAAACTACACAGGCACATTCAAAAAGGACATTGCACAAAAGGCTCTTTGAAAAGAGGTTTTCATTAGGGGCGTTCACATTTACCACTTGGTAAATGTTATAAACCAGACAAATATTAGATAATATTTAAGTGAGAATTGGCACTATTACATAATTAAATTATAAATTAATTTTCTGAATCTAATTCAGACTGCTGTGCATGCACTCACCTAAGCACCACAGGCAACTGCAGTTTTGTAAAAGAATATATTGACTCCGACATGCAAAGAGCAGCTCAGCACACTAGCTACTACAGCATAAGGGAATAACAGTGCACCATGCCTGGCTTTCTCTTGAAAGCCACCAACCATAGATAAAATAAACTTTAAAAGCAAAGTTCAAAAAAGGTAAGTATTTTTTATCTATTTTCCTTGTCCTACAGTTTCTCTTTGGGACAATTTACCCACACACAACTGTGGGATCAAAATTGGAGCAAGTCCACTTTTTTCCAAATCTTGTGTATTGCATACAACGGCTCATGCAGATCATGAAGCCTCAAATTTAAAAGTGAGCTAAAAATGCCTTTTGTGGTTTTTTTTCCAGCTTCTTTAACCACAGCCCACACTGAATAAGGTGAAGTCACCAGCCTACAGTATCCTACCTCCTGTATCTCCTGAGCAGCTGCTTCTCCAGGACTCAGAGACACAGGAAAAAGAAGGGTGAGAGGACGAAGAGAGAACAGGGAGGCAGCAACTCAACATCAACAGATCTCTGCCCTGGTGCCATACAAACCAGACAATGATATTCATGGCTGAAGGTGCTCACAACATAACATACTGTCTGTGACCACTGTCTGCAGAACTCACAAACAACTTGTAATTGACATCTATTCTCAGCCACAGAGAGCAAACACCAAGTTATTTTGAGGCAGTTAAAACAAAACAAAAAGTCAACAACTAAAACACTTCCACCATTTCATGTTTTCCTATATGAGCTTGGAAAACAAAACCATTTATAGATTTTCTTTCCCTGTTTATTTCTCTCTGTTTACTAATACTTGACTAAATCCTTAGGCAAGGTCTATGCCTTCCAAAGTACTAGACACGCAGGCTATTCTTTGTGCTCTTGCCTGCTCTGTGGCCTAGAGGCATCCACCATTATTTTGCTGGTCTCCTTAGAGCAGCAGCACTGCTAGAGGCAGAAATACTCCATCAGCTGTGGGACCTGGTGTGTGCAGCAGGTCTACACATAATCTTCCCTGACCAGCACAAATTCTCTGAAAAATCTCCACCAAATGGCTTTGGAGGCAATCTGGTATTTACTAGTGAGTTAATACTTCTAAATATTTTGCATTTGAGGTTTTGCTTATTTATTTTATATGTGGAAATGAAGGAAAAGTGAAATATCTCACTCACTAGTGACTGTTCATAACACAAGGCCCAGCAAAATCCCTCCTTCAAGAGAACAAGAAAAGAACTTTTCATTCTTAAATCAAAATCAGGCCTTTTATACAGAACCTTGTACATTCCTAACCAGTGTCTTAACAAGAGTTTTGTTGCATCAGAAAAGGAATACAAACACAACACAGAAAAACAGAAGATGCCATCAAAAAAAAAAACCTGTCAGCCTCTGTCCACTCAATTTGTAACTGACAGCGTGTTAAAAAAATAAGTGGCTCATACAAGCCTCAATCTTTAAGTTACTGGTGAAGAGAGAACAAGATTAAACAAGTAAGGAAAAATTCAGAGTACAATTTGCATCTCTGAGCAGGATGACAGTTATGCAGCCCAACAGTCCACATCATTCATTTGGACGTGTGAAATACCCTGTGGAGAGGTTTGAATCTTAAAGTGGTTCTCTCAAAGTAATGGATGAAATAGTGCATGATAAACCGACTTGTCAGGAATCCTTTTACAGCTATTCCAACTGGAAATAAGCAGCCCTCTCAAGGAACAGCAAAAGAAAAATAGTTATGTCTGATATGCTTTGTCTCTAAGCCAGAAGAAACTAGTCTGAAAAGCCTATTTACAATCTTTAAGGCATGTATTAATGCAAAGGGACAGGAAAAGATTCTTTACAACAGCTGGGAACTAACTACACAGAAGAGAAAAACAGAATAGTATTTACAGGAGAAACAAAGACCAACAGTAAAAGTTGATATAACTGGCATGCTAATTGCCCCAAGGGAAAGGTATTACAATTTTTTCCAAGTATTTCAGTATGCTATATAATAAAGCAGAATAAAATATGCTCACACCTACACTTAAGAGAATGAAATGCATTCTAAATTTAATATGAACCTAACCTATGATTTTTCTCTTTTCTAGACCATAGCCTGGCTTTTCCCTTATGTGAATAAGCCACTGTATGGTAATTTACGCATAACTGGCCTTTGCTGTAAATACAATATTTTGATATGAAGTTTCCTGTTTCAACTAAATTCAGTGGAATTGTCCAAGTGAAGACTGATGGCTTAGTCAATTATTAAGGTTTGGACAAATAGTTCCTGTTGATAACGATAAAAATAACAAAAGAGTAAGCATAACCAAGGAACTGAACATTTCAGCAAACTACTATACTCACTAAACACAAGAGCCAGCAAAAAGCCAACATCTGGCTTTTGGTATCTAGAGACTCCCTCTGAAATCACTGTCACTTTAGGGATTTAAGGTGAAATCTGGTGCTAACTGAAAATCAACCTTTAAGCCACCAAAGATTTCTGTGGCATCATCACTTTGGAAAGCTCTGGATCAGAGTAGACTTATAATCAATGCATATAATGCATTGCTAAAGACTCTTTTTCTTAAAAACAGGACGACTGTATTTGACACCCAGGTTGACTCCACTCTGCCCTCTCAGGGTCCATTTAGGTGGAGGAGGTGGGAGGAAGTTAAAAGAGGAAGTGAAGAGCCAAAGAGCAAGGCGCTGGTTCTGCTTTGGTCCCTCAGCCCTCAGATGCTGCAGCTCCTGTGCACAGGGAGCAGGGCCAGCTCTCCCAGACCATGCTGGCTTTACTTTCACTTCTGAAATCTATAAACAGCTATACAGATGTTTATAGATTTATATATAAATCTGTAAAGTATTTCTCCATAGTGTTCTGAACACTCAGTAGAGGTCTCAGTCTGGAGGGGAAAAATTATGGCTTGTTCCCTTTTTCTTTTTGAGCTAATCTCTGCCTGCCTGGTCATACTAAACCTGGCTGGATTTCCAGCTACCAACATGCTGTATCTTGCCATGCTGAGAGCTGTCCCTCAGGCAACTTCAATATCTTTAAACATTTCCTAAATCCTCCTTTTTTGCAGGGCACTTTTGTTACACATTAAACATGCGTCACATCTTATCAGCAGTACCTTTCGTGGTCAGCTCCTGTTTTCAGAGGAACAGCAGAGGGAGAAAAAATTATCAACCACCACTTAAAGCTGCAAATACACAGTACAAATCCAGTTTGGATTTTTCTTTCTGAACTGAAAGCCATTAAAAAACAGATGCCTACTGCATTAAGAAGCCTTGTCTTCCATCAAGACACTGACAAGTGAGGCACAAAGCTCTTGTAAATCCTAAGAAAGAGGCTTCCTCAGAAAAAGCAGTAAATAAAAAGGATGAAGCTGCTGCCTATAGACAGAATGTAAGCAGGTCTGTGGTGTGGTAATGATACATATAAAAGTATACAGTATGGTTAAAAGAGAAATAAATACTCTTCAAATATCAAAGCTAGTGAGGGTTTTATCCTTATTCTCCTAAGTTTTATTTTCAATATTAAAACCTGAACTTGTATGAATACACAGAGTGTAAAGTGTGCAATGCTTGTTTCTACTGTTGAAAATGGATCAGGTCAATCATACAGAGTTAAACTTCCTCTTTCAGCCAACAGCCCTGCAGTTCTGTAAACAAAGGTTTTTAACTATGAATAATAACTTTGCTATGAATAGATTTCTCTTCACTGTGCTCTTCACAACTCAGAGGAGCAGAAAATTCTCCAAATGGTCATACTGCCCAAGGTGAAGCAAAGAGGTCTGAAGGAACAAAGGCTTGAGTTATATTGCACTGAAATGCTCCTCCCCTGTGTTTAACCAAGCCTTTTATATATACATAGGAAGCAAAAGAAGTACATTTTCTGGGGTTTTCCATCAATTAAAGATGATCTTCCTGAAAAAAATGCCCCTAATTCACCCTATTCTGGTTTACTGAGAATTTTTCTTCCATTCCACTTGTTACCTCATCCTGTTTTTCCCTTTTCTGCAACATCCCCTGTCCCTTCCAGGAATTTGTCTTTTGATGGGCCACTGCAGCAGTTGCATTTTTTACTCTCCTCCCCTCCTCCCTCTCATCTTCCTGACTGCAAGACTACATTTTACTATGATAATTTAACGTCTGGACTGTGATGGCATATTTTATTGGGTCACAGCTATAATTTCATTGTATTTTAACAGCTGAAGTACATTTGAGCCTAAAACTTAGAACGTGCTTCTAGAGCTGTGTAACTTGCCACTCATATCTGATCTATTAGCTGTATGGTCAAAGAAAAAGGAGTACAAGAGAGACTATAAAATTATATTTCATGCATATATTTGCAAGGTAACGTCAAGTACACAGGACTATGACATAAGATTTACAAACTATGGCAGAAGATTTACAAACCAATTCTGCAAGAATTCCTCTGGTAATCTGCATACCCAAAAATAAATGAGATGATGTTAAAAAAAAATAAAATTTCACAATTCAAGTTGGGACACACATTTTATGTAAAACATCTGAATTGACATACAGTGGAAACCAATTATTTTTCCAGTTTTATTACAGTGTTTATCCAGCACAGAAAATTAGGTCAGACTCTACCACCTGTATATGTCAACCAACAAGCCAGAAAATGTGTAACTCAGTCCAAGAGTGTTTAGAGTTATTTTTTGCATGTGTTACATTACATAGATACAGTAGGGGATAAATTCAGAACTCTGTGGCACCTACTCTGTCAGGCACTTTAGGTGCTGTTTATTGAGATTTCAACAATTCCTTTTTTACCTAAATTATAAAGACCTTTTCTATTCCTCTCTACATTTATTCTAATGAAGTCCATTGCCATACAGAGACTTCTGAAACAGGCAGACTGGCAGAAAGTTGATTTCTCTGTGCCAAACCTGCAATTTAATCAAGAGATGTGCTAAGTCACCAGGAGATTTGAAAGGACTAAACTTTTTTGTTCTCCAGATGGTATTGCTGGTCAGCTGTACTCTCTCTGTTTGCCCCTTACCTTAGACTGCCAAGCCTACAAAACCTTTCTTAATAACCTTTTATCTAGCTAGCACTCCCTTGCTTCAGTAATGGCTGAAGGACAACAGCCAAACAAGACCAAAAGTGAGAACTGACGTGCACAGCAACTGACATGCAGAAAATACAATATTCAAGGAGAAATTTCTGGCAGGGTTGACCACTAAGGAGGGAATCTACCTCAGGGATTTAAAAACATTTCAGCATCCACCTCATGAAACTGATCAGCACAATCTAGACCAGGCTGCAAGAGCAGTCCAAAATTAGCTTTTTTTCCTAAATAAGGAAAATAGTATTCAAACTCCAATCACAGGTGGAAACTTTTATTAATGTCATGCTCAGAGAAATCCTGAAAAACCACAGGAATTGTCTAAAATGTTAGAATATGAAGTTTGAAAAGAATAAAGACATGTATGTGTGTGAGGGGAGGTGACACCTGAACAGACATGGAGAGTCAGGCCTCCAAGACTGCCAGCACTGATCCACTGCCAAAGTAATAAATTCACCTTAAAAAGGTTAAAATAAACTAAGTAGATAAGCATTTCATATAACTTGAACTACAAATACTTACTACTGTAGTTATACTAGACCAAAGATGAAATACCTCATGAGTAGGAGCAAGGGAAAGGGAAGATTATTAAATCTAAAAATAAATGTAACAACAACTTTTGTTGTAGCTTTTAATGCAGAAAATAAACTTCTCTAATACATATGGCTTTATGCAAATAATTCCATGTATTTAGATGGTCAATTCTGTTCTGTTATCCAGGCAACCTATGGCTCATTTACACATGTGCATGCGTAGGAATACACAAATATGGTAAATGTGCACTAGCCAAAATTCAAATATGACATCCAACAGGCCTGAAAAACAGCTGTCATCACTATGAACTTTAGTCTGTTTTTTGAGTTTTATTTCATACATCCTAGGAGCCTTTCCTAAGCCCTTAAATGGCATTTAAACCACCAGTCAAATGTTTTGAGTCCAATAAATATGCATAATGCATTTGCTGAATCAAAATATCATCTGCACCAACTCCTGGAGACAACCAACCTGCTTAATTACAGAAATTTATTCTCTCCTTACAGAGAAATAAACCACCATCACAGCTCCAAACAGCAGGGGTAAAAACCCCACCAAGAGAAAGGTATGGTATATTTTGCAGGTGTGATGTATCTTAATGATCACTCTCTATTACTAGAGCAGTATGGATTTATCACCTGTGTTCTATTACCTTGACAAAATAAGGCTGCCTCTTGGGAAAAAGCCATCTTCAACTGAAGGGTCAGCACTAACACCTTGATAAAGGGTGCACTGTAATGTGTATGCAGCTGTTCTGTGATAGCACCATAGAAATCTTGACCATGTTTAAAAGCTTTCTAATAATAAAGAAAACAATTAAAATACTTGTATAAAAAAGAAAACAATTATGGCAATATAACAATTATAATACTCTGTGGTACCTTACCATCTACCACAGAGCTACAGTATGTTTACTGCCCCTTCAGGAATGCATCCACCATGCCAATCAGGGAAGTTTTTGTCCTCTAGTTTTATCCCCAAGTTCCCTCTTGCCCCCTATGTCAGTATAATGAGAATGAGGACTGCAAGAGGGAAATATCTATTTCATTGTTACCCAGATTTCTTCTTGCTTTGCCTTCTAGAATTGGCACGTTTGGGATCCCAACTACACCAAGACTGTGCCTTCTGCCAAACAGGGACTACAAAAATCAGGATTGAGCACAAAAATGCAAAAGAGTCATAATTAGAAACTACTTGAAGTTAAATTTCTGCAGAAGTAGGACTCCTAAGGGACTCTGCTTTGGCCCATTCTGATACCTTTTACCACTGACTTCAAGAAAATCCAAATTAGGTCAAGTCCATACAATTTGAATTGTCAACATGGAAATTTCCTTTACTAAATTTACTTTCTTTTCTAATTAGTCTTATAAAGTTCTCTATACTCCCAACGTGTTGCTGCTACTTCCTTCAGTGGATTACTGCAGCTCTAATAATAATAGGGCAAGTTGTTTGGAAATTGTAACATATTTTCAGATGAGACTCTAACAGGAGCAAATACTAAGGCAGGCCAGACCCTTTTCACCAGAAGTACTGAAATGCAGTTACCAAAACCCTTGGCTTCAGTTCTGGGAACACTGTGAAGGTCAGTAACTTGCAAGCATCCTCTATTATGCTGGCTTTCTCATTTCCTAATGTACCAGTATCTTCTAGGCAGCTTAGAAGTGAAAACAAAAGAATTTGCCATGCACCCTCACCATTCTGCAGTGGGTTATGGTAAAGCCACCATGAGCTGAGGCTGAACCCCCTACAGCTACTAGGGTGCCCCCAAGGACTGGCCAGGGACATTCATAGCAGGGTTTGGTCTCTAATTGCAGCAGCAGTGAGAAGCACACTAACATCAGGGCACTCCAAGGCAGCATCTTCTGCACGTTCTGTTCTTCAGCTCCCAGTATGTGCATCAGTTCTAATACCTTATTTATAACTGAATGAGAAATTATTATTTCAGTTGACATTATTTGCCTGTTGCAAGTTTTTCCTCAATGACATTTACTCATTTTTAATTAGATAAAAATTAAATGTTTGGTCTGTTGGGCACCACTGCTGATGGGCAGCTGAAAAAAATAGAAAGAGTAGTAACAACAACCCTTGTTTTTTCTAAACCTCAAGTTCCATTTTGTTTTCATACGCTGTGGTTTCATCCCAGTCAGCAACTAAGTACCATGCAGACACTTGGTCACACACCTCTCCCCTGTGGTGGGACAGGGAGGAGAACTGGAAAAACAAAGATAATGATGATAACAATAACAGCAGTGAGAGGAGCATTGGCAAAGAGAAGAGAGATGATGAAGGTGACCACTGCTCAGCACATGCTGACCAATGCCCAGCCCGGCCCCCAGCAGCAGCTGGCACCCCCAGCCAAGTCCCAGTTCATACACACTGCACCATGCTCCATGGTAAAGAATATTCCTCTGGCCACTTTGGATCAGCTGTCCTGGCTGTGCTCCCTCCCAAACTCTTGTGCACCTCCTTGGTGGCAGAGCAGGGAAGCTGAGAAGTCCTTGATTTAAATTAAGCACCACTGAACAACATCTAGAACAGCAGTGTGGTATCAACATTATTCTCATACTAAATCCAACACACAACACTGTAGCAGCTATGAGGAAGAAAATTAACTCCATCCCAGCCAAAACCAGGACCCCATACTACTTTCCAACTCAACAGTCAAACAGCAGCTCTAAATCTGAGCTAACTCACTGTACAGGTTCTAGTGCTGCTCCTCTCAGTGACATTTAGAATTGTGAAGGGAGTGCTGTGCTTTAGAAAGGACCTACTAGAATAATAGATTTTATTTTATTTTTTGTTTACGACTAACTTGGTCTAACAAAATAAATGGCAGTTTCTCCAGGCTCACAGGCCTCTTGCAGAAATGACTAACGATTGCTGTTGTTAAAGAAGCTAACAGAGAAAGTATTTTCCAGGGTCAAGAGATTGTTCTAGCAGATTTTAATACCTCAACATACGTAAGCTTCGCAATCAAATTTTTAAAATCACTCCCTGTTCCAGACATGTATCTGTGCAACTTTATTTACCCAAGACAGATGTTCTCATTACGAAATATATGTCTTGTTGTTCAGTTCTTACACAGATTGCTTCTGTCAAAACAAAATGGCCCAGGAAGAGTAAAGTTAATTCCACTTTGCTTTTATGCATCTAAAGTAACACCTCACTGTTATTGTAGGTGACAGTTAACCATCTAATTGGACATTTTCCAGAACTCTTGACTTCTTTGATTCTGCCAAACTCCAGCATTTCTAGTAACCTTCCACCTACCACCTTCACAGGTTAACGGGTACTGCTTAAGGCCAAGATTTTGTTTTCCTGAAAGCCACTCAAGACAGGTATAGTCTCAGGGTAGTACTTCTCAGTCAATTCAGTTTCCAGACCTTTCCCCAGCATATAGATTTGCAAAACCTCTTTCAAAATTATTTCACTAGTGCTTACTAGAACTGCATCCCTGACGTTATTTCAATAAATAAATTCACTATTATCGTTATGATTTTTCCCCTATCTTTCAAGTGTTTGCAGGATCCCTATTTCACAGAGTCCGTTCAACAGCTGTAACCAAAGAAAATTCAACTCAAATGTAAGTTTCTCAGAAACACTGAAATAAACATGAAACCCACCCTAATGCCATCTCCCAGCTGTGAAACAGAAAAGATTTTTTTTTCCCATCAGGACCTCCAAAAACAAAAGGTGCAGGCTGGAATAATCATCTTTGTTAATGTACCTACCATAGACATAAACCCCCAAAAGTTTAACTTGGCCAAACAGATGGATCTTAACTTCTATTTCAAAAGAGCAGGGCCCTTCTTCACTAGACAAGATGCTCTCATCTCAACACTGTATCAGTGTATCTGGACCAGTCTGTCCACTTTTCTCAGATTTTTAAATTACATAAAATTATTAACTGAGGGTCTTTATATTCCTTCATATTCAACTGGAATGTGCTGCATAAGGATATATTGCTCTTCTTCTGTTTTAAGTATCAGATCTAGAACTTTTATCAGCAAGTTCTTTATTGACTTTTAAATTAACATAAATAATCTCTAATCTTGAAACATAAAGAGATTTTACAGAAGACAAAAGTTTCAGTGTAATTTGTGCAAACATACAGCAGACAGGATATTAAAAAAGATTATTAAAGATTGATTATTAATATTGTATGCATATCAGATATATACTTTGAGGTAACAAATAGTAAGAAGAGTAGCAGCTATTCCAAATCACACGGGTAGCCATCAGATACACTGAGGATGTAATAAGTAAAAGCACAGATCAGCCACAAGCACAAAATTCATCTGATGCCCACTGTTTTGTCACTAAATTAGTCACCAGCAATTCCTCCTGCAATGCTTCTGAAGTGTTCCACACCATGATATATTTTCAGAGCTTTCTGAGTCATTGGGCCAGGAAGGAGACACTCCCAAACACATTATCTCCCTGAAAAAATGTCACACTGAACAGTATTTACCATTATAAAGTACATGCTTCCCAGTGAAACCCAAATACTGCTTCAGAGGGAGAAGCCAAGAGGAAGAGGGGGGAAAAAAAAGAAGGGAAAAGCCAGTCCTTCAGCCAAAGCAAATTTTAAATACAACAGCACAGACATTTCTGTTGCTATTTTGAATACAGTTCAATGCATGCCTCTGTAGCATATTTTCAGCAAATCCCAAAAGTACCAATTAATCTATTTCATTTTTATTATTGTTCAGCTGATACAAACTGGAAACTGGCATTTGGGCTAGATTATATCACCTTTGGTCATGCTAAGTAATATCCCGCCCCTGAACAGTGTCATTTAATTTAGTTAATGAATACTTGAACAAGAGCTAAAGCATCACTCAATGACAGGAATAGCATGAAAAAAACTTCTGACTCTGATTGAGGCGTTTTTATGTGGCATTTGCAAATCTTTTCCAAGTGTCCTGAAAGTGTCCTTGCTTTATTCTCCAGAAGGAAGCTAGTCCTCCAGTAAAACTGGTTATTAGAAGTGGTGCAACTTCAAGAGGAAAGAAGTAACGACCACTGTAAGAGTGAAATAGAAGGTGCACTAGAAACTTGCACCACTGGATAACCCATTCCTGTTATTCACTACAGACCTGCTAAGTTATTTGCTGGTACTCTGCAAACTGGTAAAAAAACACAGACAAAGTAGAGTTACACACAGGCTGCAAAATCCAATCATGGATTTAACTGCAACAGCCAGAGAAAAGTCTGTGTACTCACACATGCACAACAATTCACAGGGATTTGTACAGTAAACACACAAAGTGAAAAATGGCACATCCACAAAACCATCCCTTCAAAACCTTGAAGTATTTCTTGACAATCCCTAAACAAATAAAATTCTGTACATTTAGTTGCAGTTTTAGTTTTTATTGGTTCTGTTTGTATTTTTATTTCAGCTAGTTTATAGACACCACTTTTGTTTTTAACCTCATTTAAAGACACTACTGTTTTGCTTCCAGGAAGCAACTGTGAGCTAATTCTTACATAAATGGGATATGTTAGTGCCTGAAAGAAACATGGTTCAATACTCTTAATTTCCTAAATATTATGCATACTATCAGTAAAACACATAATTCATATTCAAGATCACATTCAAGTTTTAGTATTCTCATACAAGACAAAATATCTTCTCCTCAAAGGCCATAGTTAATTTTTCTTGCAACACCTCCATTCCCAACATTCTGCCATTCAAATATGAGTCTAAAACCAAAATCCTTGAAAGAATCACCAAATATCACTACAGACAGATCTCTAAAGCAGATCATTTAATCTAAGAGAAAAAACCCAGAGAATCTCTCCACTCACTGCTTTTCTGAGGGAAGCTGTCACAGCAGGGATGAGTCACACTGGTTTATCAAAGATGTTCCAGATCAGGCCATCTCCATTTTGGTAGAGCTTAAAGGATTTTCAATAGGTATTTGAATACTTTATAGCAAATATATTAATGTAAACTAGCTTAAAGTGACAGAAGTAAAGCTAAGCTCTCATGGTACTGGAAACAAAACAGGAAAACATGTGAAGGAATTTTCTATCTGTAGGCCAGAAAGACTAAAGAATGGAAATACATATTAAGAGCATGTGTACTAAAATACTTCATGATAATCAAAGAAAAGCTCTCTGGGGTTTTGAAGTGAGCTACAATATTCAGAAATATTATCCTCTCTTTTCTTTATATGTTACATTTCTTATACAGGTTTCCTTTCAAAAGCTTTTACACTTAACTGTTTGGGGGCAGGGGTGAGTTCCCTGCATTTTTCCTTTTTATCTGAGGTTCAAATTGGAACTAAAAATAAGATTTCCTTCACAACATAAGGACAACATCAAACAAAACTAAGAAGTTGCCAAGGCTAAAAAGACAAACAAAGACAAGCTCAATCAGCAAGTGAGTTAGGATGTCCCTTTCCACAACTAATTTCCTTTGATTATGATTCTTATTTTTCTTTCCTGCTTATGACTCATTTACCTGGATGAGTCTATGTGCCAAATAAGGCTTTGCTACTGTGTGAACATGTTCATCTCCTCCTTTCCAGAATTCTGCATACATTGTTATGGTTTCTGCTCTGTGCCCTATAAAGTCACACATTTATATGCAGTATACATGGAAAAAAACGAGTTGCAGTCACTGCTTTATTAAAATAAACAGCCCAAACCTTATGAAGAGAAAAAGAAGCCTGGCTTTGCATATTGTTGTGTAGTCAGGGGGATGGCAGCAGAAACAAACATGAATTGACAAAATGTAGGATGACAGCCTCCCACCTCAAGAAAACCACCAGCGACCTTCGAGATGCTTCAAGTGGTTAATTGCACCTTGGCAGTCCTGTAAGAAAGGCTCCATGAAGTTTGTAATTATAAACTACTCCAAAATGAGTGAATTCATGTTCATTCTGTTGGAAGCACAGACAAGTGCACCTGGAATGCTTCCTAGCAAAGTGCTGCAAGCTGGGCTGTTCATGCAGCCACCAAACGATGCAGACCTGAACAACTCTCCCATCCATCAATAGTGGTTACTGATGCCTCCTGACCCATGTATGTCAGAGAGGAGGAAAAACTCTGCTGAGGACATCACAAGAAACAGCTGGCAAAAAAGCTCACCAAAACACAATTTTCAGATTGTATTCCACAGGCCATGTGTAACCATGGAAAACACTGCAGAACAAATAACAAGACCCTGATTATTTTAAAGGAGTACATCCTTGCCTTTCCACCATTCTTTGTTGCACCAACTTGAATTTTTTATTTTAATACAAAGTACAGACGCCAGTGTTGTTTTGATGAGGAAAAGAACAGCTGCAGATAACAAGGGGAACAACAGCAGAGGTAAACACTTCCAGAGGTAAATGACAAAAGTAAACTTCAGTGATACATTTGTAGAGACAGTGGGAGTAAAACCCTCATTACAGTAGTTTCAACAGCTGTCAATCTTTGTCAGGGATAAAGTTTTACCTTAACAAAAGAGCCTTCAAAACAATGTATTCTGCTGATTATCACAGCATTCACCAAGCAAAGGCAGTACAGCTCTAGATGCACATATTGTGATCAGAAGGACAATTGGTGGCAAACCCAAAACAAGAGAGTGGTTCACAGAATGGATAGGCAAAACTGACCTCTGAACCTAGAACTAAATCATTCTGTCTCATATCATCCATAAAGATTACTACACTAATTATAGAACAATATGTAACAACTCAATACTTTAACACTAGCATCAGAAGAACTCTTCCCCAGATATATTTAGGAAGAATTATCTGCATTAGTACACAATTTGATACATATCCTTACTATGAACTGCTGTCCTCAGTTATCTTGCGTTGCAAATTTTTTTTAATGTGCCAGTGTACTAAAGATAAACAACAAATATCTCAGTGTAGAAAACAGCAATTTTTTTTTCCATTACTCTATTGTAAGATCTCTTGTTCTGAATCACATCCGTGAGTTTCATTTCAATACCATTATGCTACAAGGTGTTCACAGAAGAATTTGTGGTTTTTTCATGCTTGTATAAAAGCAATGTGCATACAATCAGTGCAATATAGAAATATCAGAAGGTTGCTCTGGAAAAGAAACCCTCTGTTAATCCACAGATCAAATTCAAAGAAGAGGGCAATTGAATAAACATTCATACACATAACTGTCACAGCAAAGGTCGCAGCTGAGACAGCCACAATACACAAAGTATCACAGTATAATTTTAGAAAGCTTCAGCCCATACAGAGTAACACCATACCTCAGCAAAAGGATTCAGGCACTTGCCCATAGAGAATAACACCATTCCACCTCAGAAAGCTGCAAGCAACTGTCCCTCTTGTTCTTCAGCCCAGCCTTTTATCCCCTCATGCTGATGCACTGCCCCTGTGTGCCCTCTGCTCCCTTTGGTGGTTGGTCAGTGTCCCTGGGCACTCCAGGGCTCATCAGCTCCAATGGGATTCACCTGCTGCTCCCAGCTGTGCCCACTGGGGATGAGGCTCAGCCCAGCCCCACCCCAATCACCACAGTTGACCTGCACATAACATCCTAATGAAAGGCCTCTGCCCTAAACCAGAGGAAAGAACTGCCCTGATGCAGTATTCCTATGTAGTATCCCCTTCCCACATCTGCAAACTCCTCTGTGGTGACTCTCATTACGCCACCATTTGTTTTAATTGTTCCTGAAAGTAAAATATTCAAACTAAAATATCAACTCTTCAACACAATTCACTCTCAGCAAGCAGTATAAGGTCTAAAAAGGCCCATGCTCGCCACTCTGTTGGCAGAACCACTGGATAACAGGAGGAACAGGATTATCCAGCTGGAGCCACCCCACACCCCTGAGAGGTGACCAGGGGCTGCAGTGTCCCAGTGAAGAAGTCCAGGAGCTGCCCTTGCTGTTCATCACAGGGCACATGGCAGGGGACACCCACCCTGGCACTGGGGTGACTCTGCCTGTCAGGCAATCACAAAAATCACTTTCTTTCTGCTGAGGGTATACACAACAAATCATTTACCACACTGCCACATTCCTGTAGGTCAGGAAACTTTAGCAAATTATTCCTGACTTAACTCTAAAATTAGGTTTAAACCAGAATGCAGTATCTGCCCTTGTCAAGTCTCTCAAACAGTAAATAAACCTCCCTGACAGGCATTCTCCCCCACAGCAGTGGCCTGCAGAAGTCAAATCATTACTCCTAATCAAATTAAAAATGTGGTGTTGCAAAATAACGCAACTATCTTTTCTAAAGATTTCTGTAAATTCCAGATGACTCCCTGACCTTTTCCTAAATTTCCAACCAATTAAGTTTTTTCTTTATCAGCTAAGGTTTTATCCTAGGACAGACAACTCTGAACATATTTCTTAATATGCAGCATCTCCCATCCTGATTACATTGTAGCACTCTGTTGATTTCATCCTTCCCCTCCTGATAAACATTTATGAAAAAAATAGGGTTTTGTATTGGTTTCTGATTTTTGTTTGTTTTATATCCATGTTGACTAAATAAGCTCTCACATTTTTCACACCTGAACTGCAAAGCATTTTATTCGATCTCCATCCTTTGCCACATGGCACCTCAGCCATCTATCTATGTTATTTCTCATGTTCAAAAATTTTCCTTACAGCAACACAAATAATGTTTCACTAAGTTGTACAAGTAATACCTGCTGGGTTCTGAAATCATAATGGCAGTAAATAAATCAGCCTTGTTAGCACCCTAAATAATTTCAAAACCACAGGATTGCAAAATCCTTGCCCAAGATGATAGAAGAAAAACGCCCAAGGTTTCCTTTAAGGGTCACCCCACTATGATGGCATTACCAGATCAGGGGAACTCTGCTTCTTCATATCATAAATCTTACATTCCCTCCCTTGTTCTGCAGCAGACACAGCAGAAGCCAGCAGAGCACTCTAATTTAATTTCTGCACAAATTCTCTGCCAACTAGATATGAAAATTAAGTTTAACTCAAAATCCCATGGGCTGCTCTGGAGAAAAGAAAAATGCACGTAGAGTATTACATATTCAGGTCATAACTGCACACAAGCACTTGCTTCATAGTAGACTAAGTTTAGAGAGTTGATGGGATACCATACTATTTCCCTCTATTAGTAAAAACTGTTTATGTTCATAGACTGCCCAAATGTTTATGATTTCAAAATGTTGCCCAAGGTGCCATTTTCATAATCTGTTTTCCTTCCCATTAAATTCAAAAGCATCATTTTTAGACCATGGTTAGTTGTTGCTGGGGTCAGGTGAGAGTTGTTTGCATTTCATTTTGTTGGTAGCTCTTGGTGGAAGGGGGTGTGTTTAATCAAGCTTCACTGTCCACTTCTTGCAGAGCCACCTCTGTTTATAATATTTCAGCTCTTTGAAATTCTCTGTTGAAGTGAATTTAGACTTCTGTGATAAACCCCTTATTTTTTAAACCTTATGATGAAACTCAACTGAAAAACATGTATATACACAATATTTATACATATAAAGAGAAACTTACCTAAATAAACTAAGTGAAAAAAAAATCCAGGTTGATTTTCCTTTCCTTTCATCACGACAGGCAATACACAGGCTAACGTAACTTCTTCTGACCTGTTAACAAGACCTCCTTTTTTCCACACACATTATGTATTCCACACTAATTAAGAAAGAAAGTTAAGCTGCACTCTGTGTAAGGCAGTCTGCTTGCCTTGAGAATAGGAGCTGCACTTCATCTCCTCTGCAATCAATAATCCATAAACTGGGGTTGAATGTGCAGGCTGTTTGCCAGTCAGCTGTAGCTGAGATCTCCTGTCTAAGCCTTTCCTTCTCTTTCAATCAGCTCTGCCCAAAGGAAACGGTTCAGATGAATAAAACAAAACCCCAAGACTTTCAGTACTCTAGTTTGTCATTTATTCCCCTGCAAACCAACATTTTTTGCAGGTAGCGAACCCAGATTTCAATGAATCCTGGAAAATAATCCAGTGTAAAGACAGGTTTTGTCCATTAAATGCCTTCCATTAGAAATGTGCAGGTTCACCATGAAATGTAGAACTACACATAGCACCTTGTACAAAGGTTTAGGTTTTATTTTCCAAACTATTAAATCTCTGGAGGTTTATGTATTTGCAATCTTTCAACTTCACAGGTATTCATTAAAAACACAATGCACACACAAAAGACTTCTGTGCCTTAAAATTTACATTAAAATTTAATTTACCACTGCACAGGCAAATTCGAAAAATTTCTTTTAAAAAACCATCACCTCAGCATACTTGGTTTTTAAACTCTAGCATCCCTGAAGCTATTATACTTGGCTTTAATTAAATATTCAGGCTAGTGAAACCTTTTCCAATTACCTCAGAATTTACAGAAAGGTATGTGGAAGCTCAATTTTAGTATAACAGAGTCAGTAGAAAAACATAAAAAGGAGTAGAATGGTATCCTATTGATGATAAAAGTAATGAAAGAATCCAAAAAAGTATACTGTAAAAATCATAAAGACAACAAAAATGTACACCTATAGTTCCTGTACCAACAAATCTCTTCAACACAAGATTTCCCTGGGAGATGGAAGTGTGTGTGTGTACACACAAGGCATTACATAGTAATAGCCTGAATTGTAATGGATACTTGATCTTTCCAGTTTACCTTGAGATAAGAAAAGGAGATGGGGTGGGAAGCAGTCTTACAAGTCTTGGTTTTAAATTTTTAATTAAAAAAAAAAAAGTTTCAGCTGTAGTGACAAAATTAAAACAACCTATGAGTTTCAATTACTTGTTAGATCCTGTGCTATGGTAAAGTTAATATCTGAAAAACAGGTTTACTTGAGGGTTTTAACTTCATTCAGAGAATTTCAGTGAATCGTATTTCCATTGAAGAACAGTTTTTTGGAAGGATTCCTGGTTTCGTGTTTAGCCAGGCAAGACAGGTAAGAAAACAAACTTGGCTTGCAGATTTTTAATCTATTTTAATACACTTCAAGCAACTAGCAGAGTAGCAAGATGATATAATTTCAAGTTTTTAAATGTATCATAGCACTAAGATAAAGTTTAATTTTAAAAGAAAATACTGAAAGAATATGAAAGGGCAGAATACAAGTTTTCTTGAGATTTATGGCCTGTGAGATAGCTACTAGATTTATAAAACTAACTTTTGCATGTAACTAATCTGCCTCCTGGTCTAGCACTCCTACCTCAACAATAATTCTAGCTTATCTGTCATTACTCAATTTGTAACTTTGGAAATATAACCAAGTGCAGATTATCACCACCTGTTTCTGTGGACGTCCTGCCATGAGTGCTCATTAGTTTTAGCTCCCACTCCCTCCCCACACCTCCAGCTAAGACCTGAAACGTGGTACTCTGCAAGAAGATTGAAGATCCAGCATTCCCAACTCTTGGCACTGTTTGTCAGCGACTGCCACTTTCTACAAAGCTGTGGGCTCAGACATTAATCTAAGGAGGGACACAGAGCATGTCGTACATTAGGGGGGCAGCATTACAGCCTCTCCATCAGGTTGTGTCAGATTGTGCTAAAGGTATACAAGTGATGGTCTCTGGTGTTTTTTGTGGGTTTTTTGTTTTGTTTTGTTTTTTTTTTTCTTTCTTTTTTAAGAGGCCAATTCCTGATCTAATGGTGATAAAAAAAATATAAAATCAGTGTTTACACAAAAAAAAAATGGGAAACACTTTTACTTAAAATAGGCTTCAAGGAATAATCCATACAATAATTTTTTTTTCTTTCCCAAAGAGAATTATCTTTGAAGAAAATCACAAATTCCCTGTCACCTCCAGTCTCCTGCAAGCTCAACCTGGGACAGAATGTTTCCATTTTAAATGGAAATACTGGTGGGGTCATGGGAATTAGGGATTTCCCAATCTTCTCAGATCTCAAGACACCCTGAAGATATTTAAAGCTGCACTGAGAATAGTATCTTAAAGGGATGATTTGGGTTATAATATAAATGCATAGCAGGATGCACATCTCCATGAGGCAAACAGCTAAGCCTGTCAACATCTGCTGCAGAGAACCTGACTGTGGGTAAGAAGCTCCACAGATGCACTTGCCACAGGATGTAAATTAAAAGAATTAAAATTCATAGGGCACAATACAAGCATAAAAAAAAAGGAAGAGGGACAGCATTAAATCTAGGAGAAGAGATCAGGTTTTACATTTTTCCAAATGAGTTCATGCTCATAATTCTAAAACACTTGCCACCAAACAAGTCATACATACTGCTGGCAGACAGACATTGCCTTTGGGACACTAACTTCTATTTTTGATTTCTAGGGCATTGTTCTATCCAGTGTGCAGACAAGGAGGGGGAAATTCCTTAAATGAAGCCCTACCGAAGACTAAAGCCATTCAGCATTGAAGTCCTCTCTGGCTGCAGCAAGAAGGAGACAAGGCAATCTCCTGAGAAATAAATCAGTTGCCTGCACGGAGGGAACTGAAGGTAATCAGCTGCTTTTACAAACCTCCCCATCACACCCCACTCAATTTGCTCTATTCTTTATAGTGATATCATGATGCAATTTTGCTGCTGTGGTTGCATGGCATGTAATGATATCTGGACTGTAATGATACATGATGCAGCACCTGTGTGGGTAACACAGCCACAGGACTGGATGATGAAGCATTGCACCACCTGTTCATGGTTACTCAAAACACACCTGGCAGCAGGGAGACCAATGCCCCTTTAAACTGGAGCTCACCCAGGAACAGCAATTCAGAAGATTTTATTCACTGATCAACAGCTTATTTCAAACACAATGATGAAAGACTATGCTGGCACATAGCTCAGTCCTTACTTATATCCCCACTACCATGTGTACTGTAGAAGAAAAGCTCAAATCCAGCGCAAAGGAGGGAAAAAAAAACCAAAATAGCTGTTAAATGACATAATGTGATTGAAAAAGAAGTGTGCAGCCAAAAGAATGCATCCCAAAGTGTGCATCCCAAAGGATGCCTTATGTGTGCAGAGAGAAGGCATGTGTCCAGCCTGGGCCAAGGGCAGCAGGTTCCCCGGGCAGGGAATGGCCCCGGAGCCGCTCCCTCTGCGCGGCAAGGGCGGCCTCACCTCGGGACAGCTCCTGGCAGCCCAGGCAGCCCCAACCCTCACGTGCTGAGAAGCATTTCTCACCACGAGAACGCTGTGAAATATTTGTGAATGTTTCCAGCTCCAAGTGGCATTTCTGGAGCAGCCAGCTGCTGGGAGCAAGGCGACTGCACCTGTGACTCAGCCACAGCCAGATCCAATGCCACACCAGGGAAACACCATGTCCAAGCAAGGATTTTGTCAGCTAAAACACCTCTAAACAAGATCTTCAATCATTTACAAAAGTGACAGTTCCTCTTCTAATTTATATTTTAATGTATTGGAAGAGTATATTTTGGTTACCAACTTAAAGACTTTATGTAACAAAGCCTTGAATAAAATCAGAGTAGTTTCATTATCTGCTGTAAATAACAAATGATCTACTACCTCAGAGCTTTCACTGAACACTGGTCTACTAAAAACTCAGGCATAAAGCCAAATTCTGGATTTGTGAATATGCATGTGCCTCTCACCAACCTCAGTGTGAGCCACGTGAATGAATCTCCAAGCTGAAGTTGGCTCTAATTCATGTTTTAAGCCTAATGAACTGGTAATAATCAAATTATTTGCTCCATTTTTGTCTTGTATATTTAATAAGACATATTAACAACAAGATTAGGTAAAAGAAATAAAACACACACCAAAAAAGCTACTCATTATATTCACTATCTCCGGTAAAGTCAAAGGACCAGACAAATTTTGGATAAAAAACTGCCCCAGAAATCAGGTTATTGTTTTATTCTTTTATATTTTCTGTTTTGTGCTGAATATAAATTAAACTGCATATTTATTGCATATAAGTTGATAAAAAACAATTCAAATTGTTTAATTTGGGTTTAGTTTTACTTACTACACAGCAAAAAAGTAACTGTTAGAGGAGTATCCCATTAGCCAAAAGAATCAGGGCAGAACAGCAAGAGGGATTGACAGATAGTAAAAATAGCAGGGAGAGTAGAAAAGAAGAATGAGGATCAGATGGAAAAAGAGCTACATGTCCAGTGCAAGGGACAGGCAAAATAGCAGGTAGCAGATGTAACTCAACTCTCTGAACAAAGGACATGAGACTGAATTTCTGATATCATTGCTGCATCACAGCTTGACTTCCATAAGCGAGCTTTATATATTTTATATCTGCACACACACACACACTCACCCAACAGGACAGCTACACTGCCAGAAGCTGCCACAGAAAGCAGTTATAAGCATGGAATTGGACTCCTGGGATACACACTGCAGTCTCAATTAGGATTGCAGGCTCGCTGTTCTGCAAGGATGAAACCCCACCTACACTCTTTAGTTATAAATCAGATCTGTATTTCATTAAAGAGTTTCAAGAAGACTCAATATTGTGGCTTAGCAAACCTACTGTGCTTGTTATTTGCTTATTCTTTGTTAAAGTAAATTAACAAGATTTCTTTGATTTATCACAATTCTTGTAATAAATCTGACAAACTGCTGCACTACTGTCATCCACACTCATCTCAACTGGTAGATTCAAATCACTGCCATTGATTTCTAAATAAATATATTTTAAATCACTCCCCATTTAATGCCCCCTTGAGGAAGTCTTGGCCCATATAAACACAATTATTCCTGATTAATTTATAGAAACTAATTTAATTGAATAAGTAATGAGTTTCTTTTCCCAGTCGGGTAGGAAAACTAAAACAAAATATGCATGTATCCCTTGAGAAGATTCAATAAAATGAAAATAGTTATAAACTAGGGACTTCTTATTTTTGTGTATATAGTAGAAAAAAAAATTACAAAAATTACTGCACTTTGTATTTCTCATGTGATAGCAGAACAAATCTGCAGATGTCATTAGAGCTACAAGAAAACATTTAAGTGAAGATCATTAGGACAAGAGACAGCCTCTGAGACAGAACTCAATCACCCCTTCTTGAAGGCAAAACAACAGTGCAAGATCAACCAAGTGGCATGTTCCTTCCCCACCAGCACCAAAGGCAGTTGCTTTTCCCATCACCGCTCCCAGTAATTTCAAGTAGCTCTCCCAACATGGATCTAAGCACTCTCTTCCTTTCTTTCTTTCTTTCAACAGTACTTGACAGCTGAAGCAAATATAACTGAACTGAGATTTGGCTGCTTCCATGGATTCTACTTCAGGGCTATATTTACAAAAGTGAACTTGCTGGAAGTTGCTAAAAGGATGAAAACTACTATAGCAATGCTTCAATATAACTAAAACAAACAGGCAAAAGATAGACATCTGCTGCAGCAGATGGGGAAAAGGAAAGGACATGACCCATTTGCCAGCCTCGTTTTCTAATTGATCCACTCCTGGTTGTTTCTCAAGTTGAAACAAGGATCCACATTCTGACTGAAGTGTTATAATTGGCTCTCTAAGTCTGCTTCTTAGGGGAAGGCAAGGTCCCTCTTCACCACAATTTATCTTGATTGGTCTTCCTGCTGCGAGCATCCCTAATTCCTCTCTCTCCAGCTGTGTCCCTGCTTCCCCCTCATACTCCTGAAGCTTGTTCTACCTGAACAAGTTCATTGCTCTCAGGGAAGAAAAGTCTTCCCTCCCCTCAAAGGGGCTGATTGATCAGACCCAGACTACCAAAGGCTGCACTGCACAAAAAGATTGTCTGGCCTCTTGCCAGACACACCCATCCCAACAACTCATAATATACACATAGTAAATAGACCTATCAATATTCCAACTACCTTGAGGGCTTGACTGAAGACACCAGCATGGACAGCTCTCCTTCAGCAAGCCTGACTGATCCATCCCAAATGGTGGGCAAGTCCCACACCCCTCTCAGGAGGATATGCATTTCATTAACTTAAAACCATCTATGCCAAGTACTGCTGGGAGCACAACTATGACAGCCTGGAGTTCCACATGGGCTCCAAAACTGGCCCAGAAGAAGTGCCTAGGCCCAGCAGAGCTCTGTGTTGCCATAGCTACACTGCTGTGATTACTCCTCAGGCTGTCTAGTTTAAAGTTAGCAACTCTGTCCCCACCAGCTCCAGGCCCACCTGCAACTGCTGCAAAGGCAGGCAGTCGGATTATTCACAACGCACAGGTCTCCCACGAGGAGTAATTTAACAGGGTCTGCAGAAAAACACAGTTCAGTACCTCCTTTCCTCCCCACCCAGCTGCCAAAGCAGCAGGCATTTCCTTACAAACGCCCTACTGAATTTCTAAAGATGGTGTGCATGTATAAATAGAAGTGGTTTGGCATGATGAGATCGCAGGGAGCAAAACTGCCTCACTTCAATTTGCAATGCTGAAGAGCAGCAGTCTAACTTTAGGGCAGAGATCTGAGTTCAAAATTGCTTCACAATGGTGGAGGACATACTCATTCTTGAGTATCTAACAAAATAATTAGAAATTGTGAGATATTTTCTGCAAAAGCTGAGCAAGGCAGCTGGTTCCCGAGGGTCAGAAGATGTTAGCTGCCTGTCCTCCATTAAGGAAAACTACTTGATCAGGCCCAGACTATTTTTGTAACCTGTAACATCTATTTCAGGTTATTATCTGGTCCACAGATCTAGGTACCTTTTACTGCTATTGATTGATTCTACCCATCTTCAAAAACTTCATGTAAATTCTTAAAGGAAAAAAAAAGAAAAGGCACTTTCCTCAAGGTGTTCATTATATTAAAGGGTTTAAAGGGTTTTCCTTATTTTCAAACACCCTATATTTACACAAAATCTTGAGTATAAAGATTCCTAGCACACACTTTACAGACAATTATATAGGGACACAAATAAAATCTATTGGAACCATGTGCTCAAAGGCACAACTTTCTGCACCATTAAAATGCATAAACCAGAGAGATCCAGACAGTGACTAGTACTGCTCATAAACACTATTCCCAACACTAAAAACCAAAATATATTAGGAGAACCACATAAGTAGCTAGGACACCAACACAGTGATTTCCTATTTCATTGACAGGTAACTTTATCTTTGAACCAACAGCAGTGCATAAACTGGCAAATGACCATACTCCCTATCACTGAAGGATGCTAATATTTTTAAAAAGTAAGTGAGGGAGGAATTTTGTCTGAAAACACAGAGCTGGACCTACTGATCATCACAGAGTTGAGCACCTCCAAACCTAAAAACCTGTGCAGCACAACAGCACAGGTTGAAAAGTGGGCCCCATGCTGCAGTGGCAGAGTTGGATGCACCTTTCAGCTGTGCTCATGCAGAGCCATGTCTCTTCCCTCAGCCCTTTTGTGTTTAAAAGTACAATCCCCTATTCATTCTCCCCGTACCCATTTGCATGCCATGTTTCCTAATACAGGATGCTGAAACATAGCCAATATTTACACAGTTTTCATTTCTGTGTCTGCAGAACAGGAGCTGATAAGCTACTTTTTATTTCAGGTTTTGTTACTTCTAATTTCACACAGTGCAGATAAAACTAATCTATATGTCATGCAAGGAGCTAGGCCAGATAACAAGAAAAAAAACATTAGCTATTCCAGTGACAGCATTATGTAAGTATTTGATGATGCATGTTATTGCCTTGCCTGGGCTCCTGCCAGACTGGTAATATTCCTGTTTCAGGTGACCTGTGCAAAAGGCACCAAAGATTTAGGGATGGATCTGCACTAGAATGTGCAGCAAACCTACTGCAGTGATGAGCTGGTTCTATGTGGATCCTTACCTTGCTGCTCAAGGACACCTCTCCTCAACAGGTGAGCGCACGAGGCCGCCAACAAGCCAGGCACAGAAAACATAATACAACCTTACATCCAGAATCTCCCAGAAACTGAAGGGAAAGGAGGTACAACCATCACATCCTCAGCTGAGGTTCACTATGTCACACTCAATATCACAAGGCAGGTCTGAACATGGCAAGAACCAAATTACGATTTTTCACTTACTAAGCCTGGATGTTCCAGCTTTGCCCCAAGAGAATTCTCTAGCTTGTTTTAAGTATCAAAGTGGCATACAATAAAACCAGTTTGATATCTAAGCAATCCAATTTCTGCCTTTTAAAAGCTTTCCTACTCTGACTTCAAGACATTTGCACTTGCAAATCTCACTCCTAACTCTTTTCAATACTTTTTAAATATTCATGTCTTTTTAGTCACACTATCATCAGCACTCTACGCTCAAATTCCAGCAGCAGAAGCCACACATTTGCCACACTGCATGCTCCAGTCATTTTTTGCAAACAGAATTTTTACTGCTTTTACAATCTAACAAAGCAGACTTGGCACTCTTTCAATACACACCTCAATCCTTTATTATCAGTAGGCCTCTGGTAGCATCTAAGTTAATTTGGACAGCAACCTCCTCCAGCAGAGTCAATTCTAGGCAGGGATAAAGCAGACAAATTGCACTGGACAGCAAACACAGGGGAGCAGCAGAACAGCCGTGACTGACTGCTCGACGCTGCAAAGCCAGGCTGCCTGTGCCATCGCTGCTGTGACCAAGAGGCTCAAGGACAGAGGGCAGCAGCAGCTTCTGGGAGCCATGGAGCAGGGCCACAGCTTCATCCTGTGCTTCTGCCAGCACCGCTAGCCCACTCTGACCTGTCCTTTCTACCTCTTCTATCCTCACCCCCGGCACAAACCACCAAGTCCTGGTCCATCTCTGGGGTTTCATCCCAGGACAGCAAGAAAAAGCCCCAAATCACAGCACTGGCGGCAGGATTCAGGTACTGTCTCCTCTCCCCAGTCTGGTCTCTCAAAGATTTTCTTTTTATCCTCTTTCTTTTTGCTTGCCCCTTAGGTTCTTCTTTTTCAAAGATGTCCACTGAAAACTCAAAGTGGCCACAACACAGCAGCTGTCTGCCATCCCACTGTCCTTCCTGCTCATCTTTTCCTTTGTGTTATGTGCCTATTCCGATTGGTCTGCAAACCACTTGGAGAAGATATTTAATATTAAGTTCCTGTGACTAATTAGACTATGACTCCACAATTCAAACAAAAATGCTGCTGCTATTAGAGTACATGTAAGTACATATATATGCACATAAATGTATATTTATTTTAGCTTAAATGAAATGACAAAAGAAGTAGAGATATTTTTTAATCTATGTTCTTAATAGCAGTAGTCTTGCTTTTCTAGATTACCCCCCTTTTTGATTTGGATCAGGCCTTCCCATTTTTCCCCCAAGATGATCTTAACTTTAAGTGGCAATGATTTGTAAGAAGCACAAAGAAGCCCCTAGAAGTGACCTTGAAGAATGGCATCTCTGACTTAGTAAGAGTCTCCTGATATTCAGGTATTTGCATTTCTGTAACTGCTCTCATGCTACAGGCTGCTGGCTCTTGGGAAGGTTGGCACTGCTGCTATGATAGTGTTATGCTAAAGGTGGATGCATTTTTGACAACTTTTTATTATTTCAAGCACTCCCATTACAATACATTAGCCAAAAGCCAGTCCAGAATAGCATTCTAACCCAAATCCACTTTATTAAATAGGTTTTTGTAAAAAAGTAATTTCAACTATCTGTGATTTCTGTCCTGACATACATTACACATGGAACTGATAATACCAGCTGAATCCCTCCACGATGCCTGAGCAGGAAAGAGCAAAAGCTATCAGGGCAGGTTTTGACTGGCAGACAACCATGGAAGGGAACTGAGCTGGGAGCAAGCACCAATTACTGCAATGGAGACTTTAACTCTCAAAACACAACGGAACGGGATGCGCTTGACAGGCAATTAGGAATGCTGCTCTTTAGTGAGCCCTGATCTTCCACTCAGTGCAAGAACTAGGCCAAATCCATCATCAAAATATGCTTGCTATCAATAGTTATAGGGAAGAGACCAGCTTCAGAGAGATAATCTGTCCTGTTCTCAATAAACAAAATATTTCACAAATACCCCACAGTGACAATTCAGAGGCTCCCTGCATGTCTCATTTAGCTGCTCAGAGATAATCCACCAGGGCAATCAGTCACATAATCAAATGAAGGATTCTTAAGAACGAACTGAAGGCAGCCAGGGCAGCACAAATGTTTATATTCTGCCATGCTACAGAGAAACTTCACTTCCATAGTCACTCCACCAGCGACAGTGGCCTTACACATCTTCACAATAATAGGGGAAAGCTATTAATTAAAAGACTGTCACTTCAATTGTATTTTGTAGTTGTGTATTATAATCTAAAGGAGCTTGGTGATCTAAACCATGCAATCTGACCATGTCACCTTTTGCACTGGTGATATCTGGGAAATTGTCTTCAGTATCCTTAAAGTCATGATAACATGGAAGTCTCTGGTTTAATTCAGAAAAATAAAAAAAAATATTTATTACTTCTAGGGGAAAAAACAAAAAAAAAAAACTGCAGGGCTTAAACACATGAAACATTAGCCAAAGAAGCTAAAATGTACTTTGGAGGAGCTGTCACCATTTCCCTACTCTGCTTTACAAGGCAACTTGCAGAAAGTCAGCCAAGTAGTACTAAGAGAATGTGTTCCAAAGCTTTAAATAAATTAACCAGCATATTACAGATCACTCTTCCAAGGCTGACAGTGCCCAGTGCTGCAAGCATGCAGCATAACCCTCATCCACAACCAGGTCTTTGGCAGCACAGCCATTAAATGAACAGCACTTCACTTTCCATAAAGCAGCAGCCTGGTTTTCTCTGATTCATGTCCAGGTAATCCATTTTGAGGTGAGGAAATCCTGATAAAGTCTTTGTTTTACAAGCATGCATTTTCTTTTCTTACATTTCATAGGTTATTCACATTCACAGCTGGTTTTTTGTTAACCTCTCACAAGTACAAATCTACCTGCATTTTGTACTTCTTTGTGCTGTGAGCCTATTACAAAGCATGTTCTTAGCAACAGGGATACAGACTGTGGCATCAAACTGTTTATGCTGCTTTAAATGCATTGAATCCAAACATCTTCTTAGCTCTATTAATTTTTCAAATGTTAAGAGGACATATTATATGCATGAGACACAGTTACACTGTGTAATTTTCATCTCCTTAACTACAGTCACGTGCCAGTGTGGCCATAAATTTCATACTGTGTTTTCTTTGTTGGGTCAGTTTGAGGGGTTTGCTCATTCTGAATCACAATTTCATTATTGTTTCACTGTTTTCATTACATTCAGGATGAAATGCTGGCTGGACTGACACCAATGACCTCTAGGTACCTCCAAAAGCATTCTGAAGATAGTTGTAATAACTATGGTTACATTAAAGCCAAGAATTAAATGCCATTTCATGGCAGCACCAGTAAATGAATGCTGAACTCCAGTGCCAACATGCTGTGAGAGAAACAGCATCCCCAGTGAAACAGGAGTGAGAAGTCAGGGATGGCACTGCACTGGCAGCTATCCTATCTATAGCATCCTGAATTAGGATATTGGGGGCTACGTTTTGAATTAGAGTTAACATTAGAGTTAAAAGCACAAAACTGAACACTGCTGATTGAGATGAGCTTCAAATGAACCTTGGATTCCACATTTTACCTGAACCTGCTAGGTAATATTGTTCTTTCTTTTGAATGCATAAAATCCCTCCCATCTCTTGCATCACTCATTCTTTTAGATCTGCAAGACTAATGAAAAAGCACTAGATGCACTACATGCTCTAGAAAAACATGATCTGGCCCTTCTAAAATATGATCAGAATTAGATTATCAGTTCAAATCAGCAGCAATAAGTAAAAATCATTATCTGGCATCTGCCACTTAGTAGCCTGTGATATATACTGGTGGTTTTACTATGATCCTAGGTTGAAATATGCCAAAAAAAGCTTCACATAAACGGCAATACTTCTTGTCTTCCAGTAATTTTACCTGAGTTAAGTCCATACAAGAATATGGAATTGCAAAATCCCCTTTCCTGCAGCAAACAACTCTCAGCACATCTCTTAAAAATAAACAAATGCTAATTTCAGAGTTACAAGTCTTATTAAAATGTCAACATGTCAAGCTATTAAAAAGCCAATATTTCCCTTTGACCTACATGTATATGTCTCTACATATAAAAATGTGTGTCATAGTTTGTTTGGGTTTTTTTAACCAGAGTTTATGCAAATAGAATGCAAACATGAACTCACCACTTATTCACAATGAGTTTCACCTGCACCAGCTTTGAAAAGAGCTTTCCTGTCAGCTAGCCTATGCACTGAAACACAGCTGAAGGTTTCTATGCTGCAATCCCAGTTCACTGCAAAGTGATTGGGTGGGGGCAAATCACTACACAAAAATTAACTCTCTACATCATTGAAAAGGTGAAGAATGAAAGAAAAGTTATGCTTCATATGAGAAGAAATAATAATTCTTTTCCAGCTGTGTGTGTGTGTGTATATATATATATATAAAGTCAAAAAAACTCACACACACCTTTCTTTTTCTTTCTATTTAAAGAAAATAAATAATTTTCTTCTGATATATAGATCTGGACATTCATTACACAGTCATTCAAAAAACTAGCAGGCATTTTAAGCAAGTTCTTTAAAATAAAACAAAAACGTTGAGTTGTGATCATGGAAAAATAGGATGTGAAGGAAAGATGCAACTGTGACTTTAGGGGATATTTTTTTAAAGAATAAACATAAGCTGTCTTTATGCTATACAGCTATTCTTTAAAAAACAAATAGAAATGCTTTTCTTCAGCTTCCTATCCTCAACAATATTCAAAAGATGTGTAAGCATGGTATCACAAAACCCCTCTCAGAAGAAGCTCAGTACACTTAATAGGATTAGCTCTTGCCATTACAAAAAGGAATATCCTACACACTACTTTTTTATGTAAGTAAAGCAGATATAGATATATGATGTATATGAGCAAATTGTAAATTCAGCATGTAAACATGAGCATAGATAAAGCAAGCATATCTGTGTGTGCCAGTTGTGCCATATGATCTCCCTGAAAGCAGCACCAACTTAAAGGTCACTACTCAAATATTAAGAGCAGCTGAAGCAAAGGTTCTGCATGTGCAGCACCTCTTTGAGGAAGAGCATTGTACAGGAATTCTGTTCCTGTCCAACATCCTCATTTTGCCACAAACAGTTGCTGAGACAGGGAAAGCAGTTCCACTTGTTCCAAAGTGTACCCACTTGCCAGACATGAGACAAGCCAGGAGCTCTGTGCTATTGGGTGAGGAATCAGCCAGGAATCACACAGGAATCAGCTTACACAAGCTCACCAGCGCTCCCAGAGCTGGAATCGCTCCCCAGCTGCCTCTGCAACAGGTGACTCTCAAGATGAAAGAGGTTTCCATCCAAGCAACGCCAAGCCATTCCTGGCACATTGCACACATGCAGGAGAGTCACCACTGCTGACATGTAGACATTGAGTTCACACTGTTGGAACATATGCCACATGTCTGGCTAAAGCACAGCACGCCTCACGAGAGCATCTCTGCAGTCCCCACAGCTCCACAGCCTGCACACATCACAGCCCCCTCTGAGCAGCTCCAGCCCAAAGGTCATCACTCTGAACGCCCCTGGAACAGGGCAGGGCATTAACAGCCCAAACACCACGTTACAGTGTCCCTAGGACTATCAGAAACCCTCCTCTATAACAACAAGGACTCCCCACTACCAAAGCCACTCGTCTTAGACAGCATTTTGCAAAGCCTTCATCTGTTGTCTTCTTATCACAACAATTCCATACCTTCTTGGTGATTTCTCACGGGCACCTCCTCACAGCACTGGCTCCTTCTTCTTCACCGTACAGCCAACAAACTCCAGCTCCCTTCACAGCACAACCAACAAACTCCAGCTCTCTCCTCACCCAGCTCACTCACTCTTTTGTGGCACTCATCTTCTTACTGGACACAGCTGTGGCCTGTTAAGGGCAGGCCTGTTCCTAATCTTTGGTGATTGGTACAGCTGCAACTTCTCAGGTGTGAGACTACCTTCTGCTCTATCTTTATTTTCTTACATTCTATCCCCCCACATTCATCATCCTTCCATCACAAATTTCTGGATATTCCTCAAGTCCTTGCATTCTCTACTGTACTCCAAGAACAATCCCCAAGATCAGAAAAAAACCCATTCTTCCTTATGAGCACATTGCTCTTGAAAGAAGATTCATTCTGGTCAGGTTGCAACTATTCCTTTTCTCTTTTCTTCTTTGTTTGGGTTTTCTTTTTCATTAAGAAACAGTATATAGACATGTAAACATCACTTTCTTTGACCTCATTTCTTGCTGGAAAAGCTTAGTTAGTTAACAAAATCCCTTATTTAAGGGAAATTCCACCTTCTCCTCATGCAAACGCTCCAAGACAATGCTGTCTAGATTGCACATTTGCTAGTAATTTCTAATCATACAATATTTTCATTTAATAAGGTCTATTCAATTTTAACAATAATTAATTAACAATTTTTAATGTTTCACATACCCAAGACCTTGTACCTTACCATAAGGTAAATCCTTGTTTCTTTTCCTAACTTCCATTAGCACCCCATTTAATTATAGGTAAGTCCTCTTGGAAACTGAAACAAGCATCAATATTGCCATTGAAATGTCCAATACGTTTGGAAATTAAAAATTTGGAAGCCACCATGAAGAAAGATTGCTGAGACAAAGCATTCCTCTTATGGATCACACCTTATTAGGACTAGAAGATGGCCACTGATTGGGACAGGTGAGAGGCAGCAATATTGTGGAAGGAGCACAGGTGATCTATGAAGCACAGAGCAGAAATGAGGAAGTTGGAGGCATGCAGTTATCTGACCAATCCTAATGTTACTTAGGAAATTCTTGCACCAAGTCTCTTTTACTTTGATACAGACTACTGTGAGAATTACATCAGCCTTTGTATTTATCACCACATGTATAATGTTTTTGTCAATCCTAGGCTAAAATTTCAAAGAGCAAAAAACCAGGTAACATTTTTGATTTACTCCACTGAATGAAGAGACAAAATGTAGAATGTGAAGGTTTTTATTCTCCCCTCTTCAAATTGCCACTAAATCAACCACAGTACCTGAGACACTAATAATACGGGTGAGAACCTGGGCAGATAAAAATGATACCTCAAAAAAAAAAATTCTTAAGAACTAAAGAGCAAAAAACTGAGTCTCCTAAAAGTACATTTTCTTGTAGTTGGACAGAACAAATTCAGGTTTAAAATACTGGCCCAGAACCTTACAATGTGTTCTATAGAGGTGCTGATTTTTACTTACTGAGGTTTTCATTACCAGCACTCGTCATCCCACAAACATTAGGACAGGCACACACAGACTTTGGTGGAGCTGGTGATTCACCACCGCACACATTCCTTCCACCTAAGAAATATTTGTTGGTGGGGCCCTTGTGACTCACCTCCACTGCACTTTCTTCCCCATCCTCATGGTCCCTTGGTGGGGTGTTGGTGATTTATTAACCAACAGCCCCGTCATCTGAACGCGAGCAGTTTGCCAGATGACTACACTGTGACTGCTGCTTCCTGAGGGAATTAAAAATGTTCTTCCACGCCAGTCTGTGTGAGTGTATAGTACTCACCACAGTATAGCATGTGAGCTCTGAAAACCGAGGTGTTCCACCACTATTCTCAGTTTGCCTTGTCCTGCTGTTTCACTGCAACACTATGGTGAGGTAACTACAGAATACCAACAAAATACTAACTACTAAAAAAAATACTAACACTTCAGAAAACTAACAGCACTGTGAAGCCGCTTCCAAACAGCCCATCAGGCTGAACTCCAGCATCAGCAACAAAATCTCTTAGCTGTAACATTACAAAGTTAATGATGCTAACCAAAAGTCCAGCAGCATACACTTCGTGCTCACCAGCTACAGACTTATCCCTAATAGAGCTGTCTATTAGGGAATAACTTTTATTATTAAAAAACCCAGAAAGGAATCTTGAGGCAGAAGTCAGGAATTTTAAAATAAATAAGCAAATGAAACCACAAAAACAAAAGCAACCAACCAACCAAAGAAAAGCACCAAAAAACCCCATACACATACCCCACAGACAGCAAACTCCTAAAAAGTTCTGTCCTGGAAGAAAGCCAGAAATAATTCTGAAGAGACCAAAGCATAGAGCACACACAGAGAAGACTTGAAAACATTCAAATCCAAAAGTGCTACTCATACCTATTTCCATATAACAAGAATTACAGTAACTAATACTAATGCTGTCAATGAGAGATGCTCCTCACTACTGCACTCTCCACCGCCAAGATCCAAGTCTTGTGGTTGTTCATATCTTAGCTACTCAGCTGAAGGTATAAAAGGTGCTGAAAGCTCCAGAAAGAAAAAAAAAAAAACAGGGCTGTAGTCCCAGTTAGCAGTATGTACAGGGAAGATTTTTCAGATGACTTTTAGGTCTCTAAATTATTACTAGAGATTACTTTTCTCTTTGGTATCCTGTCACAAGCTTTGCATTTGCCCTGTGTTTCCAAATGGCCTTCATATAAACACAATAATTTCAAGTACAGGTATTAGCTATTTAAGTACTTTAAAAGATATTTTTAACTTACTTTTTATGTCACATTATCTAATACATGCTGTTTCTTTTCTTCTCAGCTAGAAATGAAACTATAGATCAAATCTCTAGTACCCTGTTCTACATTGTGCTCTACTTGAGGTTACAGCCATCAGCGCTCTCGTTGCTCTTTGCTCATCTATGCCATGACAAGAAATTTAAACAGGTAGCACATTCTGTGCTGCTGTCAGTGGTGAAGAGTTACAGCCCAGGCATGGACTTAATAAAAATAGAAAAAAAAAAACCAACTTATGTCATATTACTTTGGTTGTGGTCCTCCTTATGCGCTGTAGTGAGAAATTGATGCTATTTAAACTTTAGAACACTGTTTCTTCTCCATCATCTGCCAATCATTCACAGTTTAGATTAGCAATTACTTCTACACACATATATAAAAAGATCCCTACTGCTCTTAAATGCTAAAACTCTCTTAAAAACTTTTTTTTTCCAAGAAGTAGGCCACCCTGCAAAAGCAGATAGAAATTCAGGCTGTGTGCAAAAAATTCCCCTGTTACTTGTATGACATTTGAAAAGATAATTTATTTATAAGTAACTCACATCTTTCCTATTACTGTTGATTTATTTTCTCATTATGTTTGCACCTATATACTCAAAATTACTGATCTACAAATTAAAAAGAGGCACAGGAATAGCAACATGATTATGCTGTATGCTGCACATTGCAGTATGCCTTTGAAACAGGAGAATGCATAG
The DNA here is from genome assembly GCF_047830755.1 of Zonotrichia albicollis. Classification (NCBI taxonomy): domain Eukaryota; kingdom Metazoa; phylum Chordata; class Aves; order Passeriformes; family Passerellidae; genus Zonotrichia; species Zonotrichia albicollis. The sequence continues at coordinate 28,092,117 of NC_133825.1, read as the reverse complement.
GCATATACAAAAGGAGCACATTTAGGCCTGCCCAAACCACTAGAAGCAACCCCTCCACCTTGGAGAGTCAATGTGTCAGTGACTGCAGACAGTGGTAGAGTCATCAGAAGTACGACCACAGTAAAAAATAAATCAAAAGCCACACCTCACACGCCCCTGTAGCTATAATAGGTTGCAACTGGAAAATATGCAAAAAAATATTCCATAGGAAATGGAGCAAGAGTTTGCAACAGCCCACTGTCTCCAAAAACCAATCACAGCCAGCATTTCTGTGCATACCCTCTGACTCAAGCTGGGATCTAATGGAAGAGGATGAATAAAACAAGTATCCACCTCAAGCGTAATAAGGAAGGAGGCTATAAATTCCCAACCAATTACTCAAACCTCATCAGGATGTGAGCCCAGAGCTTCCTCCAGCTCGTGCCAGAATGGATGTGGTTTTCCAGTTGTGTAGACAAGAAAATCATCAATGCTGTTAGTCTGTCCCATACATCTTGTTTACATTCAGATTCAAGGAACAGGACCAAAGAGGCTGCATTCATACAGGAAATATTTATGACCACTGAATGCAGATGGAGGTGTAGGCAGCATGGCTTTAGCTCCAAGCCTGTTGAGATGCCTCCATTCCCCCTCCTGCTATCAGCAGGCACAGAACAGGCCTGAGGCAGAGAAAGTGAGAGGAGCCTTCTGACACAACAGGGTACTGACAACCCATGGAAAACTGGCAGCTCACCTCAATCCTGGCTGCCACTGCCCCTTCAGCTGCTGCAGGTTATCCTGCCCAGAATGCAACCACTGCCCCATCAAACCATTTCACACAGAGAGCCTAGGAATGTGCAACATGGCATGTGATCAAATGCAAAACAACAACAGAAAAACAGGAACATCCTCTCAACACTGGAAGTCTCTCCCTAGCTGGCAATAAGAAAACTTTGTTTCATCTGCATATATTATAGTGCCAGATATATACAGAAAAACAAAGAAAAAAACACCTCAGCCTGTAATACCTGCATATTTTACAGAAAAAAAACCCAGCTTACAGCAGACAAGTATATATTGTAGAAGATGCATATTCCACCAAGCAGCAAGTCCAAGATCACACAGCATCTTTCCCTGCTATCCAGTGACTCAACTTTCACACTCAGGCATGAAATCCATAAATTTTAACCATTTTAAAATAAATTTTTTGACTATTGCTTCTGCAAATTTTGTGAAATTCATCCTGAAAGCAAAAATGAGACACAAACAAGGACAAATTCAAGAAAACATAAACTAGTGCTATTTTCATGTGTTAATAATCAAAGATACATAAATAGCCTCACTAGTGATTTTCTGTATATAAATTAAAAATCTACACAATTTTGACTTTTTTTCTGGAACACATAATATCAAAAGCTTTAACAATTAATTCTAAAGCATAAAATGCATCCATATACTTTGTAAATGTCCCTTGCACTGAATAAAACCAATATACCTAAACTGGCTTTATTCCATTTCTTTCCTCCATTCCTAGTTATTTTATACCTAGAGAAACTTCTGGGTCAGAATTCCTTAGCTGACTCACACAAGAACCTCCATGAAGCATGCAAGCATTTATCATTCAATACATGTAGTATTAGGCTGTACAGACACTGCAAAAAGCAGCACTGTATCACCCACTAACTTTGTTTTCATAGCTTTATGCAGTGTATCTCTTGTTATGACAGCTGCAAAATCACCCCATTACTCAGCCCTCTCCTCCCTGCTCAGCATTACATCCCTGTTCCCCTTTTGCCCACATCCATTCACACATGCCCTTCTACCCTGGCAAAATCTGAAGGTCCATATTAGCTGTGGTACTGGCATTCACTTTTTTAATTCCCTCACAATCAGGCTTACAGCACTTTCCTCCTCAGTAATACCAGTGCTAGAGTCTGCATGCTCAGTATTATTTGTTTCAGCTACTGCACTTTCCCCTTAGCTGCCTTTCATCGAATCTGGCCCATGTCACTAAAAACTGTCCTCTCTTGCACTGGCAGAGCCCTGAGGCTGACCAAAGTCCCCTTATTTATACATCCACATATTGTCTCCGTGCAGGTCTTCTCCCCTGCACTTGCCCTGGCTACTGGGGAGTTCACCTCATTAAGAGTCACTAAAGAACTGGTAAAAGCACCCAAAATACCCCATCAAGAAAGCAGAACCAATGGCGCCATCTTTTCCAAGTCAGGGATTTTGGAACAGGAGCAATTATGCCATAAAGGTGGAATCATAACATGGGAAGGATTTTAGAGTAGAAAACACAGTAACTAAGAGAGAATAGGGTGAGATGAACCCTTGCATAGACACCAATTACTCCCTCCCCTCAGGCAGAGTGACCTTGTAGTAGCACAGCTGGGAAAAGCAACTTCCAGAAGTGTTTCACCATGTTGTAAGGCAGTTGCATTTATTTCCTCACAACTGCATAAGCTAAATGGGGAATTTCAGAGCCACATTTTAAAATAACTCAAAACGTTTTAGCATATTCATTAGACAGCTGTGTAAATTCTGTCTCCTGCCATTCTTCTGCTCACTCCAACAGGAAATGCCACTCTGTAAGCTGGCACTTCTGCAAAGCAAATGTGATATTGTATCGACAGCAGACTAGTCAGTGCAAACCTCTGACTCAGTGCTTTTTGGCAGCTTCAACAGCTGCCTCAGGAATAGGCCAAGGAGGAGCCAAACCAAAGGCAAAAATCATTACATTTCCTTCCTTGAAGTTAAGAAAATCTACCTACAACAAAACCAGGGCTTCACTCTAAGAGTTTTCAAAGACAATCTAATATGCTTTGGTGCCTACAATATTAAGATCTTCACATAGGTGCAGGTATATACAACATCATTTCAAGTGCAAGAACAGATGAAGTATTCTCTTCCAAAACACCAAGATCCACACTCAATGCTTTTGTGTGCAAGAATTTCATCAACCTCAAGAAAACCAAACATAATTATGTCTACTTGAAGATCTTTCTAAAATTTTATGATTTACATTCTTATTTACACACACTTAGCAAGGCATCTTCCAATGGTGGATAGATAATTTCCAAGTACAGTTAATTCACTACATGCTAACAGAGGCAGCTTTAAGACTTGAAAATTATAGCCAACAAAATCTGTGAAGCAGAGTTGGAAAGTTTTCACTTTCTCCTACATAAATCATACTCAAGAAGCAAAGTTGATAGACAAGTTGAATATTCATATAGAATTTAGACATTTAGAAGACTTGCATGCAGAGAGATTTTTGAGCCTTCAGGCTGCAAGTGTTTCACGAAGAAATTGGCATGAACTTAAAATACAATCTAAGTAAATGTATCAAAATGGCAAATCACAAAGAAGCCAGCCTTGCATGTGTCCTCTCAGCATTCACCACTTGCACTTTATCCCTGTTGCTAATTACAAATACAGAAGGTGCATGTGGTTCAGAGCCAAGGAAAATCCTTCTGTGTTTTTGCAGTAAACTCTTAAGTCTGAGTTTCCAATATCATATAAAGGTAAGTAATAGGAACAACATTACAATTGATTTACTAGAATGCCACAGATCTGCCATAAATTGTTACCTTCATACATAAAGCTGGTAAAAAGCCCAATTAAGATGCCATTAAAATATAAAAATAAATATTGAACAATGCCAATAAGAGAGTAGATTCCATAGAACTTGGTCCCTTGAAAGCCAGAAAGACGCTATCCTTCACAGACAAGTTTATCAGAGTACAATGACAACATTCAATCCATTTTGTAGAACTTTTTCAGAAATTATAAAGTCAAAACTCAAAGGACCTTAGAAAACTAGTTAAATTAAAAGCTGAGAGGAGACCAGATAAATATAATGGCAATGACATTGTCAGAATTGTTTGGATGCCGTTCCAAAAACAAAGAATTCAAAATGCAATCATCAGACATGGGCCTAAAGAGATTAAATTCCTTGGCTAGGTCTTATATTACCAAACAGACTTCTGAGCAATAAATCACATAATCCAGGAGTTTCTGCATTGCAGCTGCACCTACATTCTGAGAAGTCTTCAGCACTGAGACTGCACTTCCCCAGGTACAGGTCCAACCTGTTCAGCCCCGGTCCATGCTGGACCATGGCAGCAGAGGACAGGGCCCTTCCCCCAGGCGGTGCCAGCTGTCACAGGGGCAGTGGCACGGGGACAAATCCCTGAGCTGCACACAGCTGCAGCAGAACCCACTGCCCAATGCACTGCACTCCCAGGGAGGGTGAAAAACCATTAACACCCTACCTCTGCCTTTAGGCTTTTTATAGTTTATATTAAGTGGAAGCTCCCTGCAAGAGTGAATGTTGCTCACCAATGGACTGTGGTCAAAACATGCTTACAAGTTTTGGATCGGATCCATATTTGAGGCAGTTGTGTTTTAAAAAAGTTAAATACCAGTCCAGGCACTCAGATTTCTTATTTGCTCAATATAACTGTGTGTGGTCTCAGGGTTTCGCTCTAATTTAGATTAACCCATTATCCTCTTATTAAGAAAGAGGGAAAGGTATTATGCAAATGTCTCAAGTTCCCAATTTGATCATTTTCAGCTACTTAGTACTACCATCTCTTCTAAGACTGTATTTTCTCCCTATTTTCTTTAGCAGCTTCAGCTTCCCACCGCACTATCAGCCCGACTGAATGCAAAAAAGCCCATTTGAAGTTTCTGAGGGAAGACAGTTGAAGTTACACTGAGTGCCACAACTCAGTTCCTGCCTCAGACAGGGTATGGGTTTTGCAAGTCTCAACAAATAAGCCAATATTTCAATATACCTATAAATTTAGCAGCTGCTAGTATCTCACACATTAATAAAAAATTAAATACAACATCCTACAATCCCACTTAAACCAAATATCCAGGTAAAAGCTGTAGCTACTCGTCCATGAAGACATGCCGTGCTGGGAAGGATCTCAATAGAAGCAGCCATTTTCATGTTCTCCAATACATGCAAACACTGTTACATGGGGCTACAGACATTAGAGGTACCATTTTTTTTATCTTTTGGTCTCCAAAGAACAGCAGATGGCACCACACCAGAATTATTACAATGAGAAATGGGGGAAGACTGATACTAGCCAGCTGCTCTGGGTGCACAGGCATGCTGAACAGACTGGTTTCTGGAGGCTCAGGACACTTGCAGATCTAGAGTTAAAACTTACCCCACACTCAGAGGAGGGTAAGTAAGGGGGAAAAACTTACCTCATGCTTATATCCATGTAAGGATATGGAGCCAGGAGCACTTCTGCCATCTGGAATTAATTCAGAAACATGCTCAAGACCATTAAGGTGTAAGTCTCATCCCTCTACAGCTTCAGTGTCTGCCTCCAAACTGTGACCTGAGAATTTCCGTACAGTAAGGCCACAAGGCAGGTTTCATAACTTCCACTCCTTTTCACTTCTTTTCCATGGCACCATAATTTTCTTTTAAAGTATATAATGTACTTTTCACTTCTTAGACCATGGGTTTTAAAGACTTATAGCCCGTGCCTAATTAGGGTCACCTCTTAATTTTCATTCACTCTGTGCTTATCTTTTGTAACTGATACGGGCAGTAGAGCACAGAAATTGATGAAAATCTCACATGGAAAAGTCTAAGTTATGTAGCTCTCCAACTCAGCAGTTGCCAGAAAATGTGATATTTGAATCAAAAGGCATATCAGGCTTCTCAATTACCTTATTTCGAAGTAAAAGGCATTGACATTTATGATTAACAGGAAAGATACTGTGATGCTTGTATTACAGAGTGGGACCACAGCTGTGCCAAGTTTACCTGCTTCCATTAAAACTCCAATCATCTAGTAAAACCAAGGCCTGCAAGTAGGACCAGCAGCACACTCTGGCATCATACAGGTTTCTCTGCTTTCTGTGACATGCTGGATTCTTACCTTCTTTCATAAAGCTTGAATAAAACCCAAGAAATTCTGTTCATGCTTTTAGCTTGGAATTTACATAGGTCATTTGTATTTAGGAAGCCCTCCCATCACACTCAAACTAAAAAAATACCCTCCTTGTACTACTGCCCTTTCAAAGTTGTGTCATTTAAAAAGCTGTTTTTCCAAGAGACATACAACAATTACATAATTTCATCTTCCATTTCTACCAAGTAAACTTCTTGTTCCTGTTGTGGACTTAATTATGCTCATTTTACAACAAATATTTGTTTCCTTTAGTATCTGTGGCTCATCTTAAAAAAAAAGGAGAACTTTCACAGCAGTTCACTAGCCTTCAAAGGCTCCAAAGAAACACAAGTGGCAATCTATTTAAGGAACTGTTTTTCTAAAACCAGAGAAAAATATTTTGACTTTGGACAAAACACTAAATTGCCACTCAAGTCAGCAAAATAAGTGTTTGGACAACAAACCAAAACCAATAGTGATGTGCTACAAACTTTTCCTATTTACACTGGATAAAAAGAAGGTACTGGACACTGACCAAGCAAATGTAAAAAGAATTCTTTTTTCCTAGCAACTTTTCAATTCTGACTTTCAACTTCTATCCAAGTCTCCCACCCTCTTTACTGCAATCCATCATCCTGAACAACGTGGTACCTGCTGGGTTTTTTTGCACTCTCTGCTCCTCATCTTTTAAATGAGGAATTTTGAATTCAAACATTCAACCCCATGAAGGTTCATAGTTGCTACTCTTTGCTCTTTTCCTGCTGAAGTTTCAATCTCTTCCTTGTGCAGGCAAAACAAAAGGTGACAAATTTCTCTGTATACAGCAATTTCTCCATCCGTAAATCAGGCCTGTGACTAACACAATTTCTTATATTGTTGGGTTTACTGAAGCCTGAGGAATATTTTCAGGCCATTCCTTGTGCCCATTCAGGATTCTACTTTCCCTTTCCAAGGCTAAAGCATTCTCCAATATTCCACACAACTTCTGCACCCCTCCATTTTGTGGGATGTGGGATGTGCACATTTTGCCTGGGTGACTTACACGAGCTGATGCTAAAGTGCAGCCCCTGGATCTCAGTGTTTTGCAGGCAGGTTTTTGTCACTCCCTCTCCTCCTGAACAAAGTCACACAATACACAGATTCAGAAGAGCACACAAGAGTAAAGAAGAAAGTGATCTTGCTTGAGTAATACAGACAAAGGAGGCCTTCACTGAAGTTGAAAAGGCAGAGTTTATGGGGCACAAAGAGAATGAGGAATAGATGTGGGTGGAGAAGTGAATTATGTTTGGTAGGCTCTTATGTGGTCTGACATTTTTCATTCTCACAGTCTCCAAAACTCAACTTTCCAATGAAATGCAGAATTTGCTTCTTTTCTAGGTTCATTCACAGCTCTCAGTAATTACATGTGCGCCTTTATGCTTGAGATTATTTTAAATTCTGAGCTTCTTGCCAGAAATTTCATTGTGGGTAAACACCTTTAAGTACCTAAAGCCAAATTTGTGTTAAGTATAATATTTCTTGTTCCTCTTTCTTTCCTGGAGTGCTTCCATGTGCTCATACACAACTGCTATGCTCCACTTAACTGATGACTGATGTTCTTCACGTCCATACAGATTTTTTCTGAGATGTACTGTGCCCAGCTCTAACTTCCTATTCCTATGTAACATACTGAAATTTCAGCAACTGCTGCTGCATTACATGTGGCTGGTTTAGATCCCTATTTTACAGTGATCATAGAACAAATAATTAAGCAGGTACATTTCTTAGCAAGGACTCTCTGAAACTTAAGGGAAATTAATTATAGCTAATCAAAATCTGAGACATCTATCCTAAACTTGTGAGACACTTTTTTTTTGTTTCAATAAAAAAAATCTTTAAAGGAAAATATACAAACCTAGGAAATTATCAGAGCTTAATAAACAATTTTTTAAAAAAATATAATCATATAAGCATCATGTAATCTTCCATTAACCCCCAGGATCTATATGTAGACAAAAACAAAATAGTGTTTCTGGTAGCAGAGAATAACAGCCCTGTAAGGCATAAAAGTACTTTTGGCTGTGAATTGTTTGGGGATTGGGTTTTTTTCCTTCATTAATTCTTAATCTCTGTGGAAAATCTGTTACTCCAAGATTTTCCTTAAAATGATGAGAAAATTTCATCTCTGGAAAAAGTCTTCTCTGGGGATCACAAACCCCTGGCAATCTTAGGTTTTTAAACTCATTAACCTCCTTAGACTGCTGTTGGGAGGCTTTCAGTACTTACAGAACAGCAAACACTGAAATGCTGAGATGTCACCGATGACAATGAATGGCCTCAGACCTGGAGCGCTGGAAAGGGACCAGCTCTGGCCAAGCATTTGCTACATTTACGTTGAATTCCTGGACTGGATCCTAAATTCAAGCTTTGGCACTGGCCCATTTGTATCCCTAGCAGTAATAAATTATGCAGTTAAGAATTTCATACTGTTTTAAGAACCTCAGCTGAGAGTGCCTTCAATATGAACCGAGAGTTCTCAGAACATCATGGAACAAGTGCTTCAGTCCTGATCAGATAAAATTACTTAAGTACAACTTCAGATTTGATATGACTGGGAATACTTACTGGATGCATTTAAAAGAAAAAGAATGTGAGAATCTTGTAAATCTACATAATGTTATTTCTTTTCTGGAATGAGAAAACGCCTGTATTATACTCCTTTACTTCCAATTCTCAGGAAAGACCTACAGCTGGTGAGCCCAGTATCGAGAGCCTCCACAGGACTCCTCTAGCAAAACCTACACAGAGCTGAAGTTCCACTTGGGGATTTTGGGGGAAGTTGTTGTAATATTGAAACGTAAAATAAGTCTGCATTATAATAAAACTTCCTATCAAAGTGTCAAGAAGGTTCCCTACTGAGTAATAATTAAAGGAATAAATAAAATAAGCCCTATAATCCCTCAGACAAAGTAATATACAGGCTGCCAACGAAGATGCACCCAGGACTAGATGGATATCCACAACCACCATCCTCCAGTCCTGCAAGCATATCTCACTTTTTTCCATATGATTCATACATTACCTGGAATTTATCATTTATCCCCAGCATACACACACCATTAGAACACTAGAGGGATCTGTACACAACACTAAGTTGCACATCATAATAAATTACTGAAGAATGCACCAGCCCTGCATTACATGTATTATCCAAAATTACATAGAGACAATACAGTAAAAGTGTATTGTATTTATACAAAGTAGTGGAATGGCTGGCCTTTGAAAAGGAACAGAGGACTGGGTGAAGTGAGGAAAAATTTGGGTAAACAAACTGATACTCAGCTGTACAAAAATAAGTATTTTAAGTCTATGATGATAAAAGTATTTAATTGGAGAATTATTCCTAGAAGCATTAACCACTAAGAAAAAATAAAACTGCTGTGAAGTCCTGAACAAAAGCAGTACAGCAAAACTTTTTATACGGTATCTCTTAATGCAATGTACCACAGTACTGTAATTTAGATTAAAAGAAAAAATTAAAAGAAATACTCAATTTGTGCTAAATAAAGTCTTTTGAATGGTTTTGGCTGTACAGTTGTATAAATGCCACACACAAAGATCCCAGCTATGAGAATGCTAGCATTTGTGGATTAATATCTACAAAATTATTGAAAAATAAAAGCCATTCCAGGTATTCCTACGAGAAGTTTTTAAGTAGCACCGCCTAAAGGAATTTGCCCAACCTTGATTTTTTACTAGGAAAGTATAAAGTAGAAAACTTCTGATTTAGACAGTATCCCATCAGTGAGCTGTATTTTAAATACATATACCATGAAGGTTTACTACCAAAGTTCTGCAGTAAAAAGCTACTTACAAACAGGTTAAAAGAGCTACATTATTACAGAACGCAGGCAATCAGAAAATCATCTGGATAAATTAAGCAGCAGCTAGGGTGTGACTGCTCGCCAAGGCTGCACAGTGGCAGCTCCAGCTGAAGCCACACTTGAGCCAGCTCTCCCCCCACAGACCCCAGGAGTTCAGAGCTCCTCTAAGTCACAGGTTATTTCTGCTACACGGATCAACCAGCTCCTACCTAGAGACCTCCTTCTGGACTAAGCCTAATCCTGGTCTCATGCAGACTTAGCTGGGGAAGTACTCATCAGGCTTCTAAGGAGGACAGTACAGGAAGAAAGTGAGATACCTAATCTTCTTGTGGAGAAAAAAAACCTGAGAGCACGGATCTTCAATATAAAACTGCTAATTTATGTTGTGATTTAATGTTTTACAGCTCAATTGGCCAACACTGTAGAGGTGCAGTAACATCGAACATCAGCCTGCTCTATTGCAAAAAACTGTTTCAGACCTCTTTCTGCAAAGTAGAATAGTCTGAGATATCACCAATGTATTTCTCATGTAAACATACAGAACCTGTAGCAAACCTTCTCTACCTTCTGCTAATCAGTTTTGCCAAAATTTGGCCACTAACCAGGAACTATGAATTACAGTCAATACAGCAACAGGCCTCCAAATCATAATGGCTCACTCAAAAGAAAGAACAACACTAAAACAGGGAATTATAGTCTCTATGTAATTTATGGCCATGTATATTCCAGTCTGTAATGAGAGGATAAATTTCAGATGAGATAAAAGAAAACAGCATTAAAATGCTAAGTCCAAAATCCCTGCACTGAAGAGTTAAGGGAACTCCACAACACAACAGGCACACCGGTAAAAAAACCCAGCCTAGCAATGGCCTAGAAAGGCATGAATGCACCAGGCACTTTAAAAAAATTACATAATATTCAACATTTTCTTTTCACTGTCTTCTTACAGACCAGTTGTGATCTGTATTGCTCTCAGCTTGCCACTTCTTTCTTTCATTCCAATGCTCAAAAGCTGTGCTAAATTTCCCAAGGGCTCATCACTCAGTGAGCAAGCCTGTTCCAATGTGCTAGTGCGTCTGCTGAAATAGCTACTTCCACAAATAAACCACACAAAATTCCTGACAAATCTACAGTTACAGAAGAAAATAGAAGAGTTATTAAAACAAATGAAACATATTTAAATAGCTGACCACAATTTCTGCAGTAATTTAGCAGCTAGATCACTTGTCATGCAATCAACCGATTTAGGGGGTTTGCAGAATTTATTATACTTCTACAAATGAGAAACATATTTAATCTCCTATTCTTGCATGCTTTCCACAATATATTATAGAGATTAAAATGAACATAATACAGTCTACTAGAAGAGCACATTGTAAAAAGAGTTAAACTGTGGCATAATTTTTCATAACAGATTTGGAAATATTTATATGTATATATATAAAAATGTATATTTGACATGAATATTTATATAGCCATACCCTAGAAATGGAAACATTCAGATACTAAAGCTCAGCAGAGAGTAGAACTGATGTACACAGAATTTTAAGATCAACAAATTAACTTCTAATATGGAAACAACTACTGAAAACTATAAACACTTGTCAAAATAAGATTCCTGACAAAGCAGCATGAATCAAGCTGTTAACTGCCTTTGGTTTTGACATTACAAGACAAAATAAAATATAAGACTAAAAGCTAAAATATTTCTTACCTGACCAAAAAAAAAAAAATTTTGCTCCTGCATCAGCCTTGCCCTTCCCCTAGCTATTGAAACTGTATTAGTGTTTTGAAAGTACTCCAATTTGGGGGAAAGTATATTTTCCTGAAAATTATTTATCAAAAATGGAATTAAATTCTCTCTGCTACAAAAAGACAACAAACATTTATGTTAATCTTACAAACCACCTAAAGTCTTCCACTTCAGAGATGCAAATTCAAGTGAGACAAACAAGAATTTTCCTTCCAACCTGCATGTGACATGTTCTCACAGAGGTTTGTTGGGATTTTTAAACTACAAAAAAAGGTGAAACTTGAGCAGCATGAAATAAAAGAACAGAGGATGCTAAAAAAAATTATAGACAAGGATGGAATTTGACTTAAAGGTACATAATGAGATGGATTTTTTTTTAAGCTGGATAAAGATCTAGCTGCTAAGCTCCTAAGTTCCCAAAAAGCTCCATGGCCTACTTTCTCCACTTGTTCCAAAGTCACGCCAAAAGGGCCAGGCACTTCACCTGCCCCGGTGAAACAGATTTCCCCAGAGGCTGCACATCAGCAGCCTTCTCTGAGACACACCCCACAGCACAGGCAGTGGCACAGAAACCACGTCAGAGTGCAGCCACAATAAAATGGGAATGTGCGCTGAGGAGCCCTGCCAAACCAAAACCCGGAGCCGCGAGCAGACACCCTCCGTTAATCTCCTCACTGCCATTTCCCCTCTAATCTAATTCACTTCTTCTCAGCATTTATACTGTTTACCTTTTCATGCCTCCCAAAACAGGTAATACAATTCAATTTTTACAGTCATTTTCACATTCCTATTCCCAGGGATGCGATCGCTACCTTGAAAATATTGCTGAGAATTTAAACAAGGTAATAATTTCGGCAACAAAAAAGGCTGCACAGAGATTTTGTATTCTTCTTATACAAATTTGGGGGCAAAACTGAGTTGGCACCATACCTTCCCTGATCTTTGTTTTGCCTAACAGCTTTCTAAATTTAAAAGATAAATGATTTTTCTGAAACTGACTTCATTTCATTTTTGTTTCAAACGCTGTCAACCCATTTATTTTCAAACAAACCCATAAAGGGAATGGTGTGTTTCTCACATGTTGGACTAAATACATTTGCCTTTTATTAATAATGAAAAAAGTTATTTTTTAGCAATGGAACAGAAAAAGCATTTCAAACTACCCCCTTAACCCTCTGATTTAAAAACAAGATTAAACAAAAAGTAAAAAGCCTAACACCAAGATCAGCCTTCTGATAACAGTATGGCCCAAAGAACCTGACGTGTTATATAATGCACTATATGTTTTCTTTGGCTCAGATTCTTTCACCTGTTCTCCCCTGGCATTGCTAGCACTACCAGATGGATCCATTTTAGATTTAATTAATTTACCCTGTCTCCTAGGATTTCCAAGAAGTAAGGCACGGACAAGAACCCTGGTCCTTTCCTTTCTTGGATACAGAAAAAGAATCTAGACAGAGAGAGATTTTCCTTTTAAGAACAGAATACAACATTCACAAATAAATATCTCAGGAGAACACGTGCTGCTCAAAGAAGCTAAAAATAGTAAAACCAACAAGCATATGTTTAACTGGGAACCTTCCTAGAGCCTAGAAGTAACATTATTCTTTAAATCCAACGTGGGTATGGGAACTCAAAAACTGTGTTTGATTTTTTCTTAATGGCAATGAAGCAAGCATATTACAAGTGTCTGCATATAAAGTGAATACTATGCAGTGCTTGTTGAACTAGACAGAATCTCTCCTTCTTGTCATCAGCCTTCATTCCCTCCACCACATTATTTTTCTCTCCTTAAAAGTTCCTCAATATACTACAGGTAAAATTTCATCCCATCCAAATTAAAACTTTTTTTTTAAATTCCTTTTATTCTCTGCTCATGTAAAAAATAAATCTACACAGGAACTTGGATCAGCAGGGCAACTTATAACTACCTGTAGCTCTTCAAAATAATAACTGCCCTAAAGGACTCATAAACTACATTCCCTTCATAAATTTAACAAAAGGGGTGAGTGGATAATTATTTCATCTGCTTATCTTAATCACTAGGTTGCTTTACATGGGCTGGGACAAATCAGTTTTTTGACAGTCCTCCTCCTCTCCTGGCTTTCTCCTTATTATCTGCTTTTACAGCATGAGATGCATGGGGCAGAGCATTGCCCCTTGGCCAAAGCTGGTAAGGGGATCTGGCACAACTAAGCCAGCAAAACCAGCTGGCCTCAGCATACTACAACAGAAAAATAGTTCATATCTTCTAAATTGCTAAGTCAAATTTTGAAGGCACAATGCTCCTTATAGAGGGTGGAATGTTTCACAACCATATCCTGAAGCTCTAGTAATGAATTTTCCCGCTTGCATAAATGCTACAAAATAACTTAAGCTTTTTAGCCCTCGAAACAGAACTTAAATGATACAGAAGCATTGACACACAGCACAGGAATTAGTTTTACTTAAAATGTATCAATACAAAACACAAACCAACTTGCATCACTTGTAAGAAATGCCAATTCTCCAAAGTCTGTCTCCACAGCAGATACATTGCATCTCTGATATCAAAGCATTTGCACAAAGTTTTAGCTCCAAATGTCACACAACTAAACAAGAATCTTAGGTTTTCACCTTCAGAAGTCCAGTGAGATGCTAACTCAACTACATAATCTAATCAAATTCCTGAAGCCAGAGCACAAACAAAAACAACCTAAAATTAAATTCTACGGACTATAATAATTATTTTTTAAAATATCTTCTATAAATGTAGCATTTGCTACAAAATCTACATTGAATTAAATTTTTTTTTTAATTTAAAATAATTGATTTGTAAGGGCTAGGGCTTGTTTAAAAGAATGAATCACAGATGTTCTGAGTAGGGAGGGACCCACAGAGATCACCCAACTCTTCAGTGAATGGCCCATACAGGGATTGAACCCCCAGCCTTGGTGCTAACACTGTACTCTGACCAACCGAGCCAATGTCAGTGGATTTAATCACCTAATACTTTAACTTGATGGTCTCACAAATTAGTAGCAAGCAGCCCAATTAACACAAATAAACCGACAAATGTAAAACCAGGCATGCAGGATCCAACCCCAATATAATTAAAGGAGTGAAGAACCTATAAATGCACTTCAGCATTTATACCCACAAGACTAATTCAACCCAGCTGCAGGGACTACAGGCCCATGAACACGAGGAGCAGATCAGGTGTGCTGATGGAGCTCCTCTTCCCACACAGTCTCACCTGAAGGGAATTCACCTAACCATGCTGGGAAAGCTGGAGCTTACTTTCAAAAGTTATCTAGCTACATGCTAGAGTCAACAAAACCCTATCCTGCAAAGGACACCATGAAATCAATATTTAGCATGGCAATAATGGAACAACCTCTCTTTTTAAACCTTTCAGCATTCAATTTTTACCTATTAAAGCATTTCTACTCAGTGAAAAGGCCTTAAAACACATAGAAAGGTTTAGGATGTGGAGCTACCACTACCTACTAGTCAACACAGCTGAGGTACCTTGCAGCAAGTCTCACAGTATCAGTCTGGATTTATTAGCACTGTCAAACTAGCACCTCAGGACAGTAAGTCCAGTATTAGAAGACCAAATTAAAAAAAAATCTGCTGTGACAAAACACTTCACTTGCTCTGATAGATTAAATTTGTGTTTAAAAAAAGTTGTGATGTAACTTAACTTCAACAGACATCAGATCAAATGAGGTATGGTTTACATTACCTTCACACCAAATCATAAAATAGATGCAAACACCATAAAATGCAGCTTGGGCACCTTCACAGAAATAATCATGCAATCAGACATGCTCTAAACCAAGCTGGTATGCCCCTAAATTTCCGAGCACTCAGGAGCAGCACAGCCAAATGCTGGATGACAGTCTGGGGCTGTCAGTCACCCAGTCACCTCCAACACTCAAATCAACTCACTCTGAAACGTGACCCTCCTCTCAACAACACTCAGCAACGCCCTGGATCATCATTAATGAAGGATTTTAACAAATAGCAACTCAGGAGATTTGCTTTCTTGCTGCACCTGATGCAAGTCTGGAGTCCCTTCTGCAGTACCCTTCAGCTGTTGCAAGCAGAAATCTTCAAAACTGATTATTCTATAAAAAGTAAACAGACAAGCCTATGACATTCTGTGTCTGCCTTTTTGTTTAAAAAAGTAAAAAGAAAAGTTTAAAGAACACAAAACCCAAAGACAAAGAATAACATGGACAGTCAATAAAGACAAACGTTTGTATACAGTTTTATTAAAGCAACTATAGCCACAGAAATTATAACATTTTTTAAATGAGAGCATGAAAAATTATTTTTAACCTAATTTTTATTATAGTTATTTCTAAGAGAAATCAGCTCATAATATACTTTTTTTTTATTACTGGGTATGTATCAACCTCTTAGCTAAAAGACAATCAAAATTAAGACTATTAAATGTTAATGCAAGAGACAGTATTGCTTTATGGAGCTTTAAAACAGTGCATAACTTTACAAACACTTGACTACCTTCCCCTATATATATATATACAGAGAAGCCAGGGGATTAAGTAAACCCAACTCGAGTCCAGAATATGATGTGCAAAGTCAACATTAAATTTTAAAAAAATGTTAATGAACAAACATCTGTATAGAGAAAAAAGTTTTCAAGAACAATACCTCTTTCTGAAATGAACTGAAACTAACTGAAATCAATTCAGATTAAGATCTTATTAAGATCTTAAATAGAAATTTTGATGTCCAAACAGCTATTTCGTGCAAGTGATCCAAGTTCCATATATTAACCTAACTAACTGTTGTGTAAGTTTTCTTTAAAAATTATGCATAACTTAATAACAAACATAATGCCACAAATTGGAAATAAGAAGAAGCAGACACTTTTTTCTGTCATTCCCAGAAGCATTCAGTTGGCAACACAGAGATACCACAGTTTTCCTATTGTACATATCATCCAGGTTAACATTTAAACTTGATCACTTACATCAAACAGGCAGAGCTAAAGCTCCACATGTTGGACAGCATTTTCCACCTCTAAAAATTAAAATTTTATTATATCCTAGGGATGCATTCCAGCAAAGCAACCAAACTTATTTTTGCAAATATCAAAACCGTGACTTTTTTGTTGTTTTCTTTCAAGAACAAGAGATCTGTAATACAAATTCAGCTCTTCTAATAAAAAGACACCAGAAGTTACACATCTAAGGCAGTGTCAAAGGAGGAAAACCAGCATTTAGTCAGGTAAAATTTTGTATAGCTTTAAACCAGAAGCCAGACCCATAAAGGGTGAAAGAAAAGAAGGAGACATAGCTGAGAGTCTTAAGTGATATGAAAATAATGCAAACATAAAGCCAGTAGTCCCCTGTTTCTGATCCTGAAGGAATCAGATGCCTTTAGGTGTAAGTGTAATGTATATATATATAGTACAAGAAAACTAACACCAAATGCTGGAAAAACTTCCCATATAATAAAATCAATCTATCAAAAGTGCATAATCAAAGCATTAAAAAGATCCCTCATGGGGACAAAGGTTTGCACCGCATACAGACAGACTCTGCAATATTTTCTCCTACCTAAGCTGTTCCTGTGACTAAAAAGAATAGGAGATTTTTGTTCTTCAGTCTTCAAAACCCAAGTGGAACTTTTCAGCTTCTTTATGAAACAATACTTTTTGTATGATAACCTAGAAAATGTAAGAATATCACAAACCTCCTGCCTGTTGATCTGCAAACTCACTTTCAAAAAAAGCGATGTCAAATCACTTCTAGCCAAAGGATTCACCTCATTTGAAGCACCTGAAGTGCTCTGCACCAACTAGGACCACCATAGCTCACAGAGTACCCCAGTAACCCATTCCAATTGCTGTCCTACAGAATATCTGTGCTTAATCCCACCTAAAATAAATTGAACAGCATTCATACTAGAAAACTTATGAGATGCTTAAATAAAGAATCATTCTAATACATTTCTCTTTATTTTTTGCAATATTAATGTCACCATTGTCAAACAGTTTTTTTTTAGTCATATCTGTATCAAGGTTTTCCCTGTACTTAAAATAGAAAATTAATCCAACACCAGGAATGCTAATCTCCCTACTACTAATAATAATAGTAATAGCATATTAAAAGTGAGTCACCTTTTTAGTTAAAAAAAGGAAGAGCTAAGCATTAGATAAAAATGTAAAAGATACCATGAAAAATGAATGAAATATACCCAAGTATGCCAAAATATTTAGTCATGATTTTCTTGGACAAAGGGAAAGCAAAACTATAGTATAAATTTATGATATAAAGAGCAATACAAAACCAACATGGTAGACCTGTATTTAACAGTTGCAGTGATAAGCTGTTCAGATGAGTGTGTGATGCTGCAGTTGTTGATGAGGTTACAGAACTCCTCCCCATTTCGGCGTCATAGTTTAGGGTATTTTCTCCACTCTATGTTACCAGTTCTTCAGTTCTGTATTTAACTTAGGTAGTGAAGCTCAGGACATGAAAAAAAGTTTGCAGGACTCAGGGCTGCAGCTGCACATGTGTCTGTTCTGCAGGTGATCCATGGGGCAAGGGACCTCTGCCAGTTCCACTAAATGTGCCCTTACTGCAGTTTTAAACAAAGAGCCAATATTTACCATTGCACACATCAGCTTGCAGGAGAGATGCCCTTATTATCAGCCATTCAAGCACTCAACTTTTGATTCCCCAGGGGAGCCTGGCAGAAGGTATAATTCTTGACTGGAATGGAAACATACCATGTGTGACTTTTAAATATTATGTTTCTAATGGTGAAATCTCAGAAACGATGGCCACAAACCAAGTAAATACAACTTGCTACAATAAAAGAAAAAAGCTTTTAAAAGCTTAAAATGTTAACATTAGGATATTATTTTTTTTTAAAATCTGATTCATCTAGGACACTGTAGCATCTAGGCCTGAGTCCAAAGCCATTGAAGTTATTATTGCTTCCCTCTATTTCAACAGACCCTGGATAAGTCTCTCGTTTCTGTACCTCTCAAACAGACAAATACACGCAATATATCATCTCAAAGCAAAGGAACTCAACACATTTCAGTGGCAGCACATTCATTTAAACAGAACCATGGATACTATATATGGAAATGAAGTGTTCCTCTCAAAGATGCAAACCCCATGTATTCTCAGGCTATAAATACCACCAGGATTCAAAATGGGCCCTTCCTGACCAGTATGTCTCTGACAGGCATGGAAGAGAGGTATCAGTCCTTCTCATTTACTCAGACCCTGCTGCTCTTCCACCCTCCACTGTCACCCAGGGTGACCTGTGTGTCCCGGACAAAGTGCCCACACTGACAAACCAGGAGGTCTAATTTGGAACTGGTGTATGTAGCCCTGTGTAATTTTGCATAAATGCCAGTGTAGTCTTGTGATCTAACAGAGTTTTGCACTCACTTCCCAGTCAGGCATTGTATTCCTGCAAGGAGTAGGGAGCTGGACTCAGTGATCCTTATGGCTCCCTCCCAACTCAAGCTATTCCATGACTCTAAACCTTCAGCCATGTAGTAGCATATAAACCCATTACAGAAACACAGCTTTTTAAAGTGTAGCTCCTTTCCTTTTGCCACTAAAATCATATGTGCAGGAGAAAAATATTTTTTAACCATTAACACCCACACAAAATGTTTCAGCTATCTTTCCCTTAGAAAACCTCCACAAGCTGCATTCACTGTGCCCTCCTCAGACTTCTGATAATTCACTAATTTTCATACATGTAAAATATACACAGTTTTATGCAACGTGACAAGGTATGTTTAGTAGAACCAAAGGGATACCCTGTCCCCCTATTTCATCTAGTGTTATTTTCATGTTTATACCTCCACAGCGACTGCTGCCCTACCAGCTTCACACTACAGGATGCCTTGCTGCTGCTGAACTACAGCCTGATCCTGCTGAGGAATTATCACCAGCCAGCCCTGAAATTCATATAAACTTCTGTCACTCTGAGTTGGATCCCACAGAAGAGCCAATCTCAGAAGGAACGCCTGACTGCTGCTCTGTGCTGCACCTGACTAGAGATTACAGCTTCTTTGCAGGATTTGTCCCAGGAAGGACACTCAATGACTAAGATTCACAATCCACTTTCTTTCAATAATACGGGACACACAAGTACCATCATTGCTGGTTTTAATTATAATCATTAGATCCCGTCCCTGCAGAGATTATACTTGGGGCTAGTGCTGTCTAAATGTTCAGTGATTCTGTCTCTGGGGCTCTAAACTGCCCTCATTCCGCATTCAGAAATCCCAATGCATCAGAACCGAGTACACGGATCAGTGTTACTTAAAAGCTTTTTGTTTGCTATTACAGGCATTTCTTCTATTGAGCTAAATTGGGGGAAAAAAGTGAAATCTAATGGTTTTCAACCAGCATGTACAGATTTGTAAACATGAACCTTTCAAGTTCTTTTTGCATGCAGATATTCTCCTTACATGTATGTGTTGCAGAGCCTTGAAAATAAGTATGATGATTTTGGTTGAGAATGTTTGGTTTGCGGGTTAAATCCTTGTCCATGCATTCTCTTTCCTGCATGCAGAAACCTATTTTAGCATGTGTTTATAAAATGTGAAATCCTTCCTAGGCTCCAGAGAGCCAGAAGTACCTTCCTTTGCAGAGCGTGGAAAGCAGCAGCACGCACCCCTCCACACCAGCGCCCGTCTCTGCGCGTGGAAACGCCACCACCTGCACAGGGCTGAGAGCACCTCTTCTCTCAGACCCTGACCTCTCCACCACGGCCACCTCTGCACTGGCAACCCGTCTGGGAGGCTCTCGGGGAGGGACTGGGTGCAGAGCACCTGACAGCCATGGGACAGGAAGGCCTGAGCCAGGCTGTGCATGTGACCCAGCACAAAACGCGTTACAGCTCCCGCTAATCCCCGGAGCCTCCCTCCCAGTTGTTCACCACACGCTGCTGCCCAGCTCATCCTCACCAGAGCCAAGGTGACGGTTCCACACACAGACTGAAATGAAGGGCTCTCCTGCATTGTCTGCCCACACGTGTCCTCCCATGGACACTCCAACTTTCCTCAACAGATCGCGCCTCAAACCCTTTTCTTTATTTGGGGAGGGTGCTTATGCAGGTATTGCTCAGAAACCAACAAGACTCGCCCACACCAGAGCCAGCTTGGAATGAATGCTGCTTGTTTTATGGACAACTTAAATTTTTCCACTTAGAAATTTTCTCAGGCTTTAGGATTCTGGGTTGAAAGTCTTAACTTTTCCAAGACGACTTCTGCAAATGTTGTATTTCCAGCAAAACCATGGTTTTTTCTGTTCAAAACAAATGGGAACATTGCTTCTACTGAGTAAAAAGCACTGTATAACTTACTATATTTCAAAAATTTGTAGACCAAGGTCAAAGACGGGCTTTTAAGTTCAGGCTAATAATTGCTACCTATAATCATAATTTCCTTTGATATGTGTACAAGTCCTGGGTTGTGGGGAGGAAATGCTCTTCCAAAACACAGAAAGCATCACAAAAAGGATGTATTCTACCTGCCAGAGCCCGATGACATAAGGTCTGTAAGAGGTACCCTTCACTGGGGAGCCAAGGAGCAGCAATAAAGGCTCTGGTGTCACACTCTTCAGAAGGAAACAAATTCCGTTTGATTCTGCACTGACCAGCTCCAGGAGCTGACTGTGCCCCAGACCTGTGCTCTCTCATTCCACTGCTCCTTCTTCATGGTTTTAGAGTTTGTCCAAAGCCACAACAGATAATGACAGCAGAAAATGCCCTCCAGGAGCATAGAATATGTAGAGGCAGATCCATATAATCAAAAGAACTATAGATTGTATAATATGCATTTAGCCCCTCTGTGTACATTAGCATGCATATTTATTTTATTTTTCTGCTGTTATCACAAACAAGAACAGCTAATGTCAGTGTCCAACCCAACGAAGTTTAATCTCACATTCTACTTTTCAAACACAAACAGAAATTAGTTGGTCAAGGGAGAAAAAACAAGCAATGACCAGACAAGTTCTTTAGCAGTATCTAAGCCTTACTAAAAATGTAGATGTAAACACTGAGAAGAAAAACAGCATTTTTCAAGGCTGGTTGCAAATAGACTGTAGCTAATTTTGAAAAATTGCATCTAAAATTATATACCATATTAAATAAAGAAATACAAGGGCTCTGATAGTAATTACTGTCACACTACATGAAACTGACAACAAAGGTAAAGATTTACATTTTCTGGGCAGTTTTTTTTTAAATGCCAATTCACAAAGCAAGTATGGAGCATGAAAATCCTAAACCTTCAACAATCATTTTTAGTACACGATTAAGAGTCATTTTCTATTCATATACAATTACATAAATTAGATACAGAATTTTAAGGGACAATGTTGATGATTCTGTTAGCTGTTTTCATATTCTTGACTTACAGTATCTTGACTTTCTCATCTCCAAGGGGGAAAAAATTAATGAAATTTCATACCACAAAGTAATAAACTGTTTATATCATGGTTTTAAATTCCAGCTTTAAATTAAATGAGTTGAAGAGTGGAATGCTCCAAACAAACCACACTCTAAATCCTTCTACATAGTCATGAAAAGTTTTACATCCCAAACAATCATCAACAAATTCATGGAATACAATGTCATGCTTAGAATATAGCAGGGAGAAAAAAAATGAAACTTTTTTGCAGTTCTTTGCAATACCAGATCCAGACATGAGTGTCAGGAGACTAACTCTGAATTATTCACATATATATGTGAATTATTCAATAGGAGGCCACAGAAAGTAGACATGAGGAAGATTTCTTTTAGCTCTCTCACTGGGACTGCTCTTTGTGTAGATAGGGAGATGATGCTGGACAGCCCAACTCCCCTGCAACCTGTGGAGCAGCAGAAGAGGCAGCAGAGGAAAGGAAAGCTCCTAACACGCAGAAAACTTCTTCAATCCTGCAGTAGGAGGAGCTACTTCTTCCAAAACTGCTTTTATATCAGGCCCAATAGAGTCAACACAGCACATATACGAATTCACAGTTCTGTCCAGCAGCCTTAGCAGCTTTTCCCAACTCACCAAGCGAGTATGTGCTTGATAACAGCAAAGTTTCAGATAATTGTTGTTACTTCAGTTAGCCTTTATACCCTGAATACTAGAAAAGTGTTTTGCAATAACTAGTTAAAACTAATGTCCTTGAATACACAGAATTCCCTCCAATTCCCCATTTCATTGTATAAGGAATGCAGGATCAGCCCTTGAAAGTTCTTCTTTGCCAGAGTCTTGAAAATCCTTCTAAGTGGAACAAATAGGATCTAAAAGGAGACATCTATCTCCCCCTACCTGCAGAGCCCTTTATCCTCCTGCCCCAGGGAATGACATTCATGGAACTACTTCCGTCTCAAAGATGAAATAAACTGAAATCTTACAACCTGCCATAGCCATAGTACATCAAACTGTTGGGACTGGAAGTGTTTGAACCCCTCAACAAAGCCTGTTACTAAACTGCCATATTTAGCCAAGAGGTTTTTAAAAACAATTTGCACATATCTTTCTATACTGGTTAAGAAATGACTGATCTGCTTTAACTGACTGTGTCCCAGTGATGGACTATCTGACCAACAGCACCCATCAAGAAACCATGCATAGAAGTCTATGTACAAGCCTCTAACTTTTTACTCTCTCAAGGGAAGAAGCATGAGGTAATAACAAGGTAATAACACACAGATTTTTCTTTTTCGTCAAGATCCCTGAGAGCCTTTGTAGATTCGTCTCATTCTGTGGAGGCAGAAATGCTAAATACACAAGAAAACCAAAGCTTAAGTCTTCACTACTCACCCTTCCTTGAAAATTGACTTTTACTGCTGTAGGAAAGAGTATCTTATTATCACAAATTCATTAGAGCTGTGTCATCATATCTGGCTAGCACCTCTCTAAGAAAGTTCAGGTTTGGTTTTGAATGGAAAAAAAAAGCCTATAGAAAAGTAGTGCTCCCTGAGAGAATTCCTGACACTTAAGGCTGACTTAAAAGCTTTTATTCCTTAACTTTAGCAATCACTCCTTCCATAAACAGGCCAAACTCACTGTAAGAGTTTAACTTCCAACTGGAACGTGGAGGTTCATTTAGGCAACCCAAACTACACAACAAACATTAACTTCTCATGCTCTGACTCTGTTCCTGGCTTCCCCTAAATGCTGGGCCCTCCACAGAGCGGGTGTATGTGCTGTGTGTTAGGGGAGGGGACAGGAGAAAGGGGAAGACAGCTCACTGTACGTCAAAGCAAACCAGCAACCTAGCAACCATATATTAAAAGGTGTGTGTGTTTTTGTGGGTGTCTGTGTGCCAGGAATAACTGAAGCAGATATTATTCCATTTGTAATTCAAAAAATGTGAAAAGGGAAGGGGAGAAACTCCAGTTGCTGGTCTATTTTGGGGTCTGTCAAAATCCACTTTCACAACACAGAGTGGTAACACTTTGGATCTCATTTTTCGTAATCAAAAACGAAAGTCTAGACTTGAGCAAGTTCTTAGCTTTGGTTTGAAAATAGACCCTTCAAAGCAGAAACTGAACTTATTTCACATACTATGCTTTCTTCTATTTCTTGCTGGAAATATGCAAAAACCAAAGGGGCAGAAAGGCTGCCTCAAAGACTTCACACTTAGGTTAAGAGAATACTTACAAATGTACAGAATACTTCTAGAGAGATACACTTAATTTAGCAAACAGAAATGTCAAAGATTCCCAGGGAATGGAACTAGCTTAAGATTCACTCGAGTGAGAAACTGACCCTTTCAATTTTGCCAAAGTTTCTCGTTCCACAAGGCAACTGAGAGCTTAGATCAGGATATGCAAGCTCCCACCCCATGGCATGCGGCCCCAAGGGTGCACACAAACTTGAGATGTGCCCCGTCCCACCAGAGCAGCGTGTCCCTCTCGGACAGGCTGAGTGTCGCACAGCAGGTGTAACTTTCGTGCCACCAGGGGAAAACGAGAAGGGGGAGCGGGGAGGCACCTCGGGACTGCACCCACCACCTCACCCTCCAGCTACACTGCCCACGTTGCAGCTCCCAGCAGCCCAAGCCGAGAGCAGCCAGCACAGTGCCACCAGCAGCCCTGAGCCACCGAGCCCAGGTGTCCTGCCCTACGAGGCTGGGCTCCTGCTCCTCCTCAGCACCACCACCGCACCAACCACCACCGGCAGCAGGAGGGGAAGGCAAGGGAAGGGGGAGTTACCTTGTTTTTGACCCCGCAGTGGCAGCAGACAGTCCACAGGTACTTGAGGGTCCTCCACAGCAGGATGATAAACAGTCCCCCAAAGAAAGTAACCATGGATGAAGCGAGGAAAGCCCACCACATGCGCTGTCCGCGGCTATCGCAGGGCACCTCCATGGTCACCGGGATGATGAGCGCATCCATCTTGGGCACATTGACGGGGGAGGAGGACGAGTCTGTGTTGAGATTGTTGGCGTTGATATTGTTACTCATTCTAATGCCGCTGCCGCTGCCGCCCGGGTAGGAGCCGCCGCCGCTGCCATTTGCCATAGCTAACAGCGAGCCGGGCGCGCAGGGGCTTCCGAGAGCTCCTCCCGCCGCCAGCGCCCCCCAAAAAGCCCATCACCAGCCATATTGCTGCTGCTGCCGCCGCTGTTCAGCGGGGAACCATAAGGAGAGTAATAAAAATAAAAAAAGCCCCCAGTCAAAACAAACAAACAACCAAACCAACCAACTAAACAAACAAACAAACAAAAAAAAAAAAAAAAAAAAAAAAAAAGAAAGCAGGTGAAGAAAAGCGACCGCACAATTCCCGGGTCCCTCTCGGGAGCCGACAGGCCGGTGAATTCCGAGCGTCCTCTTTGTACGGCGAAAATAATATTAAAAAAAATTTAAAAATAATAATAAAAATATAGTCTCCTCCTCAGATTCCCACCCCTTCCTTCTCCCGCATACACAGCCCCTACCCCGCCCACCCCCAAAAAAAATCATCCACCACCACCACAAACTGATGCCTCTGAGCGTCTCTCCGAGATACCCAGCGCTGCGACCCCGCTGGCCTCAGCGGGGATCCCTCACTCAGCCTCCGCCGCGGATCCTCCCGGAGGTGGTCTCTTATTATTGTTATTAGTCTTTAACTTGTTATCAGCGATACTCAGTCACCCCCTCCCCGCGCACCCTCCTCCTCCTCCTCCTCTTTCAAGTCCAGCCCCTTCCTCTCTTCTTCCCCCCTCGGTGCCAGCAGCAGCCTCCTGTGGCTCCTAATTCATCCTCCGCTGGCCCATCTGTGCGTGCGCTGCCGCTGCCGCCGCCTCCTCGCCCATCCTTCGGGAGCTCCCTCCAGGGCCCGGCTGTCGCTCAGGCTGTTGCTCCCACACGCGCAGCGGCGCCGCCGGCTCCCGCCCCTCCCTCTGTGCCGCCGGGGGACGCGACGGCCCCTCGCCCGCAGCCGCGGCCGCTCCGGGAGCGCATCAAAGGCCCCGCGGGCCGGGGGTGCCGGGCGGGCCGGGGGTGCCGCGCTGCCGCCGGGGTGAGGGCGCCGGTTCAGGCGGGCTCCCGGCGCCCCATGGGCAGCGCTCCCCGCTCCGCGCCCGCTCGGTCCGGCTGGCGGCGCCGCCGAAGCGCCGAGCGCCCGCTCCGGAGGGGACGGCGAGCCGGGAGCGGGGGCTGTGTGCCGAGACGGGCGCTTCACAGGTGGCGGCGAGGCGGTGCCCGGCCGCGCCGGGGAACTGCCGGTCCAACAAGTCCCGCCGGCCCTGGCGCGTCCATCGCCGCCGCGCCGCGCTCTCCGCAGCCGCGGTGGGGCGGGGGCAGGCGGCAGCGGCCCCCCCGCGCCGGCCGTGCGCGAGGCCGGTTCGGAGGATGTCATGACGCAGCGGCCAACGCACGGCGCAGTCACGGCCCCGGCCCCCGCAGCCCCGCCGGGCCCCCGCGCCCATCGCCCGCATCCCGCGCAGCGCGGCACCGCGGAGAGCGAGACCCTCCGCAAGGGCGCCCTCGGGGGCGGCGGGCCCGGGGCTGCAGCCGGGGGCAGCGGGGGAGGGAGGGAGGAGGGAGCGGGGCGCGCTCGGGGCTCGCAGGAGGCGGTTGAGCTGCAGCAGCAGGTGCCCGGGGATGCGCACGGCGCGGGAGGGGGAGCTGGCATGGAAACGCGCTAAGGGAGCGTGAAATAAACATCGGGGACCGCGGCGTGGGTTTTTCCGCTGAAGGCATTCGTGGCTTGTCTTTAATTGACACAGGCAAGTACTGCAAATGCTCCGCAAACACGCCGTAAATTGCCGCACATCCCAAGAACATTCCTGAATTTAACCCTTAGGAATGTAAATAACGATATAAAATGACACCTTTGGTGAGGATAGGGGTGAAAGTGGAAGCCAGCAAGAAGGTCTGGATAGTCATCTCCTACTTAGTTTTCAGATTCACATTGGAAAGCAGGGAAATTTATACGTCTATATGTGTATTCATTTATACATAAATCAAAATCTCTGTTTGGCACATGGTCTCCTCACTGGGTTGTCTGTACAAAGTATTATGCAGATCCTCTTGACATCTTTCCAAGGGTAAAATACAGCAGGCTTTGTGTGCGTGACATTCCCCCATCTTATCTAGTTGCTATACCAGCAGAGAACCACCATTATGAAATAGTAATCTCTTAACCTTTAGTAGTAGTAGTTTCTGTTTCTGCATCTGCCAGGGACTTGTTTGTTTTTGTTTTCTACTTAAGGTAATGAGATTTTATGAGTTCCCAAAGCTTTTTATGGGGCTGTCTAACCCTCTCACCCCCACTTTTATCATGCAATAACACCACTGTTTGTCTGAGTTTATCATGATGTCTCTTTCCAGTGTGTTCCTTCAAGAGAAGGCTTCCTTTTTCCAGAAGGGTTTAATAGGGGCCTCTGAATAGAGAAAATATTTGATAATGATATGGAAGTGTTTACAGGTAAAAGAAATGCCACATTACTTTTTCCCAGAGAAAAACATTCAGTTACATAGCAGACCTGAAGCAGGCCATTCCTAGGAAACTATTTGGTTGAGAATTTTTAGTGAAGAAAACTAGTCAGATTGAAAAGAAAATGCCTGTCACAGCTGCCACATGCAAGCCCAGACTGCACTGCCACAGCTGCTGCCCCCTCCCATGGCTTTTCTTTGCTAACTCTCCCCACAGCTAGAATGCAAAGTGTTGCCGTGACAGGATCACACAACCTTGGGTGCTGGGCTCAGAACCTGGTCCTCATGGTCATTGCTCAGCATTCCTGCGGTGAGCACCCTTTTCACAGCTGCACACATGCCTAGGGATCCTTTTATCCATCAGCAAACACCAGGAGTGGAACAAGGGCAGGAGCATCGTAACACAGGCACTTGATGTCTGATCTTCAGAAGTGCTGGGTACTTACAGGCACTCTTACAGCTAATAGAAACTACAACCCTGTGCACCTTGAAAGATGAGGACAATGCACAGCAGCTGCACAGCATATCCCAGGGAAGGCTTTTGCATGGTGGAATTTCTTCCATACTCTGGCAGATAACAAGAGCTGAGTCTCTGAAGCCATGGCTGTGACATACATTCTCTCTTGCTGTTTGAGAGGGCCCAGAAGGTTTGACAGAGCGGCTGGGGTCTGAAAATACATTTTCTTGCTTTATACATTCAAAAGGTATGACTTAAAAAGTATTTCTTGGACTCAACACTGCTGCAGCTGAGCAGGGCAGACACTGTTTCCATGAGCACTCCAGATGCAAACAGGATCATTAGGCACCTCTAAAATATCATCCCATAATACTGTACCCCCACATACCCAAGATGGTCCTAAAGAAAAACCTTGACTAAAGCAAAGCAAGTGCACCACAAAATGTAGTCTGTATGTTCAAATTTGATTCAAACATGTTCACACAGAGTTTACTTGTAGATTTGGACAAGGATAGGAAATTTATTGTGATCACTTGTTAAAGGCTGCTTTTAAGTTCTGGTGCTCAAAAACTGTGTATAAACCAACCAACACATATAGGAGTCCTAGTATATAAATTTCACACTATATATCCAGGGGAAAACCTTTTGTTTTATCCGTATAAACAAAACTTTTATTTACATAAATATGGCTCAGTTCTACAAATATTTACTGTGAAACTCACACTGAAAAGTAAATATTGATATCAATTGGGGAGACTTACCTTACCAGTTGAAAGTTTCCTTACTAGGAAATGTCTGCAAAAGACAAAGCGAAGTAGGTAACTTTGAATTTTGTTCATTCATAGGCACAGGTAAAAATGATCCTTAAATTAATATCCCTTCCATTAAATCCCATTTGAGCTTACTCCTTTATGAATAAAGAAAGGCCAGCTTTCCAGTGCAGGCTCTGTAAAGCAGAGTGGAGAAAGCCCCCTGGGGCTGTATGCTTCATTTACTGAAGCAACAACTCCATTTCATGTTGCCTTCAGACTAAACAAGATTTTCAAGCTCTGCATCCTGGAGAGATCTATTCCAAACAAACAGAAAACTTCAATGGATTTGTTTTCAGATTAGTTGTCTGTTTAATATTTCAATTCCAGAGCTCAAAATTTACTTGGTTAACAGTACTATTTACAGAACAGAACAAACGCTGTGCTGACCTGTGTTTTTCCTGTTCTTACCATGTAGCGTAGTCCAGGACAAAATCATGCCTACTCAATGTAATTCTGGAGGATTTGGTTCCAGAAAGGAGCGTTTTAGCAGCAAGGGAATGACTCCTCTTTATGTAAAACAGTTCCCTCTTGTGGATATTCTGTGCAGAGTATCACAGAAGTATTTAAAATATTCATCAGTCCTGGATCTTTGCAATTAAAATCCCCAACTCTGTTCATCAATTCTCCAAACCCCTTGGCATTCTTCATTTTAGCAATTACATATGTGAGGAAGAACAAGCTATTGCATTTAATCATAATACAACTTGCCCAGTTCCACATTATCAATAACAAATTATTTAATAAAGTGCAATAAACATAACAAGCTAAATAAAGTTGCATAACTGTACCTATATGAGTCAAGAGCAAATCACAGTGGGGCTTTTTATTTTGCTTATATGAGGAAACTTTCCACACATTCCATTAAGAGAAACCATGATTAAAAAACAAGGAAAAGATAAACTCTTTAAAGAAAAGAGACAGTAATGGCAAAGCAGTCAGGGTTTCCAAGGATCCACGTACTAAGTACAGAAGACCAAGAAACTCTGGAATGATAAATCTTTCAATTAAAACTAGAGTCCAGGCGAGTGGCGCAGCTTCCCTGGTGACACAATATTGCACCAGGGATTAATTTGGCATGGCAGTTAGGGGAAAAGAAAAAACCAACACATGAATGGAGTAACAGTGTGAAGATTTATGTGTTCTCTAAATGATGACTACATTATACAAAGAATAAATTTTTTCTTAAGAAGAATAATGTGAGAGAATAAATGTGTACTCCCCAGTTCTTCCTGAAGGCATATATGGTCTAACTGAATCCAGGTAAATGATAGGAAACCTTTGCATTTGTTATTATCTTGAGGGAAATTATATTAAGAAAGGCT
Organism: Zonotrichia albicollis; assembly: GCF_047830755.1. Lineage (NCBI taxonomy): Eukaryota > Metazoa > Chordata > Aves > Passeriformes > Passerellidae > Zonotrichia > Zonotrichia albicollis. The sequence goes on along the minus strand of NC_133825.1, from coordinate 28,062,086 downwards.
GAAAGCCTTTATATATACCCTAAACTTGTTTAGCACAATGTATTTGTTAAATGGTTATATTTAAACCTTCCTAAACCTTGATTTAAGATACAGAGTAAATGTTAAAGAGGCAGCTTAAGGGTCAGTAAAGGTATATACATTCCAAGGTTAAAAAAACCCCAGAGTTCCAGTGGTTTGTGTCCAACAGCCTCCTTCACATTTGTGTTATCCCTGTAGAATACACCATTGGGTTTTATGTAACATCAGTAGCTGTGGCAGGGCAAGCACTTACACACAGAAATAGCATAAAATAATAATAAAAAGTACTTCTAGTCAGGAGGCTAGGTTTGTCTTTCTGAGGTCAGTGGGACACTTGGTCTTGACTTCAAATGCTGGAGACCCACTATGAACCAGACTCCAGATATAAGCACAGATGTCTTGCATAATTAATTCTGAGCCTCACTTTAATACTATTCCTTACTATTCCTACTTTTTCTTGAGAAAAAAGTGAAAACGAATATATTTGTAGCGATTAGATGGATACTGGAACAAAATCACATCATAAAATAATTTTGGGATTCTTCTTGCAATGCAAAATGTTTGCTGTCTGAGATGCTGATGTGAAACACATAAGGTTGGATCTACTGTCCTTTTATTAAAAACTCAAAAGAGGAAATTTTAGCTGGAGATTATACTAATATGCACATAACTGTATATTTGCACATGGCAAATTATTATCTTCAGCATTTGCTTTTTTCACAGAGTTTAGACAACCTATTTCAGCATATACTAATGGAAAATTCTGTTTAGTTTACTTTCTCTCTGCCCAATCCCTATTCAAAGACTGAAGTACATATTTAGCATGATAATATATTGCACACTGTAACAGCTTCTTATCAAAGTACTTTGCAAATAGGAATATATTCAACCTCATCACATCTCTCTGTAACTGTATACGTGAACACTATTCTTGGCAGTGAGGTTATGTAACGATTTCCTTGAATTAGTTAAAACTTTTGTATTGAGATCTATTTTGGCACTTAACCCTGGCAAAATCCTCCAGCTGGCAGGACAAAGGCATACCTCAGCAGAATGCTTTAATGGGTCACCCAGTCATTCAGAGTGTTCATCTGTACTGGAACCCTTGCACTCAATCCAGCCAAATAAAATATTAAAGAAAATCCCTTGTTCACCCTAATCCATATGGTATGAATAGAAATTTAATTCAAATGAATATTGCAAACATCGAGTATTTTCTTTGGGTTTTTTTTTACCATTTTAATAAAGCAATTCTTTATATCCTTATATTTTGCTTAAGAGTTAGACCCATACATACTTCCTCATTCTTACCAAGCTTTCCAAATCACATAGCTTTTGATTAGATGTGACATTTCTTGCCAATAGGATCACTTCTTACTGGAAAATTAGTATGGTTTATGCATTAACAGAATATTAACACGTAGTCAGAATCTGAAAAAATGTGACAGCAAAATGATGACCTCAGAAGTGATATTAATTAAGCCATGTTGGACGGCCTGAGGTCTATAAGTACATTTAATAAATATGAATCCACACACTTACAAGCACTCTTGACTCCTGCAAACCAGAGCCTGTTTATTACTGTTTGTACTAATGAGATTTCCTTCCAGCCAGAAGAGAAGAAAGTAGGAAGATATCAGGATATTCTGAAGACAGAATAGTAGCAGTCACTGTTAACACACAGACTAACAAAGGAGCTACAGAAATAGCAGTCAGCAAAATGGAAAATAAATCACATACGTAAAAAGACCTTTAAAATATGTCTCTTAAAGCAATAGTTCCCCTTCTTCTGAGTGGGCCCTCATGACCAAACCAGAGAGAAGACGCAAACCTTTACCCTCTACTGAATGGTGATGAAAGAACAGAGAAGTGCAGTAGCGTGCAAAGAACCACTGCAGGGGAGCAGTAAGAAGAAGCAGGGTAAAACTTCTCCGTGGTTTGCATTGGGTTTTTTCAGTTGTATCAAATCAGGACAGCTGCCTCACTCTGCAAACATATCAGGGTAATGCCAGGACTTCTTTCTTTTGGTTTTGTGGAAGCTCTCCAGTTCTTTGTATAAATATTGACACCCATTAGTCATTCCAGATAGGCCCAGAAATTTCTAATGGAGCAGTACAGCAACTGTTATAGCAGTGCAGCAAATATATATGTGTGTGTGTGTATATCTATATCTGTCTCCTGTGTGTTACATAGCTGTAACAGCACAGAGCAGTCAGTGTCCCCCAGTTTCCAAGTGTTCATGCTGTGGCCATAGCTACTATCTACAAGCACAGAGTTCCAGAACTGTTCAGATATTGCCATAGTGATCACAAAGACAAATACTAATTTTTTTCTAATGGATTTAATTTGGAGAACTAAATATTTATTACCTCATCTTTTATTTTCCATTCTTTTTAGAAGAATTTTCCATTCTTTTTACAAAGTATCTTGCGTACTGGGCTTGTGCAGGCCAGGTAGATTTATTTGCTTGCTTCTAGGAACCATCTGGCTTTGACTCTAGATCCTTCTAAGGCATAACTAAAAGGCTATGGAGGGAAAAAAAGCATCATTGTAAAATATAAACCCGCAGATGCCTGTTTGCATTGGATGATTCTTTTTTAAGTCCATCAGCCAACTTTGCCACGTGGCACTGGCAGTGAGTCACTGCTGTCAGAGTCAGAGCCCCTACAGTGGAAGCTCCGCCAGTCATTCCCGAAAGCAGCCACCAGCCTTAGCCTACTGCAGGGCTCCGAACTCTATTGTGAACAGTTTGAGAGGTTTGGAGAGCAAAGCAATAGCAGGACAGTACTGCTGCTCTGCTCCAAATAGGCCAAGGGAAATCTTCATAAAAGTCAGCTAAATGTAAAAACCAAGAAAAATGTGAAGTGTGTGTGTGTTCTGAAACCAGCCTCTGAGAAGAAGAGCCCTGAGCACTAGCTAATTTCAAATCCACAGGGTGTAAATCTGCTTAACACTGAAAAATCAGACATCAGACATCATACTAAAACTGTAAAGGGGAGACCATATGTTTACAAGCAGCCATGCCATTTTTTTGCAACTCATTATGACACTTACACTTTGCTCTCCCCAGGATGTATTCACATTTAGGAACGTGGTGTTTATTTTTGACAATAGCCTCAACATAATTCAGGAAGAGCAGTGTTTGCAATGACCTGCTTTGCTTTCTTGTCTCTCACACTTGTCTGGAGGTAAATAGCTGAGAATTGGCAATTTTCAACTGAAAATAAATTGGAACAAAATAAGTCTTTCATTATCAAACATCAGTCCATACAGTAAGGTTTGAAAAGCTGAATCTCACCATAATCAGAAGATGCTAAGACCTTTTTTCTCTTCCCACTACGTAAGCATATATCCACCAAAGAGTTTTTCCAATAGGAGGATGAGATAAAACACATTTAACAGGCAATCCTGCGAAATGCTGAGCATTCCTGCTTTGATCCAGCAAAGCATTTAAACAGGTGTCTAATGTTATGCACAAGTAATCTCACAGAATCCTGTAACCGAGTCACATGTTTAAAATTAAGCATGTGTTTTAGGTCCAGGGTGACAAGGCTCGACACCTTGTATGATTAAGTGACTAGTAAGCTGAAGAGGTTGTGTAGGAGTCATGTCCTTAATTGCTTGCTGACTTCATCAGCATGTATATCTTACTGGGGCTGTATTTGCTAGCATGCAAAAGGTCACCTTTAATTCCAGAATTAATATAGCTTTTGCATTTTCTTTGCTGTTTGGAACTATATGTTCTTCGATTAACAAAATAATAAAAAAAATAATACCCAATTTAGTCAAAATTTTTGGAGGATTAATGATTAACTGACTTTTTTATACTCCTGATAAAAGATAAATCTATGAAATAGCATTCTAAAGACATGATTTTCTGTTTTCTCATGGATAGATTCAAATACGTCCCCTCACAACTCAATGGTGCTGCTGAGGCTCAAATATGTATCATTAGTCACAGATAAGTGTCAAATGTCAGAGCTCTGCTAATGCAGCAGTCTTACATGCAGTACTAAGCCTGCAGCAAGCTATCAAACAAAATACCCTCAGGCTGAATTCAAAATAGTTGAGTTCAAGGCCAAAATGAAAGCTGCCTTAAAAATGAATTATTTTCCAGCAGCAATTTTTTTTTTCCTGTGCTAAATTCAGTGTAATGTTGGGATACCTAATGGCAACTGACATAAAGGAAGTGCAGTTTTCACCTTCAGTTGCAGCCTCTGGGCAATATAATAATGGTAGAATGAAGCTTTATTGACTGAATAGTTTCATATGCTGAACTCATGTTCGTGGCTTTAATTTAATCTGATCTATGGGCAGATGCTAATTTCTGTTTCCTCTCATAAGCTAATTGTAATTTCACCTATGGTCAAAACTATGATAAGTTATTTGAGAAGAGGCATGAGTTGTTTGTGTCGTGCAGTGGGTGCAGCTTTGCCTTTGAATACAAGTCTGTAGCTGCATCAATGAGTGGTATACGTGGATATCTAATAATAATTCACATGTGCATATCTAACAGTAGTTAGACACAGGGTAATTTTTAATCAGTGGAGCGATATCTTTGGAGAAAACCATAATAAAGTATTTTCATAAATGTTCACAGGCAGATATTCTGCAGATAATTTTTAATTATTAATTAACATGAAGATTTAAGCAATGGAATACTGAATTGTATTTGACTGTGAGACACATTGAACACAAACCTTCCACCTATTCACCATCTCAGTCAAGCCCCATTCAAAGTCTCTGATAATACACTCCTATGATTTTATGACTTTATCTCACACAACAGGTTTTCCCAGTGTCTCCTCTCCTAAAAGGAAGTTCACTTCTATACATTTAAGAATACTTTATTGCTCACCTGCCCTCAGCATGTTAGAAACTGATCTATGCAGTCTATTGACAACTGCAATGGTTAGAACATTTCTAATGTTTACACAGGTTTATGGAACTTGAACTTGATCTGTTTTTCATTAATTGTACCTATTTAAATGTATATATAATATGTATTATATGTATAAATGTGTATTATAAAGTATTGCTTGGAATTATCAACTTTACTAAATTTATCATCAAGACTTTTTTTCTCTGAATGTCCACAATGTCAAATTTCTAGTGTTTTCTTTTTGTGTCAAGAAATGGGTAGCCTAGAACTTTTCAAGGTCTGTGAAGAGATGAAGCTGTATAATCATTCTATGTCTCTTAGGATTGAGGCAGGTGAAATGCAAAGCCACGTAAAGTGTTTATCTCACAATTAAAAACTCCCATTGTTTTAAGTGCTAGAGAACCCTACAGCTATATTAACATTATGTTACATAGAATAACCAGTACTTCAGTGATATAAGTGTGGTTCTGGAGAAGCTCTAGCCATACAGTATTCATGCCATGTTAAAACAAGAAAAATTAAATTAGAATTTCAGGGGTACTTTTGTCCCATGGACAAAACCAGCTTACTACTAAATTGCTTTCCTAGAAGGAAATGCACCCTGCTTACATAAAAACACATTCATAAAACACTTCATCTTTTGTTTCATGAAAGATTCAGCTTCTTATAGGCAAGTAATTATGAGTAAATTATTAACTAACTTCAACAGAGCCATAGGACAACAAAAGTTTGCCAAGGGCAGGTTAACATTAATGTAAATAAATACTATTTTCATAGACAATATTTAGGCAATATACTTCATTCATTGTGCATCAGGTTAGTGCCCTTTCAGTGACAGGCACTGGCAACTAATTAAGATGTGTTTAGATCCTAATTGATGTGTCAATGCAACACACTTCTGTACGCATTGCATGAATCACAAAGTAAAAGATTTACCCAGGCTTTATCCCTATCAGTAAAGACATAGATTATGTCAACTTTTCTTCTTAAAAAAGAGGGCTTATACTGCCTTTTCTCCTGGATGGTACAGTAAGTGCATTCTGACATAAGCTAAAACATACAGCCAACCTTCCTCCATGTTTTAACTTCTCTTTTGAGAAAAAATCCTGCCTTCCAGACTAATAAATTCAGTATTAACCATTTTTAAACATGGAGTGTAACCTCTTCAGTGTTCTCTGGAATAATACCAGGTTCCAGGAAATACTAGAGGTAGAGCTATTTCTTCTTTGGACAATCAGAACAGATTTGCTTACCTTCTTCAGCTTGCTCCAGCTTCTTCAAACCTACCAGATCTCACCTTGGACCAATAGTTCTGCAGCACAGTCTAAGAATAATAAAAATATCCAAATTCAATAGCTTTTTAAACTCTCTTTGATGAAGAATGAGATCCTTATGAACTCAAGGTACAAAGGAAAAGATATTCCTTACTGAGGATAAAGCTGTATGTGAGGAATCAGTGCTTTCAAATGCTTCTGCAGTGTGATAGAAGACAGTCCTACCCTTAGCCCTGAGTGGGAACACACCAGGCAACATCCTGGTGGGGACAGGGGCTTCATGATGAAAATGGCCACTGAAGGCAAAAAAGATATTCTAGTCTGAGATAGGGCTTTGAAGTAGCTGGTTACAGAGGAAATGCCTGGTCATTTCAGCTGCAGTCAGATATTTTTTCCAGTTATTTTCCAGTATTTTGAATATTTAGACTGTCTTTGTATTAAACTTAGATCCATTGGATGTGGGTCAATGCACACACCATTTCCTGTTATATGCCTTATATCTCTTGTATAATGGGTACATGTTCTTGAAAACCAGACAGAGGCGTTTAGATCTCTTCTAAACCAGGCAATGTAACTATTAGTAGAAAGTACTACAGATGGCTGACTAATTGAACCATGGAAAGCATTATCACACCATTCCTCAATTTAGAACTCATTATTCATTTGACTTCAATCTCATTTCATTACTGTTATAATTCCATATAAAATTAAATTGAGTTTTAAACTTATCCACCTGAGTGAGGTCATTTTGCAATCGTCCAAAGTATACCTCACTTCCAGCCAGTCCTACTAGACCACAGAAAACTACTATGTTTTGGAATTTTTTTTGCTTTTTTTCTGAGGGTTTGGGATTGTAGCTTAGTTATTAGAGCAGAATCACTAGGCCAAGATGCACATGCAGCCTTTGCTCTGTGACCTTGAGCAAGTTACTTGCTCTCCACGGGTCCTGTGTTTACTTCTGTACAAAGTATATTGTGGGGGGCAAATATCTCTACAGCACTTTTAGAGCATTAGGTGAAAGGTCCTTTAAAACTCAAAGTATGACTTATTAATAATATATAAGCACATATCTTTCCAGGTTATGTCTCAGGCATCCAGCATGGGGATTTGTGCAAAGCTGCATGTCTTCTCCAATAAAACAGACTAGAGCAGCTACTTATTTAAAGTTCTTTTGCACCAGATTAACTAAATGCCTGAGAGAATGATACTAGGTCACCTTCTTAAAATGGCCTGAATACCAGCAGAAGATTAAGAAATGGTGGGAGTGACTATATTTTGTTACACTGAAAGCATTACAAGCAAAGTGTACATGAGCAAAGTGACATTCACTGACAGATTGAATTGCATTATGATAAACTAAAAATGGCAGAGAGGCTCAGACCTTTGGAATAATAACTCCTGAAGATTTTCCATTTTGATAATCAGTTGATTGACAGAGAGTACAATGAGAAATGGCTATGACTTTCAGTTTGGTAAACAGATGTTTTGTGATCCAACTTGGTTTCACCCCAACACCAATGGTGTTACAATCTGCACCTCTCCTAATTTTCATGAATCTTGGATCATTCTTTTTAAAAGTGCCAAACACTCAATTTCCCAGCAGTGGCTCAACTGCTGTAACCAAACCCTCACCATACCAGACCATACATGATACAGGAGCACAAACTAACTCTCATGTGGCCAGTAAACTTACAGTAGCACCCTATAATTAACCATTGCTGGACTTTGTTTAACATCATATGTATTAAAATATAGTTGGAGTTCTGAGGTTCTGAAGGGCTTAATACCATCCATTTATTCAACTTCTCTTTCCTGCTGAAGTATTGTAATGTAGAGCATGAGTGTGTGGGTTGCTTTAATAGCATTGGCAGTAATATGCCTATGTGTGTGTATTTTTTGAGTTTTGTAACTAAAGACATTAATGCAAATGTATCTTCATTTAATGTGTTGTAATTTTAATATACTAGAGGATCAATTTCTAGCCTTATATTTCACACTGAATGGCAGCTTTTTAATTATTTTTTAATTTGTCTGTTGTGAAACAAAGTGAGAGGTGAGAGTAAACTTGGTAAATGGCCAATACCAACACAGAAAGAGAAATTTTTTTTTTCTTCAGGCTAGTAACATCCAGCTGGGAGTGAAACCTACTTTGTCAGTACAGCATGAGCTAAGCCAGTCAGTCATTGGCAGCACGAAACCAGGTCACAGTGGTCTACAGCGATCCTGCTGCTGGATCGTGCTCTCTAATGAAGAATGAACATGGACAAAGGTACAAACTGCATCAGCAGCAGCAGCTGGGTGAAAATGAGGCTTAACTTCTTATAGGAACCAGATGGTGGGCTATTAGAAATCGTCTAAAGCTGCCCTGGAGTGGCAGGAACAGGCTTGAGTTCCTGCAGCAGGCAGGAACTGAAAGTATTAGTGCAAAGACTTTGTCAGATGAACATGTTGAGGCATTCATTCCTAATGTCTCCTTACTTCTATTGTAAATTTCAAGGGCCATGAGCAGAGGAGAAAGATACAAATTCTAGAAACAGATGGAGAGTCAGTGAGGCATAGAAGTACAGGTGCTATACGAACAGATGGAGTGAGGGGGAAAAAGGAAAGGAAAAGTGCTAAGTCTGAGAGGTGCACAAAATTCAGCAGGTGTATAACAGTTCAGTCTTGTAGGGGGATTTGGAAATTAATTACAACACTTTTTTCTCAGATAGCTCACTCCTTCCCACAACAGACACTAGTTTCTTCCCTACTCCGCGTGCATTAAAACAAATTGACTTGTCCTTGAATACATCTGACTGCCAGGAGTTTTTAAGAAAGTTATCTTGTGACAGGGCTGAGCCAAATCTTATTAAGAGTCGTTATCGCCTTAATATAATTCTAATTCCTTTTTCCCAACTCTAAACCACATTAGTTTACAGATCAATGTTAAAAACAATGACAAATCTGGCTCAATCCTAAAGCAGACATTATCACTGTCCAAAAAGATGATACCTGTAGAGGTATTCAATTTGGTAAACCATCTGATAAACTTTGGCTGCATTCACCAAATCTCAAATCCAACATCACCTTCCCATTACACAACAAAACACGATGTCAATGTCTGACATGAATTACATCAATTTCATTTTTGTGGTAAAAAGACATACAATGGCTGTTATTTATCCCAATAATAGTTGTTTGATGACTTAGACAACTTGGAAAACCTAAATTCAAAATTACAATACGTTTCCACCCTGCCCTTACTGAGTCAGGGAAATGTCACAATGTTCTGTAGGAGAACTTGCTCTGTGAGACCTGCAAAGTTGAGCTAACAGGGGTCCTGGCAGGAGCAGAGATTCAGAAGCCATAGCCTCCATGCCCGGGCTTAGCTAGGGAGGCAGCCTCCCAGCTGGAGATGAGCACAGGGCTGAGCCCTTTCACGTCTGAGAACCAGTTCTGTGATTAACCATTCAACTCTGATGAGAATGCATGTGTGCCTGCTCTCCTGGGGGCTCACGTTTGAAATACCTTCTTTGGACAAATTAACATTTGTAAGCAAGGCATGGCTTTTTTTTTTTTTCATTTATCATTATGCTTTCTTCCTTACCTTTTGAAAAAAGAGGACTCAATACTCCAAGCATTGCCTACTGAATATCATTGGTCACAAAGCTCTCATCTCTATTTTTGAAGAAAATCTCTGGTTATTTCCTGCAGTAGCATGTCTATTTGAAAAATAGGATTGCTAGGAAAGATTATTTATCATTTTCTCATTAACTCCAAAAGCCAGAAGGAAAAATGTCTGTTATGTCAACTAGGTGTTCTCCCTTTCACACATTTTGCAATGTAAGCTTTGCAGATCATGCATACTTTGATTGGTTCCCTCCTCTGTGGCAGGAATGGGTTCCATTTGGAGGATTACTTCTTGAGCTCCAACAGAGGCCTTGGAGTCAGGATTCATAATTTCAACTTCTGTGTCTTGACCAGAGAAACACTTTTGTGCAAACACCAGATGCTCCCATGGACACAGACATTAAGCAGTGTCAATACCCAGTCCTTTTCTGGTGTGTGATCAGAACAAATGTGAGCAAAAGGCAGCAGACCCCAAGGTGGCATTGCCATGGCTGCCATCACACTCATTTTCTTTATGTTTTTTGGGCTGCTCTATAGAAACCTTTGCTTCGCCTTTCATTCTAGGTTCAGATTTGTTATCTCTGTTAGCTGGCTGTAGTTATCATTGCTTTGCATCTGTTTGATTGCTTTGCATCAGTGTTTCATCATAAAATCACAATGATATCACAAAGGTCTGCCAGCTGGCTGTGAAACAAAGTTTGAATGCTTATTAGATTTTGAAGGCAATATGCAATAAGTCACCATTTTAGTAGATTTATGCCACTCATGTAGCCCTACTACATTGAGATGTCTTATAAACTATTAGCTTTGGGAGCACTGCAGGATAAGGCATACATTAAGCAGATTAAAAACAAATAGGAGGTGGTGAAAGACAATAGCAGCCATTAAAGGAAGGATCACAAGATCTGTTGGACAGAGTCAACACTCTTAATAGGGAATCACTCTTGCGCAAAATTGAGCATTTGAGCCTGCTGCAGTGGTATTCAGAGCAGCAGTGAGAAGAAATCTGTCACTGGCCACCTTGTGAACTAGGAAATAATTCAGTGCAAGCAGCCACCAGTACCACAGGCACTCTTATCCTGAAGAAACCTTTCAAGGAAAGTATCTGAAAGACATTTGTACACTGAGATAGTAAAATAACAGGTCCTGAAAATCCATACAAGTATTGTTACAAAATCCTTATTTTGTTTGGCTAGTATATTTAAAGGAATTTATTTTTTGACTTATACAGTACATTCAGGACCTGAAGTCTCAGACAAAAAATTTGACTTTCAATATTAACTCAATTATCAGAAAAGTATTCTGTAGATAAAAGAGACTTTTTCTTCTGATTCCAGCTGCTTGTTTTCATATAACGCAAGAAGCAAAGGGAGCAAACTCACAAAAATAAAAAGTAAGAATTTTTTTGTACTCATGAGCAAATGCACAGAAGAACATGTATCAAGTCTAAAGTCAGAAGCATGACAGATGCACCCAAGGTCTTGCTGACATTGGCAGCCTTACAGGGGCAATCTGTATAGAAGGACAACATGTTCCTGAGCAACTCCTTCTAATGAGGTAGGCGTAGAGATTGCTTCCTTTAATATCTCTGGCATGAAGTTTTGAGGTTCTTGCTTATGAATTGAGCACTGCAGAATCAGTGGAGAAATAATAACAATAATAATGATAAGAATAATAATAGTTGTTGTTGTTTTGTTGTTGTTGTTATTGCTACTACCAGGTTGATGACAGGTCCTGAAATAGATCCTCAGAATCCTCCTGAATCATATTTTTCTTTTCCCTCAATTGGAAACAATGCCACTTAATAAAAGGCTCAAAAGAGTCTTTATCATAAGCATTTTACCATTTTTCATGAGAATGAAATTATAATGGAGAAATCATACAGGCTGTGAAAAGTAATCTAAAAACTAATGTAATTAAAAAATACCATGTAAAATATAGAGATGTTCATCTAACACTTTTTAGTAAGGGATGTTCCCTAAAAATCTTATTTAACTTCAGGCCTGCTCATTCTTTAAATATGTAATTCCAAGACATAGTGGTTTTGGTTTAGTAGGTAAAAATCAATAATATACTGTATTACATGAGAACTGGATACACTAAACATGCTTCATTTCCTTAGGAACTGGTTAAATGCATAGCAGCTGGTAGGTCATTACAAATAATGGAATCCTGTATTAAAGGATGTGGGGCTAATAGTCTGTGATGATTCTATGACTGTGAACTGAAAATCCTGTTGAAACACCCCAAGAGGAAGAGTCATGCAATGTGAAAGAAGTGGCTTTTGAATATCACCTACCCTACTTCTTGCAGTGGTAGAATGAACCAGGCTCATGGGAACCCCTGCCTACTAATTCAAGGAAAGTTAGGGTAATTTTTCCTCTATAAGAGACTTAAAATGCTTTCTGGATCACAACTAACCCATCCTTCATCCCCATGCCCTTATTCTTACACATGCTTTTTATCTCTGTTTTTGTGAATGAAACAATTACCCAAGAAAATGGCATTTTTTTCCTTTCTCTCACCATTAGGAATAGGTTTCAATATGGACCTTCCCTTCCTATTAACCTTAGCAACTCTTTACCCTATCAACACATAGCTGAAATCTTCCCAGATTGAACATTGCATTCCTCTAGCTCTAGTTTTAAGAACAAACTGCACTTTTCTGGCCAAGTGAACTCATGCAGAGTGAATTGCTGGCATGAAAGGTGCTGTTTCATACTTAATTGCAGTAATTGCCTTTGAAACACAAAGTTCAGGGTTTTCTTTTTCCATAAAAATCTTTGATTCTTCCCTTTTGCCTGAGTTTTCACATCCCTGATAAATAAGGATTTTGGTAAGTATTTCTTCCTAGAATCCTGATTGGAATGATGCATTAAACATACCTACATATAAAGCATAGCTAGATGTTTTATCTGTTTGTACTATAATGGGACTTGGATGTCCTAATCAGGATGAATCTCATTGGACCAGATACTGAAGTGCTTTGTAACTACCATTCATGCAAAAAAAGCTCTATTTTGCATCTCCTTTTTTTTTTCCATGAGCTTACTAAAGAAATTGGATACTTTAAAACAATACTTTATGGTATTTTTTCTCTACCCATAGCTAGAGAAAAGTTCTTTGGGTTTGTAACTGCAATGTTTTCTGTGATGTTTGTCATTGTGGTATCTGCATCTTTCATAAACAGCTAAGGTATAGGCTGCAGTGTTTCTGATCATTTATATACCAACTGTAAATTTAAAATGAACCTGATATGGTGGCATTTTCACTTGTGGAAATAAAATTACACCTAAAAAGGTAGGTTTGCTTCAGCTGTTCTTCTAAACAATAAATTGAATAAGGAAGAATAATTGTACTTACTGCCCAGACTCAGCCCAAGAGATGATGTTACATGTCTGAAGCCACCCTGGAAGGCAAAACTGAACCCAGAAACAGAACAAAATAGAACAAAACAGAACAAGTGCAATGCCTGTGTGACTCTGTGCGGGGTCTGGAAATCACCTGCAGATGAAACAGACAGCCCCACGTGCCCAAAAACTTTCTGGCACTCAATTCAAACTAACAAATATGTATTGTAGCACTGCAGTGCATCTTCTGTGTTTTGGCATGAAAACTGGATGTGGACACCTCAAATCAGCCTTTTCCTTTTCAGGCATCCTCTTTAGACCTGGAAAAATACAGCTCGATTATGAAGAAATTGATGGATATTTTGGGCGTTTTTGTTTTGGGGTGTTTTTTGGGTTTTGTTTCTTTTTTTTTCCTTTGGGGGGGGGTTGTTTTGGGTTTTTATTTTAATTTTGGTAATTTTATTTTCTAATAACAGTAAAGATTATGGTTATATTTCAGCGTATAGAGTAAAAATTGTCAGCTCTTTTCATAATGCGCAGCAGAATCAGCTCAATTGTATTAAGGTTATTCTTTCCACAACTCATGAATCAGCCACTCATGTTTTCATTTCCCTATGAATTAAAATATCATCATTTCAGTCATCATTTTTAGCAGCTATTCCTTTTTCACTACTTTTTGCATCCAATTCAAACCTTCACTGGAACAGTTGCTCAGCAAACAATCTTCCATATGTGTGTCCTTCCACATAATAATAATAATAATATTAGTTTTAGTTCAATCCTTCAGCCACATCTCTGAGTAAATGGGAGAGCTCCCATTGGGATGACCTGTGTTAACACTGCAGTGACTTAAATTGTGTAATTCATATGCTTCCTGGCATTAGGAGAGGCATCACCATGTGCTCAGGGCAGTCATATGGGTAACAGGATCAACGAGGTATTTCAATCTATGTGACACGAATAGGCTTCACCAAAATGAGCGAAATACCGGCCTTATAAAAGGCAGAGCATGGATGTCATGTTTATTTTGTGCTTCGGGCTCGTGAGCTCTAATTAGCTGTCAAGCCAATTAGCCCACAGAGGCCTGCCAGAGTCCCTGCTGTAGGCCCAGCACAGGCAGGCGAGCCGGGCCTGAGCAGCTCCGGGAGCTGTGGGTGCTGCTGTCCCTGTGACAGCGACAGGGACAGGGACACCCCCGTGTCCTGGGGGCTCAGCACTCAGCCCCACAGCTCTGCCAACAGCACAGCCCCTGCTGGGTCAGTCCCCAGCACCTGCAAAGTGCTGTGCGCTGCATTCCCCTTTGCTGCCTCCTATTCACTGCAAGAGTCCCCAGCTGCTGAAGGAAAGGGGCAGATTTTGCCCTGCGTTAATTCTTCAGCTGAGAACCAGCACAGGGTTTATGTTTCCCTTAAACCCTCAAAACAAGGATTAAGTGTGACTTCACTGCTGTTAGCCTAGCTGCTTCTGTCAGAGAGGTGTGAAATTCATCTGGACTGATCATAGCAAAAATATTTTAGTCTCCTTTTCCAACTGATATTAAAACTAACTTCTGCATAAGGAAACTTTTTCAGGAACAGCTGCAGCTGCAGTAGCAATAGATGGGGAGACAGGAGAGCCCTTAAATTTTACAAGGTGTTTTAAGTTCTCTGAGGCTTTGCACTGTTTTAGGGTGATTGTGCTTGTTCCATTTTGAGAGCTGCTCAGATTTTTGGCCTTTATTAGATTTTTGTATTATACATTTTATTATATTAAGATAGAATTATAATTCAGTTATAATCCCTTTCTCGAAAAGCTAAAATTCAAAAATAAAAATTATTAACTCTGTACTGTTAAGTCTTTCTAAATGAGGCTTGGTTATTTATCATATCACAGTAGAAGCAGTAGTGTCCTTTGCAGTGTGTGAGCATAAAAATATGGGGTTTTAGATGATGTTTGTTTATTCCCTAAAGCTAACAATCATTTAATTTTTCGGTAAAATCAGAGCAGTTACATAGATAGCCCTGAGGCTGAATAGTAACCACCTAAATACGACTCAAGGGGAAGTTGCTATGACAATGGCTTCTGAACAGAGTAAAAAATAGAAAAAAAAAACCTCACCACTTGCTTATCAGAAGAAAAGTATGACACAGAAGTTGAGGTCATCCTGAAATTAGACCCCCCGCCCTAAAGCTTTCAGTAAAGCTTTAACAGAGATTTCATGAATCCAAGCCTTGCTGTGACCCCCAACATCTGTAGAAAAGTAAAAGTATGAGAAATATTCCCTCACTCACAGTTGGAAAATAATGAGACAGCCAGGTAAGCTGCACAAAGGAACAGAACCAATAGAAGCCAAGCAGTTAAGAATACCAATTCTCAGTTCCATTCAGACACCCCATTTGTGCATCTTCCTCTGTAACTCCTGTGCACTGGCATGTGTAGAAGAGTTATGTAGAACAGTGCTGTCCTACACCCGAATCTGAAGCCAGTCAGCTTTCCCTATCAGGGCTCCTTTAATATCTCCCCAGCTTGAGATGCCTGGCATGCATCACTCTGAACATGTGAGCTGTTAATTACCACAGTGCAAGATTTCCCTTGGAGGAGAATTCCCATGGTGGGATTTGTCTGCAGAGCCTATTCTGTGCTACTTAAGGGACAGCTGTTACAGCAGATGAGAAAATCTGAACACAAATTGAGACAAGCACGCTTTGATATGTGGAACTGCTCTTTTAGAAATGCCAAGAGGTTTGCATTACAGCATGGCTGCAGGGGTGGGGCTCCTATGAGATCTCCAGGTCTGCATTTGGCAAACAGTGCATGCTAACTCAGCTGGGGAAAGTGGCTGCTTGGATGTAAACCCTACACAACCCATGTTTTTAGAGAAGGTAAAATGTGCCACCAAAAATATTGGTTTCTGAAGGTAAACAACATGCTGTGTTTGGGTTCCCTCTGAAATGGAGACATTGACTCTACTGGTTTAACACTGATGATTAGCATAAGGTTTCCCAGAGTGTCTTCACTTCAGGATTCAAAACCTGTGACACTGGCAGAGACAACTCCTGTAAACTCCTCTGAAATCAGTTCAAGGGGTCTCATACTAGATGCCCAGAATAAGAAGGAGCCCAACTGATTGTTCATTGCTAAATTTCTGGACATTTTAAATTACTGATTTGTGCATTTTCTGTTCAAGTAAAGAATGGTCAACACAATTCTACTAGAAAGAATATCCAGCTGAGGCACTGGGCCATCAGCATGTTCCCTCCGGGCAAGATCCTCTCTCTGCTTCAGCCATACTGAATTATATTTTGTAAAAATAAGCATAAAGACAGTCTTACCAGCCTACATGTAAAAATCCTTTTGCTAATTTTACACAGACCTTGATCCATTGATTTAATGTCCTTTAGACATTGATTAGTTTAATTGGTTAATAGCAGTGGAAATGCATCCTGAAATATTATTTTGACTTTCAAATTTCAGGAGCCTAATGCTCCACTTTGTGCTACAAAGCAGGCTTTGCTGCTGACCCAGCACATGCAGTTTCCCAGTCAAGAGACAACCAGCTTTTTATGAATTATTCCTGGTGTATAACCTTAATCCATGCAGGTGTCAGGATTTCCCTGCTAATCCTTGTGTGTTAAGCAGTAGGTGGTCGATGGGCTGTTAACACAAGGCATAAGTGGCTGTGACAGGTCTGTTCAAAAGAGAGAATCTTAGACTTTTCCTCTCCACTTCTGCATCACTCTGCCTCATGGCAGAGCTCCTCACACTGGCATTTTTAATCTCTCTTGACCTGTCATATTTAGGAAAAAATGTAGCTGTAGCACCGGTGTATGTATGACCACATGAGATAAAGAAAAGGCAGTCCCAGCTGGCCAGAGTCACCCCAAGCTCTCAGGCAAAGATCTTGCCCCTGGCTACTTTATCTCTGATTCTTTGCAGCCTTCCTCCCCTCCCTGCATGCCTCTAACCAAAGGAGAGATGATATTTCTGTGCCAGGCAGGCAATTACGGCTTTCAGCCACATGGCTTTCTCCCAGCTATCGACCACATTACTTTCAAAACAGGAGAGAGTCAGAAAATTTATGTCCCCAGTTTAGGCTCAGTCTTCAGTTTGCAACACAAGCCACACCAACCAGACAGCACATCTCAGGTTAATGACAAATGCTCCACTTAGAGCAATTGCTCAATATATGCTCCCGAGGACTTTATCTGACAGCCTATATAAAAAATATTAGAGTATTTATCTTAATTGCTGCCTAGGAAGAATGGTTCCCCATTGGAAATATAAAGCATTTCCCTCTTTCTTCAAAGGAATTTGTGCATTGGTTCTCTCTTACCTCCATTTCTCCTCTAATCGATGTTAGCATCCGAAACAGACAAATGGTATTAGTTTCCTTAATCTTCTTGGCTGATAGTCCCAAAAAGATGTTCTCAGCTGGTGATGTAAGGAACACATTACTGTATCTAGAAGACACAATATGACCAGATAGCAGATAGAAGGTGCTGCTTTCAAAGGGCCTGTTCCTCAGAAGACAAGTCAACAGTTTCAGGCTTTAACCATCTCAGTAATGCGGTGACGTCCGGCCTATGTGGTTCCCATTACTTGACATACCACAGCACAAAATACATCAGCAAAGGATGAAGTATAGCACTGAGCAGAAGAGAGAATCCATGTGCTATAGGAAGTCTGGAGCATTTTAGCTGACTCAGTTAACTCCATTCTATTAAAAGGTTTTCAATCAGGGACCAGTTGTTACCCAAGCAAAATGTGCATGGAGTCAGATGGAGACTTTCTATTAACTGACCAAAACCCCAAACTTGCAAGCTTGAAGTAATCTAATATATCATAATTTCTCATCCTATAATGTTGTCCAGCCATACAGATTTTTTTAAGAAAAATGTGGAAGTTACTAGTAATACTGGTATACATGTCTTGATTTCTGCCTTCCTTATAATTTTAAATATTACTGCAGTATAGAAAAAACCTTCTGAAATGAGGTTTTCAAGCAAGTTTCTCAAGTGACATGCAAAAGGTCTGAACATACATTTTGACATCTGTAGTAGTTAAGCTCTTTTGTGCCACTACAGAAAATATGCAGTGCTGATAGCCCTGGTGGGCTACTCCCCACAAAAGCAAAAGTCTTTTTCTAAACCCTTTCACCCAGTCTTATACG
The DNA here is from genome assembly GCF_047830755.1 of Zonotrichia albicollis. Taxonomy (NCBI): domain Eukaryota; kingdom Metazoa; phylum Chordata; class Aves; order Passeriformes; family Passerellidae; genus Zonotrichia; species Zonotrichia albicollis. The sequence continues at coordinate 28,043,804 of NC_133825.1, read as the reverse complement.
AGATAGACAACAAAGGTCTTTTTTTGTGTTTTTCATTTTTTGTGTTGGTTTGGTGGTTTTTTGTTGGATGGTTGTTGATTTGTTGGTTGGTTGTTGGTTGGCTGGGTTGTGGCTCTTTCCTTTCATTAGGAAATAAACTTTCAACACTACATCATCCCCAAGAAGACCTCAGACTTTAAATTACTGGGTCAGTGATGTCAAATCTTCAGAAATAACAGATCTGAATTGAAGTAATGACTGAGAGTGGCAATTCCTACATCCCATCACCTAATCCCTTCAGGTCAGGGATGCGAGCTCACATCCTGAACCATCTGCTGCCAGGAAAAAGCGTGCTCACTTACAGACCTCACTCTTCCTCCTGTCCGAAAGGAAAGGGGAAAACTGATGATGGGTCTTAACAGCCAGCCCTGCACTTTTCTGGACAAGCTACAAAATCTCATTTCCACCTAGCAGGTGATGAGACAGTAAAGCTGCCTGTCCAGCGGCAGCAGCAGGAACTGAGTGCCACGGCTGTGCCCAGGCTTGAGCTTTTACTGCATTCCTGCACAGGGCAGTTCAGCTCTGGTGCATTGTCTGCTCTTCCAGAAGGAAAGACTCTCATCTTACCACCCTGTGGAGCCAGCTACTTTCTGGCAGGAGTCATTACTATTACTGTGTTAGCTGTGATTATCAATCTCCTCCTCCCCTGAGCCTACGTACTCTCCCTAAGGCAAAACAAAAACTTTCTCTCACAGGGTTTCTTGTGTCATAAAAAACAGAGCTGCAAATATCATCCTCAGTCATTTTGTACATTTTGGTTGCATTCTGTGTGGTGTGTTTGGGCTCTTTGCACAATGCAATTTCAAACTCAGAGATATCTGTTCCGCAAGTAATGGATCTAATTTAAAACCACAAGTTTCTCCTTTTATCTTTACAAGGATGTATGAGTGCATTCCTCCTCTAGAAACTAAATTATTCTCTCTTTCCAAAGCCCATTTGATTATTCATTTTATGTGTTTTAAAAGGGTTCTGTGAGCAGTCCAAGATGTAATATTTGATTTCTAGGCCCCTGTCAGAAACAGCAGTTAACATCATTAGACATTTTCATTCCATAAAGGAGGCTAAAAAGGGGTAGCCCTAATGGACACCCTGTCACATCTTATCCATCTTAAAAAACATATCTCTCACAGTAAACAAATACAACAGGATGCCTCACTGCCTTTAGCTTTCCTTTTAGATGAGCAAACTGAAGTAATTCAGATTCTACAGACACTGTTCACAGTATACCTTAAAAGTGAAATCCCAGCCTCAGAACACCTGCCAAGAGAAGAGAACAAAATAATACGAGGGAAGACTGTGTAAAGGGATTGAAAAGCCTCAAATCCCTGAGAGAGCTATTATTAACTGGCAGATTTAGATTTCATTTCTGCTAGAAAAAATTCAGATGGTAGGGAGGCTTCATCATTAGCTACAGAGCAGAAAATAAAATAGCATGGCTTTTACCGTATATCCCATTTGAAACAAGACAGATATTTTAACCAAAAACTGGAAGTACAAACCAATATAGTCAAGACAGATCATTTGAGAGTTTGCCAATTCATTTCTCGGAAGAAAAGTAAAAATTTTAGCCTTTCTTAATAATAGCAATTTTTCAGGAAGAAGCTGGTTGACCAAACAAGTCTGAAATTAAATGGATTGAACCATGAGAGGAAAGAGACCATAATGTGACTACAGGTTCTTCTGTAAATGACTGGAACACTTTTTGAGGGGAATGTTTCAATGGAAATGGCAGAAACTATGACATTAACTTTGGGTTTTTTTCCTGTTTCTTTTCACTTTATTTATTTAAATTTTTCCCTTCATAGAAATGAAGCATGAATAAAAAGAAATAAAATAGCTTTAAAACTGCCAAAAATGTTTCAGCTCTAAATAACTGAAAACAGTTTAATGGAAATAAAAAATCAAGGTTTGAGAAAAATTGTGTCCCCTCTGTACTTCTACTTATGTGGAATCCAGCAATGTTTTCTAGTGCTTATGGTGACTGCTCATGTGAAAAGCACTTCCACCATTTGTTTTTTCTTTCTCCCTAGTAAGTGACCCAAATGTAGTCAATGGGAATAACAGGAACAGGGCAAAGGTAGGAGAGTAGTTTCTTTGGGTATCAGGAGCAGGACAGATTTATTCTGCAGCCCCTCCTTCAGCCAGAGCACCAGCACAATCTCCCCTCGCTTTCCAGCCCAGTATATTTTCCTTGATCTGTAGAAATCTCATTTTCCTACAGATTTTTTGCATTTTCCCCCAAATGAAGATGAAATCAGAAAACTGTTTAAAAGTGATTTGAGAGAGACAGCAATTGCAGGAAACAGACAAGGACAGCAGAGCAAGTTGCCTTTCTTTAGGAACACAGACCGTGAAAAGCTAGGTGAACAGAGAATGGCAGCCCATTTTCTGCAAAGCAGAAGGCTGAGACACCAACATCCATGTGGAGCTTGGAAATGAAAAGGCAGAAAAAGAAGTTTGAAGGCTAATGAAACATTTTCTGAAATACATACAAAGAGTTTTATAAGAGTTCACATTCTTCTGACATTCCATCTCACCAGCAGCAGCTTTAAATTGAATAGATGGAAAAACCTGTAATTTCATTGTTTAACTACTATCCAGTGGTCAGAAGCAAGGAGGACACGCATGTAAGGGATGGAGCTACAAGCACCATAGGCATGTGCTCTCTTCCTGGCCTTGGCCTCGTCCTGTACAAGATCATCTTTTTTGGCTCTGTGTCCCCTTAACCTTCTTGACCATTTTGGCTGTGAAGTACACTACAGCTACAGATATACTCCTATTTGCTGTCTCTCATACTCCCTTCTGATTAGGCAAGGTTTTTAACAGAGTTACATCTCTTTAAATCTCAAGGTCCTCCCCAGATTTCCATGTTTAAATGAAAAAAAATATTAAAGGCTTAAAGACTGCAAATAGTTATTCTACATGAAAGTAAAAGAGATGAATAATTCAAAAGCAGAATTCAAGCAATGGTCATACTCTGGATGCATTCAGTAACTGCTAGAAATAACAGTAATTAGCAAGAGGCTTTGGAAATGCCTGCAGGGTTTTTCTCCTTCAGTCCTATAAAGCTAACATTCATATTTTATTTCCTATTCTCTGCATTCTACTCCTTTGTTTTTTACATGCATCATTACATAGCAAAGAAATATGTTTTCTTATTTAGTAATTCTCCTCTTCAGTGAAAAAAATAAGACAAAATAGGGAAAAGAAAAGGGGTATAATTTACTTTGGGTCCAGGACATATATCTCTGGCCTTTTGCTTGCAGGCTGCACCTTAAGGAAATAACAGGATTGCCTTGTTCTTTCTTTTTCAGGTTTTCATTGTAAGGTGTTCCTCAAGTTTTATCTGCTATGCTTTTTTCCTGTCTAGAAAATTTTCTTCAATTTTTTCTCCTTCCCTTCTCACTGAGGGAGGAAAAGATGCTGATTTATTCTGGAACAGTTATCAAAGAGGACCAAGCTTACACATCAGTGCAGTGAAGCTGAATAAAAAAAGCTATAGTGCACTTTAAAAGGGAGACATGAGCTGAAAGGTAATGAGGGATACTCCATTGGTAATAAGAAACTCACTCTTGGGACCTCATGCGTATAACAAAAGACCAGCTAAAGGATAGAATGCCCTAAAACAGGTGGATAGATAGGACAGGACTACAGCAGGAAGTGTCTCTGATGTGTCACTTTAATCAAATCTGACTTAAGGAAATAAAGTGCTTAAATGCCTGCACAAATGTTGCCAGCACGGTGAATTAAAGAGACGAGGGAGCCTACAAATAGAGCCTATGGAAGGACCTGGTTGAGTAGAACAGCCAGGTCACAGGAATTCATGGCAGAATGCCATGCTGGGGTAAGACCCTTCCCTCCTAAGCTTTATACCAGTTATGTCACCAGCTGTCAATGAAGAAAAAAAGAAAGGGGCAGTTACTAAAATAAAGGCCACTTCTGTGGCTAAGATTTTCTATAATATAACACTTTTCCTCCTCCTTTCAGCTTTATTTGCTAAATAAATGAATAATTGGATTGTGAAACATGACAGAAGAATATTAAAGGCTATTAGCATGTGAAATGAGCTGTCTGCTGGTGCAGTTCTAACCCCATGTAGTACAAACCTATGTAATTCATAGGAGACCGATGGATAATTAATCCTCGTGGTGCTGGAAGTCTTTGATGTGTGAAAAATTAGACAAACTTTCAATAAGCTTTCTTCTGCCACTTCCTTCCCAGTCACACCAGTATGTTCTGGTCACCCACGTATAAGTGCACCTGTAGCAAGGCTGAAAGCTTGTTCTGAGGTAGACACAAGGAAGGCAGCAGCCCAAACAGCTCCCTGCACTGCTGGCTGTCAGCCTTGCTCTGGCCTGAGCCCCACTCTGCACACTCTGCTGGGAAAAGCTCTGGAGACCTGCCCACGGATTGTGCTGCATCAGCTTAGCCAACAAACACAGAGATGCTGAAGTTCTCTCTGTCTTTGAGGGCTCTTTGCTGCCTGGCACAAGTCTAGCAAAGCTTTCCCTTTCACACAACCACTGCAGCGGAGGGGAGTTTGGAGATGCAGCCAAGACTCACGTAACAGTGAAACGGGAGAAGAAACAATGGTAGAGCTCTGAGCTTACCTTTCCACAGCTCTGAATGCAGCAAGGCATGGGGGCCATGGCTGGACTCAAGGGTATCCAGACTCAAAATCTCCACCTTGAGAGGGGGAGTTCCTGGTTACCAGGTTCCTCTTCTTTTCCTTTTGTACTGAGGCCAAGGCACGCAGGAAGGCAGCAATGCCCTGCAAAATCTGGATAGCACTTCTGTGTAACAACTATTTTAGTGCTTCATAAACTTCTGTGCAGATGAAAAAGAAAATGCAAAATTTATTAGTGAACAGAATATCTTTTTTTATTTCTTTAGAAATATCTTTTTTCCTAGCCTCTTTAGACTAGGGAATCACTCTTTGCCAAAGGACACACACACTTCAACTCTGATTCCTTACTGTAAGAATAATACTTATTTAGACTAAAATAAAAGTTTCCATTTTCTATACTGTGACAAATGTTCCTGCTGATAGATTCTGTAGCAATGCCAGCTAAGGAGACCACGCTACAGCTCTTCACACTCTGCCATCTCCTAACAAGGCTTTCAACCATGCCCTTAGTGCAACACATAGAGCTCCAGGGTCGCTGCAGAGCTGAGAAGAAGACATCTAGATGTACATGCTGTTCCAAAAGTCTCCCTTTGCCCTGCAGTCCAAATACGTAACCTAGTACTCCCTGAAGCCCCTTGGAATCCACGCTCACTGGATAGACAGTGCTGGTTTAAGTTTTTCTGGGTAGTATTTTGCATCCTACTTCAGTCTTCAAGAATTCCCAGAGTGCTTATAGGGAACACAAGTTGAGAAATTCAAACAGGTACAGATTTACATGGACCAAAAGCACCTTACAAAATTCTAATTGAGCAAAACAAGAGAGCATGGCAAATTACAAAAGTTGTAGGGAGGCAGTTCACTCAGTGAAGTCAGCTAAAGATCCAGCAGCACAGCTGGTGTCACACTGACCTCCCTGGCTTCCATTTCACATTCTTCCTGTTGATGTAGTGTGTGTATATTCACATATATACACATGCACACATTAGCAAAGCAGCTGAGATTTTCCAGATTCAGTTGGACAATGTTTATTTATTTTATCATTCTGATCTCTTACACTGTGCAAACATTTGCTGTTGGAATATCTGGAAGAAAAATCTCCAACAAGACAGTAATGGAGCCATAGGGAATGTTGTAATCCCTGACTCAGTTACATGTTGTGTGGTACATCTAAGGAATCTCTCTCATCTTACATGAACTTTTTACTTTCCTAAGCTTTTTACTTACATCACCTTTTTACTTACCTGAGAAATGAGAAGAAATAAGAGCGCAGAGGAGGAAAGAGAAAGATTCCAACTGCATTAGCAGCCCATTGGGAGATCCTAATTGCCCTAAAGGCTACTTGTCCCCTCCCCTTAGCATTGGTATCCAAATAGCTGCATGGATCAGGTCTTGCATTCTGTAATTTGTAACATGGTATATTTAATAGCCACCCAGCACTGTACTGCTGCCATTGATTTATGAAGTCATAAGATTTATGGAGTCTGCCACCATCTACAAGTTGATTATCCCTTTCTATTTGGATGCACTGGGCTTTTTTCATTAGAGATGATATATTTTAATACTTGTGACAGTAGTGGGTAGCTACATATTTCTTTATTTCTTCTTGGAATATGGCTGCTTTGGGATTTCTCTCTTTGCCTGAAGTTGCAAGATTCAGTATGATTCATGTTCTCAACATTTTGTTCAGGATATAAACTGTGAATCTTACCCTGTACATGACAAAAATACAGATTTGCTGAGCCATTGAACCATCAGAGAAAATCCAAAGTTGCATCATTCCCCAGTCTATCATATTGCTTTAGTCTCTTTACTTTGGTTGAAAGTTATTCTTTAACTTTGAACTTGTAAGTCTGGTACACAATCACTGGAGGACACCTTAAGGGAGGGTTGGCTAAAAGCACCCAATACTCTTGTGCTCCTGCCAGTCATCTTGTTCTACATTCCCTGCAGCTCATTCTCAGGCTTGTACTGCAGGTTAATGCACACATTCACACAGCTAAGCTCCAGCCATGGAGCTGCTGCAGACACATTCAGCTGGAAAACTTGCCCAGGAACTAAATAAATATTCAGGCAGTGAGCCCACACTGAGCTCCAGTCTGCCACAGCTCTGTTGATAGCTGTATTTCATTTGTGGAGTTTAAAGCTGTCTGCTTCCTCTGTGCATGAGATGCAGGGATGGCAGTGCTGGCAATGCTCTCAGGAGACAGAATGACAAGACAGGACAGGAAGGCAGGCAGAGTGTCACCCCACCAGCACTCCCAGTTTCAGGTAACCATGAGGAGATATCTGCCTCAGGAGAGTCACACGACATCTCTTCCTTGCCTGTGGCACAGGTCACAGGACAGCACCACAGTAAGAATATCTTCAGCATAATGTGCCTCAGGAAGGAAACAGGAGGGGTCAAGAGAAATCATACCTAGAGCTTAATAAATAAAACTTGTAAATTACTCTAGTTAGTGACTGTGCAGAGATGAAGGTGGAAACCTACCACAAGGTTTCGCAGCCTGATCTGGGCTCTCCCCACCATGATTGAAGAAAATTGCTTGAAATAAAGACTGAGTTCTTACCTTCAAATTAGAGGACAGGTTACTGTGAAAGAAATTTGAGTTTGGTGTCTGGTTTTGTGGTTCCTGCAGCTGAAAGTGTTTGACAATTTTCTGGGAAATTGCTCTCTTGCCAAGATGATCTGGAATGGAGCTAAACCTTGATGAGACCCAGGACCCCCATTTATTTCAGTTTTGACTGCAGTTATATTTAGCATAGATACACTATCTTAAAAATAATAATAAAAAAATCTCTAAACTACTTGCCAAAGAAAGTTTGTGCCCATATATGTGATTCTGTGTCATAACAACTCAGGCTCTGCTCCGTGTCTTAATGACGCTCATGTGATATCAGTTATAAATGGGAACTGTGACAGCAAGTGACACAGTGTATCTGAGAAGGAGTTATAAAAAAATATGCTAATCCTTGGAAGATTCTTGGAAGTAAATTTGAATATGTTGATGGAACTCTACAGAAAGTAACATATTCCTCCACAAAGACCTCTCTGTTGCCAAGAACCTCTTTTTATCCACCTTAAAGCATTACTTTATATAAATGCAGAACTGGTGTGTGTTTTTACAAAAGAAAGAAAATTCTGTCCTAGCTGTGTTCACATGCTCTTGGGGATGCAGCATCTTTAATCAGCCATTAGGTTGTACAGCTTTTCAGATGTCTCTTTATCTTCCAGATTCTGATGACTGAAACATGTTTAGAACAAGAACAGCTATATCTGTAAAAACTTGTGCCTTTTTGAAAAGTCATGGCTAATGATAGTTTTTTGAAATGAGCTTCCCAGTACTCTGTATCCTCTGGAGGGCTGGTGGGAGGAAGGGATTGCATGTGTTCATGGCTGCTCCCACCAGCTCCTCATTCTACTTCTGAAAGCTCTTTTGGGGCTTTCTGAAACTAGCTGTTGTGAAAAAGAAACAACAAATGGAGAATTAAAGCCGTTTGTGCATTTATCAGTTGCACCTTAACCCATTTGCAAAAATAGAATGCTTTGGAATCTGCTTATGTAGATATCTCCTGTGTTACCTACCTGGATTGAAAATAGAGCAATGGCCAAAATATTCCAGTTCAAGCAACTTTGCTCAGGAGATGCTAACTAGTCAGTCACACAATTTTTTTTTCAAGGATGCTGAGTTTATGCAGGTTAGTTTGAGTTTGTGTGAAAATGCATTACCTTTTATTATTATATTAATTTCTTTCTAAAGCTTTGCTCTAGTGTTTCTTCCTGCCTGCAGTGTTCTTCAACTTCTTTCCTCCCCCATGAGCTGTGACTCCTCACTATGTGCCCATGCAACGTCCAAGGCTTCCTCTCAAGAGGAGATTGCGCTGTGCATCTAGAGATTTAATTTATCCAAAACCAGCTGTACAATAACCACATATTCCATCTCAAGATGGAAACAGAGCTGTTTTCATTCACAATATTACACGGATTATTTCCCATGGTTTTCATTAACACCCACAGTGTAAATTGATGATTGTTCATACAACAGTTGAGATGCAGTGTTAAATTATTCAGTATGGACGCTGTAATATTCATGTGTTGTGATTTTGGTTATTTTGTAAACAAATATAAACACTAAAGACCCATGACAATGTTAATGAACTGAAGCACAGGTCTAATTGACTCCATTGGTACAATTAAGGTAGTAGCTTATATCTCTCTTTTCTACAGCTTCCAAATTTGAATAATCAGTCCAGGGTCAGTTCTGTTGCCTCTAGACACCTTGCATTATGCAGCGCTGAGAAAGTGAAATATGAAATAATGAAAAAAAATCCAGAAATTGATAAAAAAACCCAACAACAATCTTGCTAATTTCTTTAGTTGCTCTAGCAGCTAACATATTTCTGCCAGAAATTAAGCCTCCCCCGCTTTTTCCCTATGAAGATACTGATAATTGATGTCAGAGCAACACAGAGAACATGCATTTCTAGTACCTAAAATATTTGACCAGAAACACTTCCCGGTCCTTTTTAACTCAAGAAACATGAAGACATTTTTCTTTTTCCTTTATGCTACTCAAACGAGGATGAAGAATGACAAACTGCAAATACAGAATGGGGAATAACCCCACTCTGTCAATTAAATGGACAGTGTAAGGAAAAATGTTAGTGAATTCACTATTCATTTTACAACATTTCAGCTTGAATGATATCTCTGGGAAAGCTTCTTATGTCTACAAGGGTTTTTCCAGAAGAGAACATTTACAATAGTTGTCTTGGCAACATGAGCTCTGTAGGACTATAAATCAGAGCTTTCAAAGGTTCGTTTTCAAACTCTGAAATAAAACAGAAGAAAAATAAGGCAACTAGGTGAGCAGAATTTTATGATCTTAAATGCATGAAATGACCAGATCCATTACATGTTAAGCTATTCCACCTTGTTTTGTGCTGATGAAGCCTCGACTGAGGTAAAGTCTTAAACAGGAGCCAGGAGCAATGCACAGAGAAAGCTGTAACAAGCTGCAGTGAGCACACATTAAAACAGCTAACAGGATAATAAGCTTAGAGGAAGAGGACCCTTAACAAAGCCAGAAGGAATTCAGAGTACAATGCAGGAGACTGAAGGAACTCATGGTTGTGATTTTTCAAAACCTAAATGTTGTTATAAAAAGAACGGTTATAAAACAGTTGTAATGGTTATAAAAAGAACAGTTCCACATGGCCATCAGGATCCCAGCCTTGAGAAGCAATGCAGGGAAAGACTAAAAGAATTCAGCTGAAATGGGGTGAAATTTTATATTATTAATTAATGTCTTTAGAGATATTAAGAATTTATCTAGAAAACCTCTTAATCATTATAATTTTTTATTAGACACTAAACAAGATATTTTGTTTATTTGTCCTCGTGCCGTCAATTGCTTCCAAGGTTTGCAGAGTTGTCAAACATTCCATGCCATCACATTTTTTTTACTGGAAAACCAGCAATCCCTTCCTCTTCTGCACCAGGAGAGGCTGGCATGAAGCAGGGTGTTGACAGTGCTGCCATCTGAGTAACAGAAAAACAGGACACAGCTCCACCTGAGCAGGCACACAGCCTGTCCTAGAGAAGTTGCTGCTGCTATCATTGTCTTCATATTTACCTTTATTGGGAATCATCAACTTCAAACTGGGAATCAAAGTCTTGGAACCTTTCTTCTCCTGGTATTTTTACAAGTTTCATCTAGCAGCAGCTGAAAGGGAGAGCAGAGATATGTGTGACCCTGGGGGAGCTGAGCCTTTAAGAGCTGCCCCAGCTCCCTACTCCCACCAGTAGTTTTTGTCCGATACCACAAAAAAAATATATTATGAAATTTCAAAGAGGTAGCTGAAACATTTCTATCTACACAGCATGCAAACCTGATTTCAACAGGAGACAGAAGGTACTGAAACAGATGAAAGACAAATTCTCCAACCAGTGATTTCAGCCTGGATACACATGTCAAGAAAATTTTGACTGTGTTTTCCCAAGACCCCTGCCATGCCTTACAAAGATCTTATTTCTTGTTCAACTTTCTAGACAGCAGCAGTAATATATTTCTAGCTTGGCACTAGCCTAACAAGGACAAATACAGTTCCTTCTTCAGTCAGCAATCACTAATGAAATGATAAAGGAAACAATCAACTAATGCTTACATGACACCAAAAAGAAATCAAACAAATTTGACAGGAAAAATGCAATTTATGTGATCCTACTGGTGCTGTTCCATTTAAAATTTAACTGTGATCTAATAGAAGTAAAAAGGGGTAGTCAATGGCTAAAGTTACTCTCAGTGAGAATTTCAAAAATTTCAGTAGCAGTTTTTGTCAGAACTTTTGTCCTTCCTTGATCTCCTAAACTCATCTCATTATAGCTAATGTTCTCAAAACACTGTCAAGGACCTTGATAGATGAAACTTAACACAGAAGCAGCATGTCTGGATAGAAATCACTCAATGTCTCAGTAGGACATTTCTATTCTGTCTCAAAGAAATGTTCAAAACCTTCTGATCTTCAGAAAGTCTCAATTTATTTCTGTAGAGGTAAAAAAAAAGACCCAGAAAACTCTGTCTCCTGCACTTCCCTTTATTATCTTTCTCCTTTACCACCTGTTAACCTAAGATGTAATAAATCATCTCTGTGCAGTAGGGCAGACATGCAAAGCACACCTGTGATCCTGAAACTTGCTCCTGTCTTCATCTCAGCCGTAGGGAGGGACAGTACCAGCAGCTACAGGAAATGTTTTGAGTTTTTGCTGGTGCTACACATCACACAGTCCTGATGTGCAAAGAGAAAGCTGCTCCCGAGCACGACCCACTCGGCAGAACAGGCACAGTGTAAAGAGTCAAAGGACATAAGGGCACCCACTGAGGCTCTTTAAGGAAGGAAAGCATTGCTTGAAAGGATTATTTAGGAAGCTGGTACTCTTTGAGATCATCCACCAACGCAGGTCAGAATGTTGTCTACTCACTGCTTAAGAGTTTGCCTTGGCTAAACTTGTTAAATTTCATCTTTCTTGAGGAAGCTGCTATTTTTCATTCTTCCGTGTTGCCCATTACTGAAGTATCTATGAAACTTAAAATTTGAGATGTACTTGTCTTCAATGCATCACAGTGAAACAAAGATAAAGTACAATTTCCCCCATTTTATTGATGGGTAACAGAGCTGAGATGTTTAAGATTGTACCTAGGATTCCAGGAAAACTGTCAGAATGAATAAGAGATCCACTTTCCCAAATTTTTGTCTGACATATGAAACCTCACTCCATGTAATGCTTTTTCTCTCTTTTCTCTTTTTTTACTATGCCAGTTAAAAGTCTGTGAGTGATTCTTGATAGAAACAGTAAAAGTGCAGGGGAAATAAAACCAAAGATACATTTAGAGCTTCTAGATGCACAAGAATGTAGCTCCTTATTTCTATGGGGATGGTTTTTCAGTGCCAGCAAAGTTTGGTTAAAACAAATCAGACTGTGTTTGAAACAGGTGTTTTTACCAGCTTGTGTACTGTAGCTACTGTGATGGCTGGATCATTCAAATATCCTCAAAAAAGCTGAAAAATTTGGGTTTCTTTCTCATTTCCAAGGTGGAAGAACGTATGTGTGTTGGAAGTAAGAAGGAAAATGCTTAAGTTGGGGAAGGCAAATGCTGAATTTTCACAATTGCCTGCAAGGATGTGTTTTCAAGAGACTCTAGTCTAAAAGCTGCTCTTTCACTTGCCATTTTGTCCTCAGAGACAAGTTTTTCTCATGTCAAGGTTGAGTGATCTCAATATCTGAAATGGCAGCATGATGACAAGCACAGAACAGAATGAGAAATAGAAGCACTCTCTCTCTATTTCAATCTCTCTTCATTTGATGCTTGCTGCTGATGCCACTGCAGGTGAAATCATTATATTTCTGGTGCAGAACCTGTAGCTGGAGACTCAGAACTGGTAATTTTGAGGAAAAAAATAAGTGATGTTGTTCACTATATTTTGTGATTGTCAAGAGATACTTCTGCTTCACTAATGGAATCCAGTGCAAGCTTGTTGGAGGAATTACCAGGCATGGGAAGATATGGTGACTATCAAAAGAATTTTAACTTTCTTACTCCAAACTTTAGCTGTTAAAAGGGTGGGCAGAATGTGTATGCATTCTGGAGCATGAAAACAGCTGCAGGCATAGGAGATCAAATCTTATAGAATCCTATAGTGGCATTAAGCAAAGCATCAGCCAGCAGGAAAATATCTACCAAGAAGAGGTAGAATCAAAAAATAACTACTGCAACAATAAAGAAACCTCTCTTTGCCTGGCTGGGGTCTCTGTCCAATGATTATCCCTCAGAAACCTTAATTATCATCATTAATACATTTTTAATATTTCTCTCAAAACCCATTTAAACGTCATGCTGTAATAGAGGATATAACAACTTGGATGTCACAGTGAAAAATGTCATTGGAAGGGCTGTTTTCAGAATGCTTCCTATTGTCAGAAGCAGAATAAAGACTAAATCAGTTACTGTTTGGGGTTGGTGGAAGAAAAATAGTTTTGTGATTAAAGTAGTATTTTCAACATTTTTGTGCTTTTACAAAGTTTTGTGATTAAAGTAGTATTTTCTAAATGTTTTGTGCTTTTACAAAGTGGCAACTATTCTTGAAGGCATTTGCAAAGCATAATGTGGTGTGACAGTCATAATCTTGGAATGAAAATGTAAAAGTAAGATGCTACACTGCAGCTGGGGAAATAGGCAATTAAATGATTTCTCCATTGTTTCTTTTTCTGATTTTTCTCTATAAAACTGTTCCCCCTCAGATCTTAGGAATTCTGTATACCTCACTCAGGCCTATTAAGTGACTTTTTAAATCCTTTACATCTGCTGATTGACCTTCTGTCCAAGTGACTGCTTTAAAAATATGGGCTATTTTCACTTAGAATTCAACATATTGTGGTGTAAATTTCAGATTTTAATTATTCTGTTAACCCATGAAATGCTACACAACATTGAGCGCTCTGAAAAAAATCCTATTCCTGTATGTATGAAAATAGATTGTCAGAACCAGGGAACAGCTTTAGAATAAATAACTGCTTTTTTCAGTTCTTCACCTGTAAGTTAGGAATGATAGCATTCATTTTATCTCATAGTGACAGCATTAATGAAAATCAATATTACACATACTTGAGATATTTTAAAGATGAGAAAAAAACATGAGAGCAGGGAATATGTTGCTATTTTGTTATCAGTAAAGATGCAGTAAATCTTATAAGGAAAAAATATATCCTAAATAATTTTTCATTATTGCTTGTCTTTTGGGAAAGGTCACCGTGAAATAAGCTATTTCTATGATAAATTGATTTTGGATAGGTCTGTTGGCTGATGTGCCTCAAGACAAACAATAAGAGCCCAGAAGGCATGCTTCTCTTTGATCTGAAAACCCACACCATTAGGAAACTTCTGGGCATAGGGAAGTCACACTGAAATTTTATCCAAAGGGGCCAAAGGAGGAGTGAATTCCTGGGGAGAATACATACAATGAGTAAAGCAAGAACATACCATGATAAATTTAACATGAAACCTTGTTTCCCTGTCTGTCAAATATTTTTTTAGCATAGGCAATGCTGTTACAGGTCTGCTACACATTTCTGCAAGAAGGGATTTTAAGAAGTGTTCTGTTTGAGCCACATCAAACTAAGTTCTCCAAATCTATTAAAGATTTTATTTCTCTGTGTGGCTAATTAACAAGGGATAGGATGAATCTAACTTTTTACCATAAGTAATTTTGGCTGCAAAGACAGTCATGAAAAAAACCCATAGAAATTATATTTGATGGTAGAATACCCCTCTCCTCCTTCCTCCCACCTTCCCCCCAAACCCAATCAGAATTAGTCTTTCTCCATGAAGTTCGTGGGTTAGTGCTCATATGGACGGTAGTCCTGGCACAGAGCTTCATAATTGTTATGAAAACTTTATAAACCTTAACTGTCATTCTTCTGGATGCTTCAGTAGTAGGATCTAATACCACAACAAAATCTCCTCTCTTGATTTCAAAAGAAAGCAGGATCACACCTTCTGGGAACAATGTTTTTCTGCTAATTATACTGTGTACTACATAGCATGAAATTAATTAGAGGGCTTGTTAATGGTCCCTAAAACAATGACATCTGTGAATGTGAAGTAAACTCAAAATGAAAAACAGCACTTTAAATTCCTAGCAGAATTCCAAAATTCTAATAGATTTGATATATACTGTGAAGTATGGAACATTTATTCCTTGTGTTTCTAATAGATACTATATTCTGATGCATTTTAAATACAATGAAGATTTAACTACAGCTGGAAGTATTGCTTACCAGAAATGATTCTATCTTGATAAAAAACTCATACACTACTATGCATAAAAATCACTTGTTAAAATACTTACTGAGCAAAAATGTACACAGAGAAAAACACCCATTAGCTTTTCTCATTATAGCTAATGGCCAAACCTCATTGATTACAACAGGAGTTCATTTCAGAGAGCATTTCTGCTTACTTTCACTGCAGGCCAAATTATACCTCTGCAATCTCTGGAACCCTCAGTATTTTCCATTGCCATGTCAACAGCTGCTAGCAAGTGCTCAGCCTTTATTCAAGTGCCTGAGTCTGTGCTGGTGTCCCCAGCCAGCCTGCTCCACAGGCTCACATCTGAAATGTTCACATTCTGCTGCCTGAATCGTCATTTCCCTCCCATCTAATAACTAATCTCAGCAAGCATTTATACCAATCAAATCAAAGATGTGCAGAACATGATTATTTGAGTGTAAATCTCTTCATACACTCATTTTTGGGATAGTAAATCAATTTAATAAAGGTCAGTGACAAGCCTATTTTAGCTAAATCAAGATTAATTACTGAAATGCTAAGTAATAACATAGTCATCAGTTTAAAACCTTGTTTAAAACCTTGACAATGTCTTAAAACATGTTTTCTGTAAATATGATTTAAATCTATTTTGATTAGCTATCATGTATGGAAGGGAAGCAAATGACTCTTTACTACATGTATATAAATATATATTGTTAGCCATTTGTCATATTGTTTTAAGCAAAGACGCTTAAATTTTAGCTCATTATTTTTGCTTTCTATCAGCATGAAGAATGGGATTTTGAATTTGTTCACATGAAGATACTGAATTTCAAAACTTCCTAGCTATCAGCATCAGTTGCTTTCTAAAAGTGCATTTTCCCTCCTTTTCATGGTCACTCACTCAGGAAAAACACCTAAAACATTACAAGTTCATGTAACCAAATGCAGCTATACATAAAAATAGCATGTATTTTTAAAATTTGTAGTAGATCCTGGAATGAAAAAATGTTAAAATATTCTTAAAAATGAGTCCCCACAAGGGGTTTCTGAAATGCAAGCCTCTAAAAACCCATGCAATAAAGATTTACACAAGCTCACAGAGAAACTGCCATTTGAGATCTCATCCAAACTCCCATCTGATGGCTGTAGATGTAAACATACACCCTGTTTCAGACCAGGATCTGCACCCACCAAAATGCAAGGAGCTATCTACATGTATGGGAACTTGTGAAGAAAAAAATGCCTATAATGTGAATTATTTTCCTGGCTTTGATAAACTCTTGACCATGAATTATTTCTCACTTAGCCCTGTCAGAGAAAGGCACTGATTATGGCAAACTCCTCCTGTCTTCATGCTAGTTATATTCTCCAGTTCTGTGCTAAAGTTTTCATTTGTTATCCTGAGTGACATATTATACTTTTTTTTTTTTTCCTGGAAATTCAGCTTTTTATTTCTCTGAAGATGATAGCAAGTTTGTTATTACAATGAAGTGATAAAATGTACAGTTCTTCAGCCCAGGCCATTTGCAGCTATGGAGCATCATTTATAATGATGTCAACTGGAGATGCCAAAGGTACCACTAACCAAAGATAGGGAAAACTCAACAAAACTGCAGAACAACCAGAAACATACATTTGCTGTTATTATTTTTCAGTCTCTTTTAGTAAGACATGTTTTCAATGAGACAAGCCAGAACAAATGCTATTATGGCCAAACTTGAGCTACCTTGGAAAGAATCTATCATCAAAAAGACAGCATTACCACTGCAATCTGTAATGACAATGCAAAAAAAATATTTATTTTTTATGTTGTAACCAGATAAAGAATTGAAGCCATTATCAAACTGACAAGGCTGCTGACATAAAGTATGCAGACAATTATTTTTGTACATCGATGGCTATATTTCTCACACAGAAAGCATGATAGCTGCTCTGCTCTTTTGCTGCCCATGTTGGATTTTCATGGACATTATTAACTATGCTGAGCAGCCCATAAGCTGGCTGGATTCACTTTGCAAAGGGCTGGGCTCACCATTTCAGGATATATTCTGTTCAAATTTGTACTTACCTGCCTTGCTTTCTTCCATATAGGTGTTTCTGTTGTCAGTTACCTGCTGCCTCATTGAACCAAGAGCAGGAAGCCTTGGGGATCCATGATGCAGGAAGCCACTTGTGGAGTTTCCTGGGTCTGCAGGATGCAGACACCAACACATATGTGTAGGGAACACACATGCAGAGTTCAGTGGTTAGCTATGAATCACACCAGCCACACACATGTGTTTCTTTCCTTTTGTAAATTGCTTTGCATTTGCCATCTTACAACTCCCTGCTTGTAGCTGGCTTTTGAGCTGATTATCTTGAAGGAACTTGGGTCAAGCCACTTTTTCTCTCTTTTACAGATAACATAGGAATAGGCTACTGGCACCATCCTTCTGATGGAAAACTAAGCACTGAGTTGTCCCCTTTCTTTTATTTTGTTCTTAATTCAGAACTAAACTATTCCTCTCATTCCAGGGTTAATAAGCTGCCCTTATAGACCTCATGAAGAATCTCCTTTGCTGCTTTCCCAAAACCCTAATCATTTTGCACTCTGATCTCATGAATCCTTTGACTGTGTTAATAAACACAGAGGTGTGAGGTTGTACCATTCCTTTTACAAAGTTTCTCTCACCTCTTCTCCAGTATATTACAGCTGCCTGTGTCTGCTAATTGTATTCTTTATTACAGTTCTACTAATTTGCCTAGCATGCAAATCAGACTTGCAGTCAACCTGCAGCCTGGACCAAGGCAGAGACATCCCAGGCTCTGGCTCTGGTAACACTTTGAGAAACAGGTAACAACACGTTGCTACATGAACCATTTTAATTTAACATATTTTTGAATTTGAAGGTAAATAATCTTAAATCCTAGCACTCTTTACTAAGAGAGTAGAGGATTTCTGTAAATAACACCTCTTTTATGGTATCTTCAATATTTCTCCAATTAATGCGTAGTTTTAAAAAAAGTACAGGTGAAAGAATTTCTTTGATCACCTTTTCCCTGAATAGTGATGCAGCCAATATATTTAGCTTTTTAGCAATGCCTTTTATCTTCCCTGACTGCTCCTTTTATACTTTGGATCAACAGTTTACTCCAAACAACTCTCTCAAAACCTTCCTAAGTTCTGATGTGATAAAACCAGATTTTTAGATAAGTTTTCACATCTCTAATAGAATACTCCAGTTTTAGCTTTAATGAGCAATATTCATTGTTGCCTGCAGGGAAAGAATCTCTACCTGGAAAGACTAAGTGTTGGAATTTTTAAAAATTTCTTAAATTACTTCCTTTACATGGCTGTGGAATCATGTTGACCTTTGAAAGTCATTAAAATAAAATAAAATCCTACTGCAGTGGGTTATTTTAAACATTTCTCCTTAAAATAAATGCTGTTCTTTATTGAATATATCTGCTAGATCTTGAACACTAAAACGGCAAGTCACAGCACAGTATGGAATGCCATACCCCACATTATGCTCATCATGCCATTTATGTAAATGTCATTATATGCCAAGAAACAGTGCATTGTTTTATTTTTAATACATAAACCATTCTCTAAAATGTGGTACATGTTTGATAACTCCTTTCTGATTTATCGGATAGCTTGCAATGGAAGTGAACACCAAATTCAATGAGACCACTTAATACAAGGAAGAAGAAAAACAGATAAGCATTCAGCATCCTAATTAGAAGAGCAGCTATTTTTTGGATATGTCTTGTAGCCTGGAATCATTTTCTAGAATATTCAAAACAGATGCTCTTTTAATTAGAAGCAGAAAAATCTGAATTTTGGCTAGCAGCACCCAAGAGTATGTTTGAGTGCATTGGAGATAAAACATCAAGTTTACATAAGTTCCGCCACCTTCTGTTATGTAAATGTCTGCTTATGTATGCATCTGCTGGGTGGCATCAGCTCAGCCAGAGCGTGTGCCTCTCCCTGTGCCTGTCACAGCGTCCCCTGCACGGAGGATGGACTGCAAGTCACCAAGAGAGACGATCTGCTCTTCTTGAACAGCAATGGTGGAAACCTGCAGCTTCTCAG
The DNA here is from genome assembly GCF_047830755.1 of Zonotrichia albicollis. Classification (NCBI taxonomy): domain Eukaryota; kingdom Metazoa; phylum Chordata; class Aves; order Passeriformes; family Passerellidae; genus Zonotrichia; species Zonotrichia albicollis. The sequence continues at coordinate 28,024,732 of NC_133825.1, read as the reverse complement.
ACAGTGGATCCTGGATTCCGTGCCTGTGCTGTCTATATGCAATTTAGTTAGCTGCTGCTCTCTGTGGCTATATATAGAACCAGATTTATTACTATGGGTATGTTACCAAGAGAGCAGATCCAGCCTGATAGGAGAAAAAATATTAATTCCATTGAGTTCAAAAAATATCTCCTGTAGCCTGCTTATCCTTGCTTCTATTTTATAGCCATGACAGCAGCAATAGATGTCTGAGAAATAGCTAAGCCAGAATAAACCTCAGTAGAAAATCCAAAATGAAATGTGACCTCTCAAAATTTGCAATTTTATGACAGCAAAAATACAATAACACCTTATTGCAAATGACAACTTCATAGACACAAAGACACCAAACACATATTATCACCATAGTTCACTCCATGTCTAAATGTGGACAAGAAGAAGGAGAAGAGAAAAGCACAACCTTGTTTATAATACTGTCTTCTTGAGGTTCAGGCAGCCATTCCAAAAATAATAGCCAGCAAGTCACAACAAAAAGCATTGCCTGGACCTTAACTCCTTTTGGCTCTACATAAGGTAAAAGTTAAGTATAGCAGTTTTATTCCTTCACAACGCAGGGTTGTCCATGACAACAGTTACCACAATTCTTATCTTTCACACTGTTTTGACTGCCTGGAGTTGCATTCTGTTCACTGCATTTCCAAAGGCAGAAATACCCTAACATCACAGCTTTCCCCTGGCTCAAGCCTCGGTTGGAAGCTGAGAGGTGAGTGTGCAAGAGGTACCTTGGTGGTTTAAGGGAACACAACCAATCAGGAGACTTACCTAAGCTCAGCCAAGGGCCAGTATCAAACATTCTGAAAGCCCTAGAAGCAGGGATGCCTATCAAAGACTGCTTACTTCTGGTAAAAGGGAAAGACAACTTCTTCATGGGTTCTTTTAGTTACTTCACAGAATGAAAAGAGGAACGAGATCTAATGGAATAGGGCTTTAATTGGCTCACCAATGCTAATGAGACCTGCAGTAATTATCATGCTCAATAATTTCTCACTGGATTTGATGTAAAAAGTTGCGTACTTAGATTCTCCTGACATACTGAACACAGGTACCACACCCAGCCGAGCTTGTAGACCCTGGCCCTAAGCAGACCACAGGACATGTGAACACAGACTGTAGCTGCTTGTTACTATAGAGAGGACAATGTGGGAGGCAAGCTGTAGAGTTTTAAATAGGTTTTTAAGACCTAGAAAAAATGCCTGAGTCAACTGCAGAGAATAGGGAGAGTGAAGGGAAAGAAAACTGATAATGTGAGATGCATAAGCAGATTGACAAGACTGGTGACACTTGGTGATTTCCTTAGAGCTTCAGCTTTTAGAATTGAGGGACTAAAGAAAGAGATTGATTCAATTTAATATTAGAATACTTTTAGCTCTTGACCAGGTCATTTCAACATTAAATTTGTAACAGCCTCTCTGAAATTACACATTAGTGAAAACAGTGAATCCTTTAGAAAGGGGAAAAAACATTCAGGAACTGCACCATTTATACAACTTATCTATTGAGAAGTAAAATATTCTTAACAGAAATAGTCTTGTTTTGTTTTGAATGTCAGTACTACTTGTTTTGTTTTGAATGTCAGTACTACTTTGACAGAATCACATGGAAGTGTGAAAGGAACCAGCAAAGTTTATGAGCACAGAGGGCTAAATGAGAATAAGATAAGAAAGTATAATGTTTTCCTTCCATTGTAGCTGCCTTGGTATGCAGTATTTAAAGGCTAGCTTCAAACTGCATAGTCCTGTCCAAAATTAATCTTGAAATCATGGTAGTTGGAGCTGAAAATTAGAAGGTGCACTATAGATATCTTCTTCCCAAGGAATGACTTCAACTTTTCTATTATAAAAACTTTTTTCGTGTAGAATTCAAAGAAATAAAAAGTGACTATATCCATGGCTGCCTGCTGATCACTAGGACAGCTCTAAGGCTCCTGAAGCACTCTGGAAATACAAATTCTTTCATTCACATGCAGGCGTTGCAAAACCAGCCTTATAGCTACGTTTCAGAAGAATAAGTGGTGGTTGGGGCACACCACATGAGAAGCTCAAGGTCACACAGTTAAGGAGGAGCAGATCTTGGAACAAACCAGAACAAGCCTATAATTCCTGGTCCCTCTTGGTTGGCATTCTTTCCTATTCCTATGCTCGAGTCTGATGACTCTACAGCACTGTAAATACCAGCCAGTCCTTCAGTACAGAAGGACAGGGTTTGCTTTAATGCTATTTTTAGTGAAGCAGATCCCACTTTTAAATCTGCAATGCCTTCATTTTCAATATCGTGATTATGTTTAATGTTCCATAGGAAGATGAGGGGATTAGTATGAATCAGAAAGCACAATGCAGCGTAGGCAGTGCCATGCTGCCTTCTGAAACACCGGCACAGAGCAAGCAGGAGCTTCGGAGGGGGCTCTGCACAAGGAAAAGGCATTAGGCAGCTGGACGTGTCAGCTGGGTGCCTCATCAGGCAGCTGGTGCAAGTGGAAGGTCAAGAGCACATTTACTGTTTACTGAGTTTGTAAATTACTAATTATTCAGCTCACTAAGCAAGGCAGGCTTATTGCCTGCGCGTGATATTCCCCCTCCTGTCAAGCCTAAGCACATATGGAAGAGAAGGAAATCTCAACTATATTTTGATAGATGGAAGTCATTAAAGTACCATAATAAAGGACGTAAAGAGCTATAATGGGTAGGTCACCAGTAAATATAAGCACACTTCTGTGTTGGTCAGAGAACAGGTCTATAAGTGCAGCTGAGCACTGCAAACATCACTCTGTCTCTGCAGAGAGCTCTGCAGGGGCTGCCTTGCTGACCAGGAGATGGTAGGATTTGGTGTCTGTGTCCATGGGAAGCAGGGGCCTAGGAGTTCAAGAGTGGTCTGCACTCACATTCCACTGTGGGAGACAGAGGCAGTAGCCAGGCAGACACTGCCTCGGAGCCAGGGAGATTTCAGAGGTACTGGCCAGCAGAAGCTGTGGGAGCTAGACCACAAAGAAGGAGACTGCCAAGCAAGGAAACAAGGAAAGAGTCTGCAACATGAGGGTCAGAAAAAAAATTTGTGTGGTGGGCCTTGAACCAAGAAAACAGATTTGTTCTTCCTGTCCTGTCAGCAAGAGAGATTACTTTGGAAATGAGCTACTCAAGAAATTGTAAGAAAGAGACCTGAGACAGAGTATGCCATCATCTCAACTTGCAAAAAGAAAGAACTCTGATAACTTTTAGTCTGCCTACATGGGGGCAGTCAAAGATGACTGACATAAGGATGCTCGTGGCAGCTTCAACTGAATAAACCTAAATGAGAAGAAAACATGATTATGTTAGTCAAGTGGCCAAATAGGCATGTCTTCTTCTGCAAAAGTGTATCCTTGCACAGGGAAATATCTACCAAAAGAGGAATCAAAATGTGACACTTCTGGAGTGAACAGGACTAAAGGATACCCTCTCCACCCAGTCTTTGGGTATATGCAATATCTACCAAGACCCTTCATGAAGAGGGAACAAGATTTACTCTGTCCTGTACTTGACTGCTCAGACAAGACTAGAAGCAAAGATTAACAAGTTACCAGATCTTCCCAGGGTAAAGACAAGAAAGGTCAAGAAAAGAGGAATTAAATCAGTGTTTGGCATGGAGGGATGGAAACAAGGGCCAATTATAGCAGACAAATGAGGCAGTGCATTTCTCAGCTATTGGAAAAACAGAAGTAAATACTCCAGGTGGGAGGATGGACTTGAAAACAAACAAAAATAAAAAATCCTAAAATGCTTATGCCAGTGGAAGAAAACAAAGCAGCAATGAAAATCAGCCATTAAATCCAACAGAGAGACTTTAGATTAATGTGTTATTTCAGAAGTTCTACACCAAGGCCCAAGCATGCCACTCAACCCATACTTATCACTAGAAGCCAGGCTTTATAGAAAGTGTTCAGGCACTGGGAGCAGGGGAAGTGAGGTAATGCATTGGTGAGAGAGCAGTGAAGAGTATTCTGCTAGACATGCCAAAAAGAGCTGGTTTTGTGTCGGCAGCTTTCATTTCTCAATTCTGGCTGAGATAATTCTGCATCAGAAAAGGGATATTCACCTGAGATAACTTGAAAATGACAACACTACATAGCTTTCTTTTTTTTTTCCTTCCTTATTTTTAGAGTAGGACTACTTTAATACAGACTTCCATGGAGACAGTTCAAGACCTTTTCAATCACAGTTTGATTTCCAGACCCTGCATTATCCTGAAAAGCATGAAATTGCATCTGACATTCTGAAAGATCTGTTTCAAAAGTAAGAGGCACTATCGGCTTCCCAAAGCACTTCATGCAGCTCAATTCCCAGTGGACAGATGGGAGCACCAAGGGGCTGCCAAAGCACATCTCAAGTCTTGCAGCAAACAGAAAATGCATATACATCTACTGCTTTGAGTATATGTGAAGATGCCCTCTAAGCCTTCTCAGTATCATTTATTATATTAATATAATATTATATTAATATAATAAATGTGTATCTAAATAGTTTTTGTAAGTGCTGTTGCAAGTTATGATCTCATGTCCACACCTGGTTGCCTACCATGTCACTGTGGTAAGTGACCTTGGTGAGGTTTAAATAGTCGTGTAAGGAGTGGATCTTTGAAGGAGATTTGAAGAACTCCCCGAGTCACGACAAGATGCTGGGCAGCACATACCCAGTTCTTGGAAAGCATTGTTCCTACACATGACTGTGTACTCACAGGGTCATGGGTCAGCAGGACAGGGACCCCGTATGGGAGCTGACTCTGAGGGGCTGGGAGAGGAGGCAAGGCAGTGGCTCACACTCTGCCTGATTAAAGTTTTATTTTAACTCCTACTTTAAAAGCTGTCAGGTTATAAAATAAATAATATTCCCACGAAATTACTAACAAGAACTACGGGACAAATTAAGCTGGCAGAACTACTGTGGAATAAATATGGTGCAAACAGCAGAGACAGAAAGGCAGGCAACTATTTCCTGTGCACAAGTATGGCTAGAAACTGCTTCTCCCTTGTTTTCATCTTCTGTCAAGCACAAAAGGCTAGGTAAAATCTACAGAGATAAACATCACACCTAGCAGGCAGTGTCCATATACCCCTGGAGTTTGAGCAGTATCTTGACTCCCTTGTGCTTTCCACATTTGTTTCTTCCTAAAATACATTTCAACTCATATTGTCTTTGGAGCTAAAAAGAATAATCAAGAAGTGAACTTGTAAGTGAAAAGCGGATGTAGAGATCCTCAGGCTGCTGAATAATGTGATTATGAATCTTCAGTTTTTGAAAGGAGCAACAAAATGTAATGCATTAGGTTGCAAAGACTTTAGCACACCTTTTCAGCAAACTATACATGTGTTATACTTTTGATCTGCCTTCTACAGAGGAAGACCAGTCACTCCCATCACAGACTGGAAGCTTCTTTTGAAAAAAAAGGGCAAGGGTGAGATTTGGAGTTTGCATGAACTGCTAGTGACCCCCTGTGCTGTAGTGCCAGAGGCTCTGCAGCTCTGCCTCTGTGCCTCACCCATCCCCGCACTGAGCTTTCAAAGGTCTGTTAGAAATCAACTGCAGAATAATTACTGCAGAGCTTGGCTCCAGATCTAACTTGGAAAGTGCTAAGTCATCAGCTCTACAAGATATAAATTATCACTTCTGGTCAGTTTCAGTGAAAAATATGAAAGCCACAGCATCTTGAAAGAGCATCTGGACATAACTTAAGTCCAGTCCAAATGAAACAAAACACATGATGGAAATGTGTAATGCTTTCTGCAGTGGCTTGTGATGCCTTTAGCACAAAGGGGCAGACAAGGATGGCTTTGAGACTGAGCAGTACTTGTGCCACCCTGTGTATATTTATGATCTAAACCTGGTCTGAAAAGCTAGAAAGACTTTTATAGTGGAACTTCTCCATAATCTTAAAACAAAACAATCTTGAACACCTTCCTTTTCAGAGTTCCATTCTTAGTACCTGACTGCAAGGTAAAAGTCACATCTAGAAAGAACTACTGGTCCAGGAGATTAACACACTGGAGAAAATATTTTGGTTATGAATTGCTATTGAACATTTTCTGACTCTCACAGTTACCAATATTCTCTAAGTGACTTCCGCAATAGGTTTTCAAGCTAAAGACTAAAAAAAATTAATTTTTAAAACCCCAGTCTTGCAAACCACTTGATGAATAGCTCATGTGAGCTGTTTTCATTAGAGTGAAACCAGACTGCTTTTGCAAACAGTTGTCCTAGAGTTCAACATTTGCCTTCTTTAAATACTTCTATTTGTCTAAGATTAGCTGTTTCACAAACATTTTTTGCCATGATTTCTTCAAACTTCCTTGCTAAAATACTGCTAAGATGAGAATACTGCCCATAGATAAAATTCTCCATTTTCTTAAAACAGAGACAAAATGTACTTTCAGTTATTTGTTGTACTGTGCTAATAGGATATTAATCAAACAATTAAGAAACATTTATCCAGTTGTTTTGCAGAAGCCAGAACTAAGTACCTCACAGAAAATGTTTCTATGTGGAAAGGACATACCAATGCTCCTATTTTATAGCCTAAGAGCAAGGCCTGGAGAGGCTGAACAACCTTGTGGAGATCACCCAGAGCCTTTGAGAAAAAGAAAAACATAAACAGGCGCTCCACTGGAACACCCTTCCTTCCCTGAATAAAAAGGAAAACTAACTTACCAAATGATCCTCCTCAAACAGCACCACTCAGCCACAGAACACTGATGCTTTTCGGATTCTTTTAGGAATATTCCAGGCATGAGTCTTTGTTTTAGCTTCTCTGACACTTCATCTAATTCCTGGATCCCAGTGGCATTGAGGTAGGATATATTTTGGCACACCACAAAAAGTCCTAAGCTATTGTGAAAGATTTACTTAGATAACTTTCTGTAAAAAATGCAAGAGTCATTACAAGTATCCCATTTACTTTTAACTTTGAAGTTAAAAAATCACAAATGCTTTAGCTAGCTAAATATTTATAATAGCTTGTCTTTATGCATGCAATGCATAATGCCTTCCAAGTACTTTAACAAGCTAGAAATAGAGAAACATCCAAAGCTGAAAGAGCCATATTTGGGGTGAAAAATGGAAATTGTTTAAAAACATCACATTCAGTTAGAAGAGAAATGACACATTTTAATGTATGGGCTATTTTGAGTCAAGCAGGCGGTAAGGATTATAGTTAGAATTTGGCCAGAATATCAGACCAGGATATCATACTTGCAAAAGAGAGCAGCTGTCAGTAATAAAAGTAAATAAGCAATAGGAGCCCCCAAAGAAAGAGACATCTGTACCCATGGCCAGTCTGGAGGCTGAGCTCAGGCATGACCTGTGCACAGCAATTCCAGTACTCCTTCCTGCAGTGCCCCAGGTTTCCTGGTGAGGAAGCATTCCTTGAAATAAACACCTACTGCCCAAAATTACCCACAAGATGCCCAAGGCATATCGTGAAGTTGCACTCATTTGTCTTACAAAGCTCTTGGAACATGGCTGCTCTTCTTTCAGCATAGGTTTTCCCTCACTCAAGCAGCAGTGCTCCCTTTTCTGGATTTCTTCCCTGAACACCTCAGCCCTTTGATTTTAGCCAGCACAACAGCAATGGCAACAGTTGAAAGCCCTGGGCTCTTTCCCAGTCCGTGCCTACAATTGCTGCAGCTATAAAACATCTCTGTGAGAAGTTCATGATGCTGGCAGGAACAGCCACAAGATAGGTATTCCAGTGATGCTACAAGCTGTCAATATTGCCACTCGACAGCAGTTGGCAGCAAAGCTTGTCACTGCAGCCTGACCTCAGCCTTCACTGCTTGGGTACTTGCAAATCCAACTCCCACGTCACTAAATGCTATTTTCATTACTGGGAAAGAATGAAGGGGGACACATTTGCTCTGCAATCAATACATTTATCTGTGCAGTCAAAATTTTGGATAGGCACACAATTAATTGCCCAAAGTGCTTGAAAATTTTTATATATTCCATTAGCCAGTTTTCTGCAGTTTATCCATTTATGTATTAATTGTTATGTGTAGCTGCAAAATGCTTTATTCTCTATAAATCAGAAACTGCATTGTGGCATTTGTGCCCTTTGGTTTCTTCTCTGCTTTAAAGTCTGTTTGCCAAATGCAGTGGTTTTGTTTGCTGAAGTCTCATGATAGATGCAGACTGGTAATGCAATGAAAATGCATTTGATCACTTCTGTGGACTCCCAAAGAGCTCAAACCAGAAGGGCATGGGGGAAGGAGAGCAGGGAGAACCAGCATTTCTCTCATGTCACTCAGCTGGGCGCTGTAAAGCACCGAACGTTCTGTGACCAGCAAATAACACTCCCTGGTTTGTGTCTCAGTTTCAGCTCCAGCAGCTCCTGCCCCCTCCTTTCACCAAACAGACATGCTGTCTAAAAGCTGTCACATTAATGCTTTCTTCCATGTATAACAGTTCTGGAAATTTTCCTATCTGGGTTGCTCAGGGGTCACAAATGAGATCCTAACCTCTTTCTACAAGGTTTTATACAAATTTACTGATCAGAAGCTAGAGTCTAAAGTCAAAGAAACTGTCAAGGAAAGAAAAGTGGTGTTATTCTTCACCCAAGTGAGACAGAGAATGACACTTCTTTGGGGTGAGTCGCCTTAGCCTAGATGGCCCATGAAGAAAACACACTACAGAAGATATAGACAACCTGGGGCAAAGTTTCAGAATTTGAGGTAGATTTATTCCAGTTCAAGGTTATTATTACTGTAATATTTTTTCCTTTCCTTTCAGCTCTGAGATTTTCACAGAATACCTAATATCAAACCAAGACAACTTGCCTAGGATAATAAAAGGCGTCATTTCCCAGAAATGGGAGACAATTTTCTGAATCCTCACCTAGTACCTCACCACATCTTCCTTCCTTATTTCTGCATCTTTCAACACCACTTCCAGTATATTGAATGCAACCTTGGCTCTGGAAAAAAAAAAAAAAAAAATCTGTTGTTTAGAGACAGAAAAGCTCTATACAAGAGTCTGTAAGTGCCTACCCTACCTTTTTCTAGTCAAGATACACATCAAGGGCTCTGAAAAGGATGGAAAAAAGTACCTGATATAACTTTCAAAGCTATGTGGCTGACAGAAAACTGCCCCATAATAGAAATATGATAAATATGTACAGCTACAAGTGAGCAGGTCTTGGGAAGCACACACCTGACAAATCCCTTGTAATCTTCATCTAAACTATTGTAGGTTCAGATGCACATATTCATCCAAGACTCAGCATATTCACTCTGGTTAAAACAGAAAGGCAGCTACCATGCCAAAGGGAGATGCTGTGAACTGCTCTCGGCTGGGAGTCTCATTTATGCAGCTACAGAAAGGCTCTGAAAAGCTGCACATGAACGTGAAACACAAATGCTAACAGGGTACAATGAGGCTGATCTCACAAATGTCTCATCAATAAACATCATAAAGGACTTGCATAAAGAAACAGTACTCCATCTACACTATAAGCAAACCATAACAAATAATGAAAAGATAAATAGGAGAGCAATAAGGAAGGCAGGCAGAGAGCACAAATGTGACCACTGAAACACAAATAGAGCAGCAAGGTTACTGGTGAAAACAGGATATTTTCTATATAGGAAATTGTGCATATCTTTCTGCTACAATAGACATCAGTACTGGGGTGAGGATTAAAACACATAAATTTATTCTTTTATCAAGATATTGGAGTACAGGGAACCAAGTCCTTTGTGTTTGTAAAGAGTCACTTGGGAAAAAGTAATTTGAATTTATTTGTAAGCGAAGCACTTGCACATCTCACATTGCAATGTGAATCAAAATTCAAAGAGCTTTTATTTCTGCAGTGTAACTTACTTCAAAAAGCCTCTGTTCTTGAATGAGTATATCCACACAGTCCATTTTGGTTTGTGCAATCAATGTTAAATTCACCTGACTAGATTAACTGTCTGAAGCACCTCCACACAGACAGACAGTAAATAAGGAAGAGAGATGCACCATACACAAAGAAAAGAATAAGACAGGGCTACAAATCTCATTTTATCTCATGCTGCAGGCAAAGCTTGTCTCTAAAGGTATCAGGTGAGTGCAAATGGAGTCCTTAATTCATCCAACAAATTCACAAACCACATTAGCACAGAAAATGAATAACCTAGCATTCATATGAAAAGGCTATTGAAAAACTAAGTTGAAGATAAAAACTGGAACCTATTTATTCTTGAGCTCTTATAGGACAGGCATTTTCTTTAATTAGAAGCAAGCATCCACGTAACAAATGCAACCTTGTAACTTTTAATAGCTGGAGCATAATCATAATCAGTTGTGATGGAAATTCCAGATTGCATGCTCTCATCTCTTGACCTTGGAGTCACCATGTTTCTCCCTATCTGTAATTAATACCTTTGTATTAGGGGGAAATGACTTTGTTGGGAAGGTCAATAAATACAGGCAGTCTAACGTCCTTCACACTGTCACAAGAGCCACAGGTTGAGTCTGTGTTTGAAGCTGCTGCAGCCCAGCAGCTGCACAGGCAGGGCTTGTCGTTCTGGGCAGAAAGGACAGACCACAGAAGGCCAGGCAGGTGCACACCCCATTTGCAAGCACAGTGAGGAGGGCACTGGAGAGGTGCCCTGCACAGCTCCAGGCAGCTCCTGGTCATGGACTTCCTCCTGTCAGCAAAGAAAGGGATGGGATGCTGGTACACAGAGCCTGCTGGAGATCAAGGCTGTAATTCAACTGCCTTTCAGATGTCCTGTATGTAAAACTGGAGCTACACAGCAGCTGCATAACAAATATTGATCTTCTAGCACCAAGTGGTGGTAGAGCAGAACAAACTGCATTAACAAGCTAAGAACTAACATGGTCCAGACCTTTCTCCTTCAAATTGCTCCCTTTGTTCTACACATTTCACAAAAAGGAAAAGCCAAATATTTACATCTTGTTGGAGAGAGGGAGTTGTGTCCCTCTCTGCTCTTCTCCAGGCTAGAACTGACTGATGACTCCTCCAGCTCTGGCTGGAGGCCATGGCAAGATCAATTATGTGGGACTGCTCAGGGTTATACCTGAAGAAACTACATTTTACTTTAAAAAAAAAGTCCCACAAACTCTAAGCGCCCCCACAGACACAAAAAGAGAAGGAAAAAGGTTAGAAACCAAATCCCCGCAAACAACAGAGCAGTCTCTCTGCATTACAAAAGCCAAAAAAAAACAAAACAAAAAGTTTGCATCCCCTACCCCTGCATTCCTCACAGGTCAGAATTGTTGGGCTGCTAAAAACAACAAAAGGAAGCAACAAGTTTTGCCTTTGAGCTGCAAAAGAAATGCTCTTGGCCTTCAGCAGCACTTACTTGGGCAAGAGCTCAAACTCTGTTCTGAAAGACCAGAAGAAAGAGGAGCAGGGTGATGCGAGGAGTAAACTCAGATAAATGCTGATTGCAAGATACTGAAATGTTATTTCCTGGAGTAATTATTTGCCTCAGTGAGTACCCAGAAATCAGCTACACTTCAGGTAGTTTGACACTTCACACAGCTTAGTGTAGCACAGCTCTCTGGAGAAGCTACATACTTAGAGCTCTAACATGCCTCTCCTCTTTATGGCATCATTTAGAACCTTTTATTAGCCATATTTTAAAAATCCCACATGATTTCTTCAAACCTGGTCTTTATTTGCCTTGCAACTTTCTGTCTGTAAAATAGGATGCAACTTCCTATCTGTATGATATCTGTAAGAAAACATTATAGAATCCTTTTTATGCAGCCTAATCTTCTGGGATAAAATACAAGCTCTTTCAAGAACCAGAGGCACTCAAACAAACCTCCCACCCCTGCCCTTGCAATCACACAATCACATCTGGGAACATGGTGCTCTGCCTTTCACAGATAATTTCACTGTTAAAGAGCTTGTTTTAATTATTTTCCTGTTTGAAGGAACAGTTAAGCACTCTTTTACCTCCCTGCCTTATCCCTTCTCTCTAATGTGAGATTTTGTACTAATGCAGACAGGTAAGACACCTGTAAAACACAGGTAATTTTACAGCACATCCATTGGGTCAAAGCAAATGAAAAAAAAGTGTAGCAAACAGGGGCTCTGGGGCCTCTAGCAGGGTGATGAGAGAAGCAAGAAACACAGCCAGTGTCTCAGTCCCTTCAAAAGCAGCAGCCCAAAATGTACAGAGCAAGCACAGCAGGGAGAGCTGGAGCGCAGCCACGCTCGCCCTTGCGAGCCTGCTCCTCGTGCCCTTTGATGGCAGAGGTTAGCACTGCTACAGGCACACACAACTTCAAAACCTGCACACAGAGGTGTTGTCTGTAACCTGAATAAAGGAACTCCAAAGTGAAAGGTCACAGCCCAGCACAGCTCACAGAAGGAAAGACACGTAGAGACTTCTCGGGAGGCACTGGGACGATTTGCATGCGCTGGGTACAAGACAGCAACACATGGCAGAGGAGCTTGTTGACAACTTAATGACTGCATTGCTTACTCTGGTGGCTAAACAAAAGAAGATGCAACTCTGTAGTTTTATCAAGTACAAGGAAATTCTCTAAGTCTAACTTTGGAAGTTGGTACCTGAAAGTGTACATCTTGTCAGTGGGAAATATGCTGTTATCACTGAATTCTGGACCTTGGAAATTAAAAGCTCAAGGTCCAAGTAACTAGAAACTGGTATGTCAAACTTGTGCCTAAGAGGGCTTCCTCTTTAAATTTGTATGAATACACCGTAAAGGACTGCAGAGAGCTCTGAATATGTCATAAAAGGAAAATGCTACTCAAGCTGTACATGTTTCCATAATGAGAAAAGCACTGTATCTGTGAAGGCTTATACAACAGTGACTTCTGCTGTGAAAACCTTGTCAAATCAGCATATCAGTTATGAGGGTTAAAATTGCCTGCTACTGCTTCCATTACTCAAAATACTGAATATACTTTAGACAGAACTTCACAATATGCTTCTGACAGGGGCATTTGAAGTGTGACGGGCTTCAGCTCCTATTCTTGCTCCTACAGCAGGGAGCAAGGTGTCTGTTTTAGTGGGACAAGGATGCAGACATAAAAATCCAACCATTCATTAGTCCCAAAACAGCACCAAAACCTTTTCATTTTCATGAAATTGTGAACACTTAATTTTAGTCACAGGTGGATTCAAAAGAGTTTTCAGGACTTGCATCTGAAATCCTCATCGATGCCATTGCATCTTACCTGAGTTAAAAGCAGAGGCAGTTTTACTGAGCTTCTGTTGTGCCTGCATCCTAGGAGCACCTACAGACTTTCCTTCCAAGGAAGAGTGCAACAGAATGTTTGAAAGTCTCTGCCTCTAAGAAAAAAACAGAATATAAGAAACTAACAGGATTTGGAAGCTTGAAAAAAATCTCCTGGTTCTTTTATTTTTTAAAAAGTTTAGTGGTTTCAACAAAGAGCTTAAAATAAAGAGCTCATGAATCCTCACAAATTTTAATACAAGCTTATCTTCTGGAAAAACAATTACTAATGAAGAAAAACCATCTGTTCCCCATAAATTAAAATTGGTTAAATATTGGAAAGTATTTATTTGACTAAACAAAACTCTCTGCATCCCTCTATGTTTAAAGCCAAATATTCTAGGTCGTGTATTCACAAATAGGTGGAAAATAACTGTCTGCACAGGCTATACACATTAAGTTAGTCTGCATAAACTGTCACAAAGGCTTTCCATTTTAAGTCATACCTTTTATAAGAAGGACTTGACACTAAGCCAGTGAGCCTGATGCTCTCTCATGCTTTTTGCATACTTGAGAGACTAGATTATTATTGTCTGGTCTCAACTAAAGGTCCGTGGCCATACAAGGCTTAGTATGCCTTCATCAATTTAGAGTGATTGTTATAAAATAGCCCATAATAGGTGTCAGAATTTAACACACTAGAAATCTTGGATCTACAGATAAGCAATATGCAATACTTTTCAATCCCCTCAGAACCACCAATATTTGAAATCCCACTGATTTTGCATTATAGACTGCCACATACATTATTTTAAGATTCAGTTACTTTGTTTTTCCATGCCTTGTCTGGCAGCTGCTGATTTAGAGTCTTCACTAGGGCTGCAAGTTCTCACCATTGATTTTGCTGATACTTTCTGTCTTATGGAAGAAATTGTCTTAGAATACATATAATTTGATTTTCATAAACCTAAGCATGTTTGTGTGCTACTTTTTTTTTGTTTGAAGTTTTTTTGTTAGTGAAGTACTTCATGATTTACAAAAAAAAAAAAAAAAAAAGAGAAGAATTTACTGCCAGGCTTGTGACCTTGAGGAAGACAGTTGAAAACTCTGCTCTTAATCTTGCAAGAAAAACAATCAGTGCTATATACAACATGAATTGACTATAAATGAGATGTTGTAACTCTAAAATGAATAGTGTGTCAGAGGTGTTCAATGTGTAAGTTTGCATCAAGGGACAGGTTCTCAGATTTTAAAAGAATAATTTGATAAATGCAAGTCATACTCCACATGTTGCTGAAGAAATACTTTTTAGTGCTTTTTCTTCTGTTGTAGTTTCTGCACTGCTGTATTAGCACATTGTGAAAATAAACATTTATTCTCTCTCACATACCAGAAATAATTTTTTTCTCTAATCACTTTACATTCTGTACTACACATAGAACAAATCCACAAGCACAACTTTGAACAAAGAGTAATTATGTAGTATAACTCCTGTTTTCATTAGCCTGCTTGAGGCATCTTTTAAAGGGTACTTTCTTTTCCAGAAATTACTGATCTTTTCTCAGGAAAATAGTAAATACCTAGATGGAACAGAACAGCTTTCCTTTTCAGGAATGTCTTGTTTCAATGCTTATTAAATGAAGTATCCCATTTCAAAGCTTTTATTTTCCAAATGTAACTTTCAGGCTAATAACACCCTTTTAAGGCAGGTATATTACAATTAAACACAAGGCTAAATAATTGTAAACAGAGCATCAGGGATTTGTGGATTTTGTGTGACTCATCAGCTTCACTCCAAACTATTTTGCCTTTTTTTTTTTTTTTTCACAATGACTAAATATCCATATATTGGTCAATTACTTATCCATAGCACCGCTGATTTTCTGATTTTCCAGACACCACCTTCGGGTGTGTGGTATCTGCAGAATTAGATTTTTAAAATTTATCCAAAAAAAAAAAAAAAAGAGAGAAAAACGCTCCACTTGCAAAACACAGGAACATAAATACATTAAATGGGCAGTCCCACAGTGGATAGCTTAGCTGGCCCAACTTTTTTCCCCACTGAGAAACAGGACGCTTCAGTTTAGAGTGACTGTACAACCATGGATTCACACCATCAATCTGGATGATGGGTTATGATGGAAAAAACCCTTTATTTAAACAAAAAACCACATCCCATAAATAGCAGGGGGTAACAAAAAGTCGTAAATCCAAAATAATTTAAATAGATGAGGCTTACATCTGATAAAACAGAAGTTGAAAGCAGTCTACATAATGAAGTACATACCCTGAGGCAGAGAAGCTAAAATAGTATTTTCACAGGAACAAGTATTAAGGTGCCACAGATGCTTTTGGTTTGGACATCAGATTTTTAAAAATAAGGGAGCCAGATATTGAAAGTCTCATTATAAGAGCACTGAGAGCAAGAAAGAAAATAACTTTGAAAACTGTCTTAATTGTTTCAAGAAAGGATTTATCTTTCTGAGTGGCTCCTTTTACAACTAAGAGAACTGAAAAACGATTTTAAGGGCCCATGACTTGAAACATTAAATAGTGGTTTGTTGCAGCTCTTGTTCTTTCCACTATATTGTGTATTACAGACTACCTGTATCTTGAAATGGCTGACATTACAGAGGGTGTAAACTAAAAGCTGGGCTTTAGGGCAAGAGTAGGGTGGAAAAGAAACAAGATAAAAATGGCTACTTCTGGCAAATTTCAGTGTTTCAGAACTCTTTTATAAACTGTCCTCTTTTAACTCCAGTAATATTCTATGTGATAGCACAGCAGGTTAGAATTAGACTAATATTAGTTAATTTCTAGTGAAGGTCAGGCACCATTTGTGGATCTCAGTAATTTGCAGCAAATCAATTCAGCTGTACCTCCGCATGCCTTACCAGTCAGTGCTGGCTAATCACAGAATCTGAATAGTACAGGGAGAAATCCAAATCAATCCAAACACTGAAGCCTCTGTAAGCCAGCAGAGGTCACACAATCTTAAGGCAGGTTTGTGGACTTTCTCAAGCTGTCTTCTGTGGCTTATCAAGTATGTCCTGCTACAAGTGTACTGCTGACACTGCTGGAAACATAGCAAGGCATCACTTTCAGAAAGTGCAGACACGCAGACCTTGCTAAAACATTACCTGAAACTGCTGCCTGCTGAATGCTGGAGTGGATCAGCCATTGCTGCTCATGAGATCATCAACAGCGAGGACAAGAAGCGTTTAAAATCAAACCAGTGATTAATACACAACCACATAGTATGCTTTGTGAACCAAACAGACTTTACATAATGTCCCAAAATACTTCAGCATTAGATAACAGGGCGAGGAAGGGAGGGATTAGGTTGCATCAGCAATGGAAAAAATCTTTGAGAGTTTAGATGTGTAAGTGAAGCATAAAGCAAGGAATAGGGCAAACAGAAAAGGCTGCACTGGATAAGGGACACACCTTGAAAGAAGATTTATCTACTACAGATAGAAAGAGTAGAAAGCAAAGGGAAACTGAAGCCACGTGTAACAGTAAAAGAAGGGGAAAGCTTGTGATGTATCACTAACAGAGCTCTCACAAACTGCAGCCTCACACCTAACCTGAGAACAATTTCACAGAGCACTTGATAAAACTCGATGTCTCTGTATGGTTACATAGCAGAAAAGGGACTGCTGAAAGGAAAACACAGCAATTGCCCATCAGAAATCCCATTTTGGCTCTGGAAGGCACAGAACTGCCCTATGGAGCCAGAACTGGAAGCATTTTGCTAGATTTAACCCAGGCAAAGACTCAGTGCTTCCTCACCCCACACTGTCAGGGAACAGCTCTGATCACTGTGCAGGACAGTAGAGTAGTGTCAACATCAGACAGGAACTCAAGTGAACTCATGGCAGTTCAAGACTTGCAGCTCTGAGGGAAATTGCCATGTAAAGACCAGGAGGAAGGGAGGATGTCCAATTGATTTTTACAACTTCACTTGAATTATTTTGCAGCTGTAAAACAGTCACTCTAGCATGAAATATGTGGTGCCACCCTGACAAATGAGTTCTAAATAATTGAACTGAAACTCAGTCAGAGCAGGTTTCAACAGATCACATTATAATTGCAGCTATTAACAACACATTTTTTAATATAGCACAAGTTAGGGTATAAAAGTATGAGAATTCATCTGAATGCTAGAAATATATTTTCAGCCAGAAGCTCTTCCAAAGCCATACAGTTCAGCCAACCCCAGATAAAAGTGATACACATTTGCCACCACGGGACCAACCCTGGCAGTTGCTGAGGACATGCAGTTTTCATCACCTTTCTAGAATTCAGCTCCATGTGTTTGGTTTCTTCAGCAATTGCACTTACTCATCTTTGCATCACAAACCTACTTGTTACTATAATGATACGAGCAATTGCTGGCACTCTTAAATCCTATTTTCACAGCAGAGGACAATTTTCTCTCTCTTACCTTAGGTTCTTTCGGCTGAGTTTGCTGGAATTATCCTCTCAAAATGTTATAACTAACAGTTATTTTCATCACAAAACTATGAAACTTACATTTAAACTCTTTGCACGTATTTAGATAAAAAAATCAAAGCAGCATTTTCAGCCTTTTATTTCTTAAACCAGCCAAAAAGACAAGCTTGAAACCTAATACCTTAAGTTTATCCCAGTGGGCTACAAATATCATCTCAACTTGGTTAAAAAAATCTGATGATTGAGCTAACTACTGAACTCAAATGGTAAGCATTTGTGGACCAAACAGATTTGTCAAATGAAGGAATAAAGATAATTTTAACTGATTGCTGTTATTGCTAACAAGATAAGATTAATCTGCAGCAAAATGAGGTACAAAAGTTGAAAAAAAAAAAAAGGGTCACTTACTCTGAAGATCAAAGTCATCATCTTCAGAAAGCTGATCATTCCCTGCCTTCAGAGGAAGGGCATAGGGAATATTACATAAGGAATGTCATTAACATTTGCACTGAAAAAACTTGAAATTAAAAAAAGCTATTGCAAATATAAGTGCCATTTTATCAAGAAACAAATTTTTTCCAAGCTGCTGAAAGAATTTAACATTTTGACAGACCTGTTTCTAATTCTGGAGAAATATGATATTTGTGAATTAAGAGTAAACCACTGTCTTTCTTTTTATACGAAATTTTCACATATCTTCAGGAAGACAGGAAGGACGTGAAGTCATAAAAAAGCTGAATTGGCCACTTTGGACATGGGGTTTGGTGAGAAAGGAGTTGTTTTGTTTTGTGCATTGGGTTTGGCCAGGCTGGGGGGGCATTGTTGTTTCAGGCTCGGGTAGTTTCTTTTTCTTAACTAGCAGCAGTAGCAGCACTGTTGGACACTTGAAAGTGTGAGCCAGTGAAGGAAAAATGAAGATACTGCATCTTTGAAAGCTTCCTCAGCCCTTGGTGCTATATTCTTCAATATGGTAGGCACAGAAAATATCTTGGTGAACACACACATTCAGCATATGATGTACTGTTAATAAAACATATCAATGAGAGATAATTCCCCATAATATGAAGTAACTAGGCTATATAGTACTAAGATTTTTATGATTTGATTCTTGAAACAGTTATTATATCTCTTCCATTTTCCCTCCTACATTTTTAGAATCTGAAAATTTTTAGAACAAAGACTCATATTTTAAAAACCTGTATGTACATCTGTGTTAAAAATATTACCTAGAAATTCACACTTCACACAGGAGGATAAAACCTCTTCATCTTTAACAGGTGCATTTTGTAGAGGAAAATTAATTAAAATTGCTTAATTAAATGAGATCTAAGGAAATCTGAAAAAACTTTAATATACCTCTTCTCACTGTTTTTCAAGTGAGTTAAGTAATAAGATTAAATAAATATTTTTTAAAAAATTAAATCATCCAAAACATCTTCCACACTGGAAGTCTACAAGATAATGGCAGAACTGACAATGTTTTAAATTTCTTTAGTCACAGTCTGCTTCCACAGTTAACCACAGTTTGCCTCAAGAAAAGGATCCATGTAGACAGACAACTGATGAAGTTGTCTAAATATAAAGCTCCAGTCCTCACCTAAAATTATAGATACTGTAAAAACAACTACTCTTACAAAAACTTGTAAGGAATTGTTTGTGCAAACAGAGCTGACCAATCCCAGATTAAGCTGGTACTTTCACACCTAAGTAATAGGATCCCCTGTTCACCTGGGTTTTGGATTCACGCTCACATCATCTGTGTTGTGTTAGCAAAAGCATATATTTGTATTCAAAGAGAAATGACAAACTGAACAGCTAATAAGTTTACTACCAGATGTTATCAAAAATGTACTTTTTCAGCCATTTTCTACACAAAACGACACACAAGTTTACATTGGAAAAAAACCCAATCGAATGAGTAAGAAACTCTCACACTCACAGGCAGAGCACCCTAAGAAAATCTACAAGAGGCCAAGCACCCTTTTTCTGCTGTTCAGCTTCTGCGGCAGTTCTGGAGCCTTCACTAGCTATTGCACAAGACCAAAGTCTGCTCTAGTGGGTATCTGTATTTCTCATGGTATTCTCTTTAGTTTCCAAGCCAGTGCATATTTCTCTAGTGTTAGTCTACTTTAACAGAAGCTGTCCATGTGAAGTGCAGGCACAGAATTGTAGAAATTACATGGAGTCTTGAACATAAGTCTAGAAAAGATTACAAGATGGTATTTTAACCACGAATACATCCACCAGAGACAGACCTAGGAGAGCTGTTCAAGACTGCTTAAGGCAATGTTTGCATTCACAACAAAGGGTTAGGATGTGGCCTCCAACTTCATCAGGCACTGAAAAAGAACCCTTGTCTGAGGCAGAGAGGTTGGCAGCTGTCACAGGGTAATTTTGGATCAGGCAAACACTTGCCCTGCAATTCAGGCCAATGTGAATAGAATGTAGAGATTTGAAAGGAAGTAGATGTTTGTCAACAACAAATCATATATATGGGCTGCAGTATCTTCAGACATTTTTATGTCAGTTTAGCTGTGGAAAAATAAAGTTCAAAGATTTTTATTTCTAGTTAATTCTACCTGCAGCCACAAATGGCCAACTGTGGCTTGTAAGAATAAGGGTGAAATTTTCAGACTTTTTGTTTCTAATGCTATTATTTTGCAACTCCTTTAAAAATATCCACATAACTACATTCTTTATTTAAACACCTGGGCAGAATTACTCTTTCCAGAACAAGGGCTAAATCTATGTCTGGCATGTAATATTATAAAAAAACACGGTATATCAGGAAACTCCTGATCTGAGCTAAGGGCATCTCCTCCTAGTGTTCACTCATGACTTCAGTTCTATTTGGTTGTGCTCAGAAGATATGCAATGTATGGCTGTCACCTACCTGCCAGAACCTGCCTGTTCTCATTTTCTTCATCCCCTATTAGATGCTGTTACCATGGTGTGGCTTTTTCAAGAGCAGGTAAGGTGCAAGTCCTTATGACTAAAGGCTATTACTAGTTGTGCAGATTACAAGACTTGTCCATCCACAACCTGGGTTCATGCTGAAGATGACTATCTGGCATCTGAGAATAAAGAAACTGATAAAGCAGAAAAGTTAGTACATAATTATCTTCCCTAGGCTTTTGCATAACTCAATGAACAAAAGAGACTGGACTGTCACAAGTGTAAAAACTGAGAGGATTCTACAATGTGCCTTTGAGCAAATATTCTCACTTTTCCCCAGTGACACTCCCCTGAAAATATCAGTGATAGACTCATTCTTCACTTAAAGCCTCCATCCAAATCAGCTGCATTTCCTTTTGAAATCCTTAACACCAATGGGCCAGAACATAAATGTTGGTTTGTGTTAACATTTTTTAACTTCTCGGGTCGTACAGTCTGTGAACGTCTCTGGTATTTATACATCCAAGGATAGGCAACAGCAGAAAACACACTTGTTCTTCTCAAAGCGGGTATTTGAAACTATCAGGTGGGTATACCAATTTTAGTCAGAAATTCAAACCTCACATGAGGACTCAACTAAACACAGTTAAGAAGAGCATGAGCTCTATGCACCCGTTACACACAAGTCAAGTTACAGAAATTGAACTTTATTTAGCAATCAGTTTCTTCAACTTTTTTTTTGATACAAAGTGACATTTTCATTTAGTACAGAAAAATCCATGTCAGAACAGTACCTGTCTGTTTCAGTTGTACCACTGGAGTCTACTATGATCTCGAACTTTAAAAAACAAACAAAACAAACAAAAATTTGAGATAAACAAAAAACAGCTTCTGTCCCTCACCATGAGAAGTACTTCAACTACTAATTAACCCATTCAATTTAACATTTTTTAATTTATATATACAGTATTATAATAGTATGGTATAATACTACATATATTTTAGATGTTTTTATAGTTCAGAACACTGTCTATAGTGTATAACTACATAAATACTATAAAAAGTATTTTGAACTATAAAATACCAACTGTAAAACAGAATTTAAATTTAGGACCAGATCTTTCTTGAAGAACTGTGAAGAATCCCTTTTTTTAATTATAAAAGCTGCAAACAGAAGCAAAATTACAGCTTGTAGTGTAAAATTAGAAACCCTACATAATGAAATGTTAGAAACAGTGACTGAGAAGCGAGTCTACTCAAATAATATTTTAAAAACAATTAAAATACAGTACCCAGGAAACATGGCACAAGAGACAGAAGAAACAGGTACAAAACCTGTGTTAGGAACACAGAGTCAGAAGTGCAAAAAAACAAAAAGGGAACCGATATAATAGAGTTTGGTACAACAGGTAAATAAGTATTGCAACCAAAACTAAACCATCACTTATTTTTTGACAGTGAAAACACTAACAATTTAGTACCTTTCTAAAGGCTTTTAACCAAAGCCCTAAAACTGTGTCTGCTCTTAAATAAAAACAGTCTATGTGAATGCTACACACTGAAGTACAAAGCTTAAGAATTACCCTGCAAAATTGCACCAACATAAGCTTTCCATATTTACAGTATCTAAAAGTGACAGAACACAGCATGCTAGGCCTAGTTTATAACTCTACCCCACCTGTACTTAATCCAGGCCCAACAACCAAAAATTATTACTTGTCAACACATGTTAAACTTGGATTGCTTAGATACATTATGATGTTTAAATATTAGCTTCATGCATAAAACAAGAAACGACATCTTTGACAGACAAGCATTGACAGGATACAAACAGTGGTCTGCCCTGTGTAGGAGTGTACTTCCTTTTGAGCTTACTCCCAAGACGTACCGATTCAATCCCACATTATTACCTGGTTGTCAAGTCAACAATGTGCTTAGAAATGGTCAAAATTGTAACTAAGAGTCACATTGCGCATAAACTGTCCGCTCATTCCAAGAAATTTCACTATATTTTGGAGAGTTACCTCATTAAGTGAAAGGACACAGAGTTAAAAAAAGAACAAAACAAAACGACATTCAAGTAAACAGCAAGAACCAAATACTCTGAAAAGGTTTTTGTAAACGTGTCATTCTACAGGGTTTTGCAGCATTGGTAAATTCATTACTCATGGACAAGTACACACAGGTCACCACCCTCGTGACAACCTGTCGTGTACACGTACAATGTGAGAGACAAGCTCGGTGAAGTGATGATCTACCCTTCCCACATGCCTCGTCAGGTCCTCGTGTGTTCAGTGTTATCATTCCCCTTCACAAAACAGAAATCACTTATGGATATCTTTATAAAGACAGAAATGAACTGAGTCCATTGGGTAGAAAGTTAGTTGGTTATTTACATCTGAAAGTAGTTTCACAGCAAAATAAATCTACAGTGGGCCAGCTGGGATCCACAGGACCTTGTTTTGTTCTTGGTCGACAGTTGTCATAATCTGAGTGCAAATGCTTGAAAGGGCTCCTCCCTGGACAATGCCTGCAGAAAAGGAAACCCCACATACAAATGAGATGAGAGCAAACAGTTATGAGTAATTACCAAGAACAGTCTTCTGCATTTATCTCCGAAGTGTTTATCAACAGATCAGAATTAAGCAAGTCAACTCAGCATCTGACAGATGCATGTCTCTATTTAAAAAAAATAAACAGAGCAAAGAGGTCAAGCATTCAATACACAGTTTCTTCTGCTAGCTCCTAAAACAATCCAGGGAAGTCAAGGAACTGATGGCTATAATCAGCTAAGACAACTGTTTTGTAAGTAGCCTCCATGTACTATTTTCAGAGGCATCAGGTGGCAAAGTTTAAGTCTAAAGATGGTCAGAACCTGCTATAATAAACCTCTGTTCAACATGTGGTGTTTAGAGTTTTTTATTTACGGGGTAATATACATAGAGACTATAGCTGTAGCAACTAGACACTATTTACAAATATTAGAAGTAAATTATGAGCAGCTCACAGATTGCTGAGCTAAATAAAACAGCAGTGGTTGCTACTCCAATTCTTATCGTCAACCAGATTCAAGGAACAAAACGCCAACAGCAAGCAACTCCCTGAAAATCAATTCACAAGATAAATGAAAACCTTTTATTCTACCCTTGCTAAACATAAAAAGTAAAATGCCACCACTGACATATGAGAGGACAACATACTGTCCTCAATACTTAAAAACGGAGGAACTTTTTGACTTAAGAAATATGTCAGCCAGCAAAGCCTCTGGCTGCAGCTAACACTAATGCTGAAAAATTATGGAAAGTCTTACACAGCTTAAGGCATAATTTTTCTTTTTGAGAAGAGAAAATATGATGTCACACAAATATATAGTATCTGGCTCTGCAATATATACTACAGTTAATCATGTCAGGTGACTTCAGATACAGAACACAGTAACTGAAAAGGTCTATGAAAAATGACAAACAGCAGGCAAGAAGTGATTCAGATTACACACTGTATCCACAACTTGGTAGAGGAAACAAAGCCAACTTGAAAGTCATTAGTCAAAAACTGAACTCCATGAAGCAGTTAAAGAGTATGACCTATAGCCCCATGACTAACCTAATAGATAAACCATGCCTATATCTATCTAGATACTATCTACAGGCTTATTTCATGTACAGTATTATAACTTCAACAAACTTCAATGGCAGTGCAATTTGAACACCAACCCTCTCTGACTACCAGCATCTGGAAGTGCTGATGACAGCTGGAGCCCACAGCACAGAGGCACCAACAGAAGGAGGCCCTTCCCACAGGGCATGTGAGAAGACACACATAAGACTCTCAGACTAAAATGCCACAAATGCCTAAACAAGAAGCAAAAGATAACATGTGGTGATGTAATTTGGCCATGTGCATGTCAAGTTCTCTGTAGGTTTAGTATGCACCATGTAAAAAAACATTTATATGGCTATTATATAACATTTTGTTGAGAACACATGGCTTCTCTCAGGATCCACTGAGAGAGCTCTAAACTAAACACACCCTTTTGTCTCTCCGCATTGGCAGTTATGCCTCAAAATATTTTTGTAAGAATCCCATTGTTCAGGAGATGAAAGGTTAGGTTTTGGCTAATAGGGTGTTAGTTCTTTTTAAATTTTGTTGCCACGAACATCAAGATACATTCAAAAGAGTGGGGATAAAATTCTAGCTATGTGGAACCACAGGGAAATATACTCTGAAATGAACAGAGAATCTCCAAACACTGTTCGGTTTTTTTTCTCCAGTAAAAATACTACAATCCAAGACTGATTTCATAATTTTATGAAGTTAAAAAGGCTTCTAAAGTTGAATTTAATTATTCCAAATTCCAATGCATGCTCAAGAAGCCTTGGACATTTTTTTTTCCATTGTTGAAACATTTAAAGTATGTCTCACAAATCAAAATCACACAATAACAGAAGGGAGGTTGAGTTTAGAAAGGACCTTTAGAAATTATAATTTGTTAGTTTAAACTACCAGGAGTTCCTGTTGTTTTGATTGATTTTCACAATTTAGAAAACTCTTCTACTCCTTACATGGTATAACACTGACAACACTATGTGAAATCATCAAATCCTGACCATACTTTCTATACTACTGGCTAGTAATAAAACCTTTTCAGAATCTCTTTAGATCATAACATTCTAATATTCAGAAGAAAGGAGATTTCTATCTTGACATTTCCTCTTCTGGTAAAATAAGAGAATAAGAGTTAGTCAAAAGGGAAGGCAGAATGAAAAAACCAAGCTGCTCATTGAAAGGACATTGATCTCTTGAATTAAAATGCAAATGGATTAAATTACCACTGTGTTCCTACTGAAAGTTTTATTAAATACTAACCTGTAAAGTACTTGCTATACTCCTGTTCTATTTTTTGAGCTGTCTCAAATTGTTCTTTGGAATGCTTTTGTGTAACTTTGTCCCTCAGGAAGATTGGGTCTTTTTGCTCTCTGAAAAAATAAACAAACAAAAGAGAAAAAAAAAAGAAACACCTTGTATAAGAGTAATTTTTTTATGGACTTGAAAAGAGTGCCTCTAGTTGGGCAAACAGGAAAGGCTAATTCACACGCAAGCAGACTCCTAGGCCCAGAGTGCCATCTACTGTGTCTCAGCAGCATCAACAGTCATCGGGATCATTTCAGTGCTAATAAATTTATGTGCTCTCAGACTGAGGTGGTATTTCTTTAAAGTTTCAGAGACTGGGAGGCAGTGGATGAAGAAAGAATATAAGTTTATCCAGTTCATATAAATTGGATCATCATGTCATATACATGCCAGTACTCCTTACACAAAGCTGGGCACAAGTATCACTCTTGTAAGGGCTTGTGAAGTATCAAGCACCAAGTAAAGTTAGTATTTTCATGTTATCCTATCTATGACACATTTTTGAGATGCCTCTTTTCTATTACACAAGCTCTTGAAAATAAAAGATGAAAAAACAGAGAAATACAAATGCCAAAATAATTACTTAAAAATATAATTACTAAACTAACCTATCATTGCTGTGGTGCATTTCTGAGAATGCCAACAGAGCTTGTGCTATATCAAAAAGGGTGTTTGGACAAACTTTTGGTGCACACAACAGGCAGACAAAATGTGCGACTTATACTGATGACTGTCAGAAATCCTTGCTTGACTAGTTTGACCATTGTCCCTTTCAAAAAAAAAGGAAACAGCTGTACTGGTCACAATTTCACTTCCAAAGGTGGTCAAGACATGACAGTTCCATTTATCACAATCCTATAGTGGTAATGAAATACACCTCATTGCTCTATGTCCTGTTTGTACTTTAAAGTAGTGATACTTATCTTCTTTATGAAATAGATAGTAGTCAAATTTGCCTACAGATTAAGAATATAAGAAGTCTTCAACTTTAGATACAAAGACAGCACAAGTATAAGATTTTTTAGCAAAATGTTCCTCAATATTCACGTTGGGAGATGATTTCCCTTCTTGCCAAATCAATCTATCAAAATGTGTGAAGGCTTTTTCAAACATCGGGGGGGGGGGGACTGGCATTTGCTCGTCCTGTGCTCTGTTCCTGGCTATATTCAAACAGGAATTTCACAATTACTGAAAGAACACAGCCTGAGAAGACCACAGTATATGCACAATGTGGCAAAAGGGGACTTCCCTTGCTTTGTTTACTGGAGAATGAAGGTGGGAAAGCTGAGGCTATGAATCAATTGGCACTGCACCCATACTCTTGGCCCTTCTAAGAAGGAGAAGAACAGCTCTTTCTCATGGTCAACATGTCAATGGATCTCGCCCATATCAGTCCTACAATGTACCACAAAGGTTAGCAGGAAAGATCCCCCTAGAGGAAATTCAGTTTGGTCTCTATGGATTTCTTTGATAGATTCACTTAATTGTCATGCAACCCAAATGAAGTTAAGACCCTATACCTCATAGTGGGTTTTATAAGGACTATTTTCCCCATTTTACAGAATCTCAGAATGTTCTGAGTTGGGAGGGACCCAGAAGGATCACAGAGCCCAGCTCTTCAGTGAGTGGCCCACACAGGGATAGAACCCACATCCTTGGTGTTATTAGCACCAGGCTCTGACCAACTAAGCCGATCTCCCTGGCTGTCCTAAGAGATTTAAAATGGCTAGGATGAAATAAACAATAAAGGTAAACTTAGACTTATTTTAAGGTAGAATAAACATCCCTGAACTATACCCCTCACAGACTTACTTGATTTGTTTAGCATTTTTGTAGCGAATAAAAATTACAATAGGGTAGATATGAACACTGTGGAGCCGTTCGATGGCATGAGGAGCGATGTCAAGCAGACAATGACAATCCTAAGATCAAATGTAAATGCAAAACACTCATTCAGTTAAAAAGCACAAGCACACATGCAAATCCCCCATTTCTTCCCCTACTTAAATCATAACCCAACAATTTTGCCATACATATAGCATTTTGGGACTACTGAGCAAATTGTACCCAAAGGATTTATAACAAAAGATAATAGATGAAAAGTTGCAAGAAATAGCATTCACAGTACCAAAAGCATGCATTGATAGAAAAAAAACATACTTGAAGAACTTATAGCAGGAAAACTTAGATTGAAATATATGCATTACACTTTTTCAAAGTTTAAATATTCCTATTAATTTTCTCTTTCAGAAATCATGAGCAAACACAAGTGTTAGTAGGACTTTCCATGTGGTTTGATTGAAAACTGTAAGCAGCGAACAGACATCAGGTAAACATCCGTCTCCAGGATTATGATGATGTTTATATTCTATATGATTGCATTAAATGGAATAGTTTAAAAAATTAAATCCTTTTTTTGGAGGTGATAGAGCATGGAATTTAAGAACATTATTTCTAACTTTATTTAGTAATACTGTAAAAGAATAAGAACATTTCTAGTTTCTATAAAGGTGAGCTCATTTTAAATAGTCACATGCAAAAGTAAGCTAAGTTTTACTTTATTTAGCAACGTGCGGAACAGTTCCCTGAATATCTTAAAGGATGACACTGCTAACATAATTTCCACCCCCCAACATAAGTATGTAAATTGTACAAAGAACTACAGCATTAAAATTGACTCACCTTTTCTGTTATCTCTTTTATTGAAGCTACAGTTGTCACATCGAAATGTCCACTCCTCCGTTTGTAATCGATGAACAGACAATCCTTCACACCCCGCTCTATGGCTTGCTGGGAAGCTTTCATAACCTCTGTTGCACAGAAGAGAGCCCCTTTCATTACTGTTCCTTAGGCACAGAAAAAGGCTGAGACGACAAGGTCTGCAAAGCCAGATTCTTGGGGTGTAATCCGTCTTTGTGTTGACATTTTGTTGATTTATACAGATGTTACTATTGTGTATTCTAAGCATGGCTAAAATAGTTGTATTGGCACACTTACCAAGGGGACATCTGCAAAATTTTCCAGGGGATTCTTTGACCAGCATGTCTTTCACAGCATCAAGTAAAGGTCCTAGAATCAGAACAGGCCTAGGGGAGGTACAGTCCACTTTCTGGACACGCTGATAAGCCAAACTTGCAGAATCTACACACACAGAAGATATTTATTTGTAAAAGCTTACATTTCCAGGCATTCATCAAAATAGCAGAAGCATCATTATAAGAATTATGAGAAGACCTCCTCTGCAAGGGATGGCAAAGGGATGGCAAAATACGGTCAGTCATTATTGAAGTTTTTCCACTTGACAGCTGAAACTAGAGATTTTTCTAACTGAACCTGTTGTTCAATTAAAAAAATTGAATTCCTCACCTTCCCCAATCATCCCTAAAAGTGTAAACAATACACAATATTTGGTATATCTGGCTTGATTTGTTGAGCTCTTACAAGGTAGTAAGCATTGTAACCAACATGATTTTTCTAAAGGAGTGAAGAAATAAAAGAGAAGACTTTGAGTGGTGCACCGGATTTCTGTCTAGACTAAGCAACCTGGACTGAAATTCAATAGTTGGAAGAAAGATCAAAATCATGCTTAAAAAATAATCTCCCTCTCCAAATGAAATAGTAATGCTAATAGGTTCAGGGAGAAATTAGGAAAATATTTTGAAACACACTGGCCTCTAATTTAATACAAAAAAAAATTCTTATTGGAGATAATGATCACCATTTGTATTCAGAGCTATTAGAAAGTAACATTATTTGTTGCGCTGTGCTACACCTTCTTAAAAATGAAAGAGAAGTAAAGGCAAAACCCTCCCAAGTATAACAAAGGTACTTGCCATCCAAGAAAGGAATCGAGTCTGTACTGATTGTATCTAGAGCCAATAAATCTTTTCCATCTTTGGAACCACTTCGCTTATGTTTATGCTTTCTTCTGAAGAATGACCTCCTTGCTGCTGCTGACAATGTCTTAGATGAACTGTTTTCATCTTTAGCCTCAGACATGCTGTGTCTCCTGTAGAACTCCTGATCCATCCTAGAATAAAACACACAAAATGGCTGGTATTTAAAGTTATATTTTTAATACTTTTGACAGTATCACAGCTGGTGATGCTGTGCCTGATGTGCCCCAGGACACTGTCATTTCTAGTTTACTATTTAGCAGCATTAAAACCAACTTGATACAGCAATATATATAATATATATAATAATGTATATTAAAGAATGCCATCCTTAAAATGACATATCTAAGTATTACAATCTTCCAGAAAGAACAGAAGCAAGCAAGTCTTTTATGCATCTCACTAGTCAGACTTGTAAAAACAAATACTTTTTAAAGATGAATCCTGTAACTGAGGTCACTTACATATATTTACTGGGAATCTGTCCTCTTTCCAGCTTCTGAGCATTCTCATCTAGCTGCCAAGCCATCCAACAACCAAAATTTCCCTGTGGTAGAGTGTCATCCACATACAAAATGTCATCTTTCTTAAAGCTTAAATCCTGCTCCATCTCTGCCACACGGTCATAAAGTGCTCTGGAAAGGAAGACAAACAGGCTCTGCAACTGGCCTCTATCAACTCAAGGGAAGAACACCTCTTTTCAGAAAAAAGTTAACAGATTAGTGGCATTCTCTACATCTCAGGATGTGAGTGAAATGTGAGAGAGAGACTTGCTATACTAGACTGTGTACTTGCTGTGAGGGAATAGCTGGATAAATCAGTAAATTTCAAATTTAAAAAAACATGGCAGTATTTCCTAACAGCCTTATGCTGTCATTACCAGTCATGCTCAAATACCTGATGTAGAATCCATCTCCAGGAAGGTCTTTTATCTTATTAAACTCTTCTATCCTATATTGAGTCTTTATTTTGATATTTTCTCCAGGCTTCAACATTTCAAGATAAGCTTCTTCAGCTGTTTTATTTCTCATGTCAATGGACCCGTACTGCAAAACACAAAAATAAACCTTTAGATGTGAAATTGTACTCAACAAGCCATAGAAGTAGGTGAGCTTGTAAAACATGCACAATTAGTTGGTTTTTCTCACTTGCAGTTTCTATATTTGTCTTGTCACTTAAAACTCAACTACAGTTTGCACCTTCAGATGTCTAGCAAGAGACTGAGACATTGTAGTGGAAAACAAAACTCAAGTGCAAACAGCAGACAGGTACTGTGAGAGAGCACTTCTTGAGAAAGTTTTCCCAAGTGTAAGCTGAGAATCATAAAATTCACACTGAAAAAATTATTATTTTTAGGGATAGCAAGTGGTCTGAAGGAAGTCAAACATGATTACAAAGCAAAATCTGGACACTAGAAGTTCAAAGGGAGAGTCTCGGTGCTCACTTGTATCTGAAAAGCTCATAAAGATTTAACAGTCTTGACAAGTAGATAAATATTCTCATTTCAGATACAGAAAGCAGAGTCAAAGACACAATACATGGTTTTCCCCAAAATCTCTTTGGAATTTCATAGTGATAAGACCAATATTGTTCTCTGTTTCACAGCCCCTTTCACATCCTTGCCTCTCTCCTACATACAGCCATGGGATTCAAAGCTTCCCATTTGGATTAAGGGAGCAGTTGTTAGTAATTACAGGCAGACATATGGGAGTCCTTTCAACTTTGAGGCATCCTGTGCCATCAACAGTGACAGTACTCCAGGCTCACATCATCGAGCTCCTCATGTGCTGCAAGAGCCAAAATTCAAGTTTGTTTTCTGACCATTCTTACCTAGGTTTTGGGGCAGGAACTCCACACTCACAGACCTTTCCACACTGTGGGACAGCACAGCACTTGGCACCTCCCTCTTTATGCCATCTCAGCCATTAGCCAGTGCACTGCAGACAGTGCACTGCTTACCTCAAGTATCATGTCACCCAAGACCAGTCCATCAGGTCCTTTTGCTGGGCTGTCATCATCTACATCTGAGACAAAGATTCCATACAGGTTTCCACCACATATCTGGATTCCAAGATCAACTTGGGATTTTTTAACAACAACAATTCTAGGTTCAGGGGTCCTTTTGTTTGTGTCCACGGGGCCCCTTTCAACAGAAAGAAATAACACATGTACTAGAATTGGAAAAGTTGCCATGCATAAAATCAACTTGCCATCTGAAGAATATATATTTTTATAAATATTACTCAGAATAGGTCACCTACAGACAGAGTCTTCAACAACAAACAGCACCTTTCCAACTAAACCAATCTTGCAGAAAGCTTTCTTTATTCCTTGCAGATCTCATGTGTCAGAAACAGTGTGAAAACATGTACAATTCTATCCTGGGGTCCACTTAACTTTTCTGCTGACTTATTTCAACCAGACACAGCATTCACAGGAGTACACTTCCGGATTTAAATACCCTTCATATCCGAATCATGACCATTTATTTTCCTTTAAGACAGAAGTCTCCCTCTCTACCTTAAGGAATTCCGGGGACTTGTAGTTGGAGTGGTTTGTTTGGATGGGGGTGTCATTGTCCCTTCGTCCTGCTCACTCACAGTGTCGATTACGGAATGATTGTCAGGCGTTGCAGCTCCGCTGCCTTGGGGGGTGGAATGATTACTCACAGGTTCCAAGCGAGAACTAAGACAGGGGAAAAAAACAGAAGAAAAGACTGGTGGGTTAATGCCAAATATTTTCCACTCAAAATTTTTAATTTGGCTGTAAGTCAATTTTAGAGTAACAGAGATAAAACCCAAGCCCTATAACTCAAATGGGCATGACAAAAAACATATGTTCACCATAAGTCTATGAGAAAGACAAAGCTCTGTTTTGAAGTGTGATCATGCATCAAAATCGGATGGCTAATTTCACCAGGTCATTTGCCTTCTCTAATTAACATTGGAAATTCTGATTTTGGGAAAAAAAAAGTAAAAAAATACTTGAAGTATTAAAATTTCATAATCCTAGGAAGAAGTCATCTTGGATTTTATGTTAGTATATTTAGGGATTATGCCCAAATAGAAGAGAAAATATATTTTGATGCATCCAGCATTCTTCTTTTGACAAACATGCATTCACCAATTATTTTTCAAAGCAATCACACTTTTCAGCACACACGTGCTCGCATTTGCAAACATATTAAGCGTACAGAAGTTAGCTATCAGCTAAATAATTGTGTGGACAGGAGAGCTGTCTTTTCCAGGTCTAGCCAGCCTTACCTTGACCGTGAGTGATTGCCAAGCTGATACATGTGTGGGTTATACTGAGCCAGAATAGTGATGGTGTCGCACTGCTGCCCAATGATTAGTCGAGCTTGTTGCTCTGTAGCATTTCTCAAATTAATTCCATTAAACTATGGGAAAATTGCACAAACCAGAATGTCAAGTTTGCAAATGGAAACCAGCAAGCTCATTCTTTCAGTGTCCTAACTAGAGTAATGTCTAAATGCTCACTTATTCCCACTGGAGAAAACAGGAGAATGAAAATGTTGCTATACAGTGAGTTCTAGGGTTTACTCCTTGGAAGGAATAATCATAATTTTCAAATACTTTGTAACTTGACAAGGAGCTTAACAATACTTTCACTCTTAAAAGACATATATATTCTGAGCTACGCTATGATTTGATACAAATTGATTCAGATCACTAGTATGAGTAAATTCAGAATCTAAAGATAAAATCAGATCTATTCAGGTCTATTTTAGTATCAGAAACACACTGTGCAACAGAAGGTGCTTTAACACGATGTTACACTTACAAAGCAGTTCTGTACTTTACAAAAGGCTCCTCCCTGTGTTTATCTAACACAGTATGCAGAAACATCATTGAGCCTACATAAATAATTGTTAACCAGGTATCTTAGCTAAGAATATGGCACAGCAACAACAGCATGAAACTTGGTAAAAGCCAGCTGCTTGAAGATGCTCTTACTAGGCAGAGCATGGGATTGGGACTGAAGTTTAAGATTAAGGATGGAACCTAACTAGCTTAAAATTTAATTACATCTGCATAAGACAAGATGAAGATATCAACCAGATGAAGATATCATCAAAAGACATGATTTTTATCATAAACCCTGAAAATGTCACAACAATCACAATTATGGACTATTACAATAGAGTGTACCCTTTGCTACATCTCACAGTGCACAGGGTTTCACAACGTAGTTGCTTTGCGCAAGGCAGATATGGCTGCAGTCATACAAGCAGATTTATCAAACCTTAGCAATAGGAAGCAAACAATTACCTCCAGTAACTGATCACCATATTCAAGGCCAGCTTGATGGGCAATGCTCCCACCTGTTACTTTAGAAACAAATATTCCACCATTTTCTCCGCTCACAATGGAAATCCCGAGTGGCTCAGAACCCTTCTGCACTTTAACATGGCGTGGCTCTTCCATGTAGGGCCTTTTAAAAGGAAATTTAAAATTGAGTTGGAAAAAATTGCACTTGAAACACCACAGTACCAAAGTTACATGCAATATTTATGCCTGTCTGAACTGTAATAATAAAACAGCTTTGAACAGTTACTTAAAAAGCTCCACTAATTGCCAACAATCTTAAATGCATTCCTTTATCACCATGCAATGTACAGTGGCAGAAGTAAGTGTACACCAGGTACATGACTGCTCCAAAAATGATGGTAAATATGAATTCTAAATAGAATGGTCATGAAGTTGATAGGAAAGAAGCTTCCAGATGCATATTATATGAAAGTAATTGAACCACTGTATATAATATGTCATTGTAAAACCATATTCCAGAAGGATATGTTGCAAATACAAATGCTGGGAGCCTTCATTGCCAGTGAAAATAAACAAAATGAATAGTAAGGTGGTAAACCAAAGGACAACAAAGCACAAATATAATATTTCATATTTGTATGCTGGGAAACACAAATTAGTAATGAAAATTAAGCAGTTACAAACTCAAGCCATTAGGACAGCAGTTTGCATGGTAGCATTACAATTACCATGCAAATTCTCCTCAGGGCAATTATCCAAACGTAAAAAAAGCACAAAGTGCGCAATACTGCTCGAGAAGGACAACCTTAGATCAGGCCAACCTCAAACTCCTTAGTGATGAGAACCTAGGCCTAGGAGCCACAGGGATTCTCAGAAAAGACCTATTACGGAACAGATATCTGAAAGATGCAGAAGATTTGAGAAGACAAGAACACTTAGAACAAGACAAACAGAAGTAAGACACTAGTAAGTATAACAAGAAAAAGGCTTATACAAACAAATACCCTGATACCTTCCCCTTTCCTACCCCCATATTTGGGATGTATCCACCTGTACAAATGAGGCTGGTCCATCCATGATGTGCATAAACCAAGAGTAGCCTTCTAAAAAGTCCTGGTTTTCACTATTATAAACTTTAAAATGTCTACACAGCAAGAAGCACCACCAGGCATTAACAGTTTAGCTCAGTGCAAATGAAATAGCTTGGGTACCAGGTGTGGTGTATTTTTTATTTTAATAACACTATACTGCATTTGACATGCATTAATTTGAATGCTTTCTTTCCTAGCATTTCATTATGCCACATAGACGTTAGCTAAATTGTGCTAACTGCTTAAACTATTTTACTGTGCTTTTCAGAAGCAAGAAGAGTTAACTGGACTTCGCTGACTACCACCAAAGTGCACGAGGCTGAGGAAGGGTATTTTTGGGAAAAGTAGGATTTGGGGCTGGGGACAGAGGGAAGGGGACATTGCTTCATAACCATGCATATTGCCAGTCTTTGAAGAGATCTTTTTGGTAGCATTCTGCAGCAGAGGCACAATAGTTTGCCAGCATATTAATGCATATGAGATAAAAACTCATATCTGACACGAATGCAAGTCTGGAACTCAGCCATCTACATCACCATTAATGGTAATGCCCCCAGCAATTGCTTACCCATGGAGTGAACTTATTACTGATGCTCACATTTATTGCATGTAACCTAAATTAACCAAATTCTGATAGCTTGCAGAAAGCTGATTATTTTTTCATTCACTTATGAGCGTGTAAGCAATATTATATGAAGTTTCTTCTTGTCACAAAATTCACCAAGGTCTATTTCTGCACTAAAAACTAAAACTGCATCTTTTGGAGCTTTGTTTATTGTACCTTTCTGCTTTTTCATCTACCACACCCATTTTAATTTGTTTCGGATTGGAGTAAGAAGGAATCAAACCTATACAAATGTATCTGAGAATTCTAGTAAGAACAGAATGACAGATAATTATGCCTGTACAGCAAAGCACTAATAAAGTAAAAAAGGATAACATTAAAAAGGTATTTTATTTGATAAGCAGTTTTATCAAAATCAAGTGAAGCACTTCCCTATAATATTCAGACTGCCTGCCAGAATCACTAGACATGGAGTAAAAAGTCCTTATTGATGAGGTCTTGTAATTTTCGTTTAAATTAAAATAAATAAATGGAAACATGGATTTTTTTAAAAATCTATTTAATTATTCATTTTATCTGGGTAAAGGCCAAATGAATTATTTGTATTTTGTGGGAAACAGAAAGCCTATTACAACCCCCCAAAATTAAAAAATTTCTTAAGATAGTTTTAAGTAGCTACTTTGCTAAACTGAGAACTGTTTAATAGTTTGTTTTGTTTTAAAAACCCACCACCATACCTTAGAATTATACTATTTTTAGAAAATTAATTCAGACTATGGTTTATACATAAGCACAGCAAGAGCGATGGGGCTGGAACCCGGAAGTAACTCAATAATATGATCAACATTAACAAAAATTGTTATTTCCCAGACCAGAACATGTATCTTGTGCTCTAAGACACAGAGATACAGACTGCCAAAACCCCAGCTTGTTCAGCTCAACACTCACATCATTAGTCATGAGAAAGAAAAAAGACACTCAGAATTTGCAAGTGACAATCAGAGAAACATTTATACAAGAACAGAAGCTGAGTACATGTACTACAAGTGTCACACTGAAGTAAGAATGTAAATTCACAAAAACCTCTTTATATTTCCTTTCAAATGAAGCTGCTCTTTGTATACAAGACATTCTATGACTGCTACAATAACTTAGTCACAAATTCTTCAAACAAGACAAAAGTTTCATGTAATATTTTATGAACTTTTTATTACCACCAGAAAAGTTAAAATACAGAATAACCTCACAATATTATCATTCACATTTTTATGGTCAGTGTTGTTACATAAATTAGGCATACAAAAGTATCTTGAAGTTGACATAAATCTATTTCAACACATCAGAGCTGTTTTACATCGCCAGAATGGCACTCAGCTGTCTTACTGGAAATAAAAGTCTGATTCAAATTTGTGTCTTACTGTTCTATGCTTTGAATTTGTGTAAACCTTTTCATATATTCAGTCTAGCCAGATCAAGATAAAATGAAAACAGATGTCCAAGACTGATACTATAAGCAATGTAACTTTGAAATATTCATTGTGAGATATAAGGTCATTAAACACAAAGCACATGTTTTTAAGAAAGCTATCATGTTAGATTTCAATTCCACAAGCACATACACATATACTAAATGCTGCTACTAGCAGTGGTCCAGGTACAGCCAAAGGGATCAGTCAGAGCAGTGAAACTGCATCTGTATATGTTCTGTACTGTTTGCAGTAAAACTGCATCTGTACTGTTCTTCCTCAGTTATGTGCTCAATTTTTTATGTTATCTGGTTACATGGAAACAGGGCACAGTGGTTGGAGCATGTATTCTGCCATGCTAAGGCACTTGATATTTAGCTATCAGATGTTACTAGGTCTTAATTTTGTTTAGATTTCTAGAATATAGAACAAAGCTATCATAAATAAGCATGTGAGGTAGCTGAACTGAAAGGGTATATTCCAATTTAAACTGCTCTTACTTGGTGTTACCATTGGTCTAACATGGAAGAAACAAAACCTTTATGAAATCACCTATTCTTAAAATCCACAAAAAGATCTCTTACATACTTTCTAATGAAAAATCATTCAATAACAGGACCTGAGATGCACTTCTACATCTCTATGTTTTTCATTTAAATTAAATGTTCACATTCCTTCAGACTAATAAACAAACACAAAATTTCCTCAGATACATTAGTATTATAAACAAAAAATGTGGGGGCCTTACCTATCTTTTCTACGTTCTCCGACAGAAACGGGGCTAATGGAAATCCTAGGTAATGTGGAAAGGGAGTTCTGAGACTGGCTGCTGGTGAAGGAGGACGTTTCCAAGTTCAGAGGTGACTGGGGAGGAGTTATCAAGCTGGGACTGCTGCATTCTGAGTGCGACAAGGAGCCTAGGAAGAGGCAACAGTTGAGTGTTAGTGTCCTGCATCTGTCCTGGTGAGCAGATCTACCCAGACACAGTGAAAGACACCACACACACACATCTGAGACGTGAAAGAGGAGAGACTGTTCACTATCTATTAGGAAGACCAGGTAACTCATTTCAGACAGTGCAAACTCTCTGTCAATGACTCAGTGTTAAACCTGTCCTCTCCAAGTGCAAACAACTACAGCCATTTTCAACAGGAGACAAGCTTACAGACAAGCTACAACATGAGTGTGTCTGAAAAGCATTTTAAAGAAAAATAAAAGACAGGAAAGAAGTAAAACAAAAATCTAATATGTAGGTTTGTTTTCAAACAAAATATTTATGTACAGCCCTTCCCTTTACATAGGAGGTACATTATGTGACACCTGAAAAAGATAACAGAAGTCAAGCATGCATCCTACACAGAGACAGGAAAGCTCTGAAATTTCAAACAAGCTTGACATGACTTAGATTGCATCTTTACCCTGGTTATAGCCTTCCTAAGTAATCTATAGAACAACTGCCCTGACATTTTGCTCCCTTTGAAAAGCTACAGAAAATAAACCTCAAATTATTAATCACAAATGAAAGTGATTTTTCACAACTCTCTTGGCTCAGTTAGGAAAAGCACGGCATACAAGACATTAAGACTGCAGAAAATTTGAGCAATGATGGCAGCAAAGAGTTGCTGATTGCTGTCAGCAAACTCCAGATTCTACAGCACTCCAACTACTGCTTGTCTTGAACCATCTTCCACTAGGCAATTTTGAGTGAAGTACTGAAATATTTTCACTGCATTTCAAAGTATAATTTACAACCAGTGATACAACAGTAAGCAAATCATATACTTAAAGAAACAAGCAAAAAAAACCCATGTCAGCTCACTGTTAAAATTTTCAAGGCATCATTCTAGAAGAACAACTACAAAAGATTCAGCAATGCTTATTCTTACTTCTGTCTGCACTTTTACTCACTGTGCCAGTACTCGAGTCAACCACCAGAAAAAACAACTTTCACTAGAGTTTCTTTTCTTTTTTAACATTTCTCTGGCAAAATGTAGATTTTAATTTAAAATAATTAACCTTAATAAAATTGTCCTACTTAGACTGTGGCACAACCTGATTTAACAACTGCAAGGGCTTTGTTTTGGTTATGCTGAAAACAGTATAACTAAAATTACTAAAATAATTCACCTCTGTCAGAGCCCATCATGGACCTTGGATATCTTGGTGTTAAAGGGATCTTAATTCGTTCGGTTCTGTACTGCAAGTTAGTTGAAGAACCTATTTTTAAAACAAGGAAAAATTAAAAAGACAAAAGTAAAAGCAACTACAATTCACAAAAAAGTACATTTAGATTGTACCTCTTCAATGAGCAATCAAGTGACCTTTAGAGGTCAAAGGCAAAACCTTGATCAAGTTTGATCAAGGCAAAAACTTTGATGATTACCCTCATAAATGTGAATACCTAAATTATAGCAAATTATCTTGATTACATTGTCAATATAAACAGAACACAATGCAGGTACACAGTATATAGGCACTGTACATTCTTGTACGAAGAAAGATTTTTAGTATTTTCCTACCAAACTAAACTTTACTCCAAGTCCAAGCAAGAATTTAACATCTCTGTTCACTGAGAAACCATGGGACTTTGCAAAGGGCATTTAAAGTATTTTGATTACATTCTGCTTGGATAAATACAGCACCACTGATACTGATTGCAAATGGTTACATCCCTTTTTGCTGTGCTGATAAAGCTACCATGCTCTACTCAACATTTGATGGAACACAGGAGCACAAACACAGATAAAACCCCCATATATTACATAATTAAAAATTTAAATAAATTGAAAATGTTAAAATGTCACTGCTATAAAGCAAGCATTTGCTTTGGTATCATTAGGCTAGGCATAACAAAACATTTACATGTCAATCAACTAAACATAAGTATACTTTATTTTCCAAGAGTACAATTTACATTTGGCCATTAGTCATCCTTGACATTTTGTTCAAGGGGCTCTCTCCTTTCCTTCTCACCAGCTCATTGAACCTCAGCCTTTGGCCCTGGGTCCCAACTCTCTAAGGATTCTTTTAAAGGGTAACAGGCATGGAAAGGAAAATCCCTTACACACAGGGACCATTTCAAAGAGACTGTAAAGAACAAATTAAACACAGCAACTTCCAGGGAACACCTTTACTCATAAACCCACATAAA
Source organism: Zonotrichia albicollis (assembly GCF_047830755.1). NCBI lineage: Eukaryota > Metazoa > Chordata > Aves > Passeriformes > Passerellidae > Zonotrichia > Zonotrichia albicollis. Next base: position 27,984,796 of record NC_133825.1, on the reverse strand, counting down.
AGAAATAAAGAATATTATTTTCTTCATAAAGAAATGAAGCAAAGGAACACCAGAAGCCTTCAAGCTTTGCCAGCCATGACAATCCCATAAAAAGGGTATTTAAGGCATTTTCCATTTATCATTTTTTCCAGTATACAGGAATCCCACAGAAAATAAATCCAAAAAGTTCGTTACCAAGTCTGGCACTAGACGGCAATGAATTTGAGCCATGAGATGCTCTTGTACGTGAATTTTCAGGGTAGTCATTGGAGTGTTTATGACTTAGGTCCAAACTCAGGCGACCTTGATGCTGGGAACTACATCAAAAGAAAAGTAGAATAGTGCAACAGTTAGAACTGGGCAAAGAACCTCAGCAAACAGAAAATGGCCAACAAAAAATTTCGGTTAGCCCATGTATTGAATAAAATGAATGCTTCTTTCATTTCCACTTGCACATTGTCCCACCATTTTATGAACTATTAGAAGCCAGAAGAAAAATAGCCTGAAGTACTATAAAACAGAAGAAAGCTTTGTTTGTTTTGGCAGTGACAAGAAAAAAAATTAGAAATTAGTTAATTAAAAAAATTAATTTCTTTCTAAGTATCAGTCAGTGGGACAGAGGAAAACCTAATCCATCAGTTACTGAAAGACATGAAAGCAACTGGCAGATCATTTATATGCCGTAATGGTTGTGAGACCAATGGATCAAAATAACACACAACAGCACTCTGTTTCACTCTGCACTCTACCAAACTGCTAGAAGCAATTTTACTCTAATGAAAAAAAAAATGTAGGGAGACATAAATTTTAAAACACCTGGGATGCAGATGCTGATGACATATTTGGCTGGCAACTGATGGGCAATTGCTGGTGTGAACTCTATGGCTCCAGGCAGTATAGATTGGATTTCTCATGACAGCAGTCACTGCAGGACACGGTGCTAAGCTTCTTGGTACTGTCCCTGCTTCAATGATAGAAGCATATTCTTATCAACATTATTAGCATATAAAGTCCAGATTTAAAATACACCTTAATATTTTACAATTATATATTTTAACATTTACACATATGATAAAAATATTAGTAAACAAATACATTATTATGCACCATATGACACTTTTCTGGTAATACATGCATGTTTAAAATCTTCTTTATAACTCTGCAATGAGTCAGTAATAAAGTGGATTATATTACCAAAAATGAAGGCGTTCACGGAATATGATTTTAATACATGCTAGTAAATAAAAGATTTTCTGTTTTCAAGTACAGAAATTTTTCAATGAGGAATAGAAATGCAGAATTTAGTCATCCAAGCAGCATGCAAGATTTTATTTGGCACTTAAACTGACTGCAGCTATAGTTATTCTGGTTCCTCTCTTTTGTTGCCTTGAAGAGTTCCACTTCTATCGTGACTTTAAAATCTAATATTTATTACTGGAATTTATTATTCAAGCTGCTTTAAGTATATTCATCCTTCAGTATTAAACAGAAATCTAACTTAAAATTTCCTCTTAAATGAGTTGGCAGCATAGAACACAGTAGCAAAAATTTCAAGACAGACTCATATTATCTAACATTGTCTATTGTAGGCTTGACTTGACTCAGTTATTATGCAAAAGTATCATGCTAACATAAAAGTTAACTACAAGGTTAGATATAATACTTTTAATACTATAGCTGCTGCAATTAAGAGAAAGTGAGAGAAGAGTAAAGGAAAGCACAGAAGAGCAAAAGCTTCTTGGTCTGAGCTACTCTTGAGCATGTCTTTTCAACTGATTGGGGCACCATTGCTTGAAGCTGTCCATTGTTCCAGATACACAGATTACTACCTTCATGTTCTCCAGTAAGAATAAAATCTTGCACAACTTCTAGAACTTAGAGGAGGAGTTTGGGGCTTTACAAGAAGAGAGGATAAACTCATAAACATCAGTATCACCTGACTGGAAATTTAATACACTACTGCTGAAAACTGAAACCTAAAACTAGACAATAAAGACTGAGCAACCTATCTAAAAAAACACATTTACCAAATGCTTGGCTATAATATAATAATTACCTCCTTAAGCACTCCATTTAGTCAGTGCCAATTCAAAACCTGCTAACATGAACTTCAATACTGAAAACTGTTCTATCAACTGAGACAAAATGCTGTTTTCTGTTCCACCTGATTATACTGATATATATTGAGCTTCTTGTGAGTCCCCTTTTCAGTATCTTAATATCTCAAACATACTCACATTTTAACTTTTCACTTTGATAAAGTTCAGAGCCAGTCTGGGCACTCAACATTAGATACCCCAAATGCTTCAAACAGATAGAACTTAATATGTTTCAATGCCTGAATATCAGATTTTTTCCTTGGAAGAGTTTCAGAAATAAAGCAGCTAAACCCTGGGATACCTTCATTTACTTTCAAAAATACTAAAAATCTTACTTTTCCTCCTAAAGGACAGGCTACACCTTGTTCTGCACTAATGTATTGAGAACTCCTCTGCACAGAAACTGATGAAACACAAATCCTTCAGCCAGAAGTTGCTCAGCTTCCTTAGTGATTCTTAACCAGGCTTCACTTCTTTACAGTCCAAAAGCTGAGCACACCATGTTCAGACTACAACAGACCACGGAAACAGGTTTGGTGAGTCGAGTTTCTTCTGTACTCAACAGGACTAATCCCCAAAGTTGTCCAATGTGGACAAGTGCCTTGGGGCATTCCTAGAAAGCAGTCTGGAGTTCTGCCACTCACCTGCTGACATGCTGCCAGGGTATAAGGCAGGAGGCACAAAGCCATCGCTGTGCCTAGCAGAACGTTTGGGGGAATATGGTGCCCACTCCTGTAGCTCTGGAGACAGATGCTCCTCACTAGCTGGAGCATATTTCTGCACCTACAAGAACAGAGAAATTGGATTACAGGAAGTTAGAGATTTAAAAGAGTAAAACGGCCAAACTGTGGGACTATAAGCAACATCAACTTTCAAGTAACAGTTCCAGAATGTGCCACCAGAGTGCCTCTTAGACATTTGTCTTTCAATGATGTCCTTCTATCCATTTTTCCTCCATCCTATTTTGTTACTATTTTTTATTATTTTGTAATCTTCTTAGGCCAATATTTGCAATTTAACTGATACCTTCTGCATCAATGAAACACCCAGCATACAGTTACATTTTTCTGCTTTCACAGGATCTTTCAGCTGCTATTGTCACTAGTGGTTGCTACAGAAAATCTGGCAGAAAAGCCAGAAAGCTTTTTCCTCTAAGCCTGCATTTCCAGATACATGTGGAGTAACCTCTCTTCAACAAGCAATTCAACTTGTCATTGAACAACAAGTTCTTCTTCACAAATTCTGTTCTGTATATAGCAAGTAGACACTGGTGAGTTAAGAACATATACAAGAATAGCTCAGACATTGACAGAGATGCAGGAGAGCTGCAAATGCAGGGCTCAGCATGGGGCGTTCACACATTTGACATGCATAATACAAAATATGTGACTGATGCATGAAAAAAGTGAAAAATCATTATTGAAAATTTACTTGAAGTTTTTATGATAACAGTATTTTAATTAAATGAAGAATTACTGAGAACACCAAGACTCAAAATGGCAGAGGGGCCTTCTTAGAACAGTATTTGATCATTTTCATGTCTTCACTAGTAATTGTTCCACCTACTATTCAGGAATTAAAGCACACCTAAATTCATCAACTTATGAAAGTACACGAAATTAGCTATGTATATACACATCTAAGCAAAACTACAACACCCACTATGGCTACAAATTTTGCCATTACAAATACTACTTCAGGAGTGAATGCATGCTGACTGGGCACCACTGTCACAAACAGTGCGATGTAGTTGTCACAGACAAGGGCAATTCCACTGGAAAAAAAAATTTCAGAGTGACTGATGCCCACATTTTGAGGCACAATATCACTTGTGCTCTCTGGCCAACAACTTCAGAGTTACAAAGCTCTGCCTATTTTCTGGGTGGACAGGGGAAAGAGAAGAAAAATTAAAAAGAAGCATAGAATCTAGTTATCTAGTTTTAACTTAATCCTAAAACCAAAAATTAACCAAGAAATAAAGTAACCTTAAGAAAAAAAAAAAATCATTGTAATTCTATTATATAATTTTCTTTTTTACCTCAAACCAACACCTACCTTGCCACCTGAAACACAGTTTGGGCAGCACATGGAAGCAAATTCACTATGTCCCCATGTACCCTTTGGGTCTCTTCAACCGTGCGTGCCAAAACCACCCACTCTGTTCCAGCTAACAAATCTCCTGGGCATAAGTCCCCACCTACATGTGTCCTTGTCACAACTGGCAACTCTTTACTCATTATACAAACATTACCACAATTATAACCAGGGCTGTGCATATGCCCATGACAATGCACTACAATGAAGAATGGGCCTATCAGTGCTAATGGATCGACCTGATATTCTATATAAAGCAAACACCACCTACTCAAATGTGTTCAGTATCTTGATCTTGTTTTGTTGTTACACACATGCTAGAATACGAGATCACAATACGCCCTCATTTGCTTCGTGCAGTGCAGTTCTTGTGACCCTTCTCTTAGCCATAATGCTCTTCAGACCAAATCTGCTGATTACAGCTACAAAATTAAACTCTTATGCTTTTCAGTCATTTGTTGTGCTGGTTTTGGCTGGGACAGAGTTAATGTTCTTCATAGTAGCGATTATGGACTACAGAGTTTTTGATTGCATAATAGAGGTATGTTTCATTTTTTGCTGAGCAGTGCTGACACAGGGACCTAAAACTCTCCACAACTATTTTTCCCTAAAAATGTTTGGGAATGCACAAGGAATGGAAGTAGACAAAACAAAATGGAAGCAGACAAAACAAAAAAAGGCATAAAAACCTGCCAGGTGTTCTCCTACACCAGTATTTTTGCAGGATATGGCTCTTATCCTGCACTACTTCGAATTCAGCTCTGCCATCTATATTGCTTCTAAAACTCTGAACTGGGTGGGATTACCCAGGTATAAACAAGTAAGGGAAAAGAATATGAAATTCTTAGTCATTATGATGTAGTTACACTTAAAAAAAAACACTTCTATAAACTTCTGTTTTCAGTTGGAAAATTAAAAAAAAAAAATCTCTATCTGCCAGCTGAGCAAATCTGAGGCAGTGGACCTGAAACAGCATTATTGACTATGTCCGTTTATATAATGCACTCATCTAAATAGGACCTTCCCAGAGCACAAAAATTTTTTCTTCCATCCATTCTGTCAAGACATGGCCCACCATTTTCTCAGCAGGGTTCTTTATTCTAACCAATTCTATGCTGATTTTGAACGTGCATCATAGCCTAATAAACAGTTCACCTTTATAGTGTAATGGGCCTAACATCCTTTGAATTTCAGATAAGATGTACAAAATTATTTTGACACATCAAAAGAATTAGAAAAAACCAATATCATGGGTGGCACACCTTAGTCCATTAAGTTGTACAGTGATCTGGACAACCAATATGACTTAGTAAAACCTCAGAAACCCTATTTTCAGTTTTTCTAAACCTGATGCTTTGTGGTTTTATTTATATCTTTCCATATTGTCAAAAGTATACAAGAGCCCAGATGTTGCAACAAGCAGCATTAAAACTCCAGGTATGGCAGCCAAGCAGAACACCATCTTTCTGTGTGGTGGCCACCACTGCCTGTTAAATACTGTAACTCTACATACTGCTTTTGTATTTTGTGCTACTGCCAAGGGCCAACTGAGCCTGAGTTCAAAGGACCTAAATTCTGAGGATGGGCTATGCTTCTCCTGCTACATAACTGGGCACCCAAAACCACACTGCTAGTACACTTGAAGGTTTCTAGTTGTGTGCTTCAATATACCAAGATGCTACCTGAAGTGCAGGATTAGGAATGGGCACAGGGGTCATTTTATGCCTCAGAGCAGGAGCCGATTTTGGCCGTGGTCTTTTGATCTCTGGCTCTTCAACTCTCTGAAAGCCAATGTCATCTTCACAGGATTTCCTTGAAGCCAGGTGAGTGCAGTCAATTCCCTCCTCCCGATAATAATGCCCAGCATTCCTGCTGCGCCCCTTGAGAGTAGCAGAGTCCTGTTTAAGTGCCAAGGAAACTGGAGCTTGGGCAGTGGCTGGGCTTGTGGGTGGTGATCCCGTTGTTACCGTAGACTCTGATGCAGAGCTTGCCTGCTGTTTATGTTTAAATTTGATGGAGTCACTTCTCTTAGGAGGAGTTGGAGGAGTTGAAGCCACTTCAGCTTTTGATGGCTGAGGTGAATGGCCTGTCACCTGATTAGGGGAAAGGTAGTCCAGTTTGGGAGGAGTTGGTGGCCTTTTGAAAGTATCAGGGTCAAAGATAGATTTCCTTTGTTTTGGCTTTTTATACACAGAGAACTTCTCTGTTTCTGTTGCTGAGATATTAACCATGACTTTTGGCCAGGTACCACCACTATGCTTAGTTCCATGTCCTTTGTCAAACGCTGTCTCAACCATCACACAGTCAGTTCCCGTTGGTTCGTAAGGCAGCCTCCTGTTGTCAAGGTCAACAGCTCCATAGCCTTGGTCCCCATAAGTCTCTGGGCTGAAGGAACTGAGACTGTGCTCTGAATTACTATGGCAACTGTGCACTGTGTTCCTACGAGAGTCAACTCGTAATGTGTTACTAGGGAAAGGTTTGTGATCACAAAATGAAGTGCTGCCCTGATCGCTCTGCTCCTTCTTGCCATCCATGATGTCTGGATTGAAAATGTCAGTTTGGGTTGAGCTGTTGAGTTTCAGATTTCTTTTATTTTGTGCTTGTATCTCTGATGCATGAACTCTACAGTTTGACATTTTTTCTGAATCCTTCAAATTTTCAAATATATTTTGACCACTCCAAGATGAACTCTGAGGAAAAACCTAAAGAAAAACCACATGTGATCACCTTATTATTGTGTTTCATTTCTGTTTAGTATGAGTCATAGCCTAGCCTCCTTGATCTGAATATACACTTAATATCTTATCTAAATATACACATAGTATCTTACAATTCAAAGCACAGAACGTCAGATGAAATGAAGCAAGAAAAATTATTGTAACATTTGCAGAACAATTTCAAAAGGGTACATGGTGGCAAAAGTACTCAGTTGAAAGAGAAGGGCCTTGCATTCTACTTCTGCCTCTGATAAGTGCTGCCAATAAGATAAATTTCATTGCCACTTCCCCTCAAACATTTCATCTTCTTACTTTCTTAAAACCTCTAGCTCTCTAGATCTGAAATTACAACTCAAAATCCATGCAACAGGGCCAGAATAATGGGATTTCAAACTCAAAAAGCAAAACAGAATAACTATTTTATAGAAATAATGTACTTAATCGTCATGATAGCAAGAGTTGAGCTTTGTGCACAGCTCCCTCCTGACTAAAAGGTTCTTTAGTTAGCAGGCAGTTTATCTTTCATGTACAAAAGTGCTGCAGCTCTAAAGCAAAACCCAAGAAGCAGCAAGCAATTGTGGTAGCACTCCTTTCATGTAACCACCAAATAAATGGCAAAGAAGACAGCAAGTTAGTCTAACTTCCTACTAGATGGCACAAGAACCTTACTTTGGAAATAACTGTTGAGGAAATGTACCACCAGAGAAATGCATCCAGATGGTTGTCTTGTTCCCATTTTGATATACTCATTCCTTGCATGTACTCTTCCTTGAACAACTACAATAATTCTGCACAAGTTCAAGAGAATTCTGCAAATTTAGCTTCTGCGACTCACCTTCATGAGTGACAGAGTAAGGGAATCCCTACAGTTTCGTAGCAGAGCTTCACATTCAGTAAGTGACTTATTATCTAGTGCAATGCCATTGATCTGCAGAAAAAAGAAAACACAACAGACATCTGTAAATCAAAGTTAATAGGGAGGATTTCAGGTAGATGATCTCTGAGACAGAGAAAACACTAGTCTACATATGTATATGTGACTGAAGTCTGGTTGAGGTTTGTGCATTGTCACAAGTGGAAAATGGACAACTCCTAAATCCAATCTGCTACTCCTGCAGGGACACAGGGTGACACCACCAGTTCACTACACCCTCTGTGCAGTTGTACCAGTAACAACCACCTCCCCTTCCATAGTGCACAAACCACACCAATCCTGTAAGGCTGCAAAGGCTGCAGGGACAGAATGCCTCCCCAGAACAGATGACAGCTGTGGTACCAACAAGGAACCTCTCATTCAATGAAGGGATGCCTTTCTGGAACTGACCCTTCCTAGTCAGTGTAAGAATGACAGATATAGATATATGCATATATATATATATATGTGTGTGTGTGTGTATATATACACATATATATATGTATATGTACATATATAAAAGCCAAGTATAAAGAATAAGCTAATGCTGCCGACAAAAATTCTCATATGAACTCAGGAAATAAGCTGCACATTATATTCATCCCTCAGCATACAAAAACATTAATTTAGAATAAATATCCAGTGAATTTATAAAAAGGATTAAATATTGCAAAAGTAAAAATTCATTGGAACGTTTGGCATCTTAAAGAGTAGCACCAATGATAACACTACAAAATAAATAAAAGTTTAACAAGGCAAATGGATTTTTAAGACTTACAGCAATTATTCTATCTCCCACAGTAAGGGAACCCTCTTTGGCAGCTGGGCTTCCGGGCACAACAGCAGCAACAAATACTCCATTTTCTAGACTGAGCCCACTATCTGAAATAGATAAAGAAGAATTTGATTCTGCAATTCAAATATATTGCTCAAATGGCATGTCTGACCTGTCTGCACAAGAAAGGAATATGACTTCCAATCTAGCTGAATTTCAATTTCTGAAAACCATTTCAAAGAAATAACAAGACAGGGAAAACAAGGACTTTGAATATCCCAGAAATCAATATCATCACACAAACATGGGGTAGCTGGGTTTAACAGACTTGTTTACACTCCCACAAACATTCCAAGCAGGCAGCCAACTAGAGACAAGTATTTAAAAAAAGAATCAACTAAAACCCACCCAAGGACAAAAAGAAAACCTGTACATACAAGATGAAGCTATTATCAATAAGAGCATTCTTGGTTTTCTTAAATAATGAAAACTGCCCTCTAGGAGGCCATTAACATGTAAATGTGATTTAAGCAAAGGCTCAGAGAACATGTACCTTTATGTCAAGCCTTATTTGGCTGAACAAACATGTGCCATTTACATCCATCCTTTTTAGTCATTACCTTTATGTCCAGAAACATTGATGTGAAGAGGTGTTATCACTCGCCCACCTAAAGACTTCCTTCTTCGAACCACCATATTAATAACACCTCCTCCATTCAGAACAGCTTTTATAACTTGCTTTTTATCCTTATTGGTAAGATCCACATCATTTATCTTCAGCAGCCAATCATTCACTCTGGTAGATATACAGAATTAGGCAGGTCAGTTATAAGCACACTTTGCTGGACACAGCACATGAATAATATTCCATGAAAAGGCATGCAACAGAGCTGATCTCAATAAAATCATCCTTCATTATCTGGAGTTATCCATTCCTGAAAAAGCATTAAACAGCAGCTAGATGAAAACCAGAACTACTAGTTTGCTCTTCACCAGGAAAAGAATAACCTCAAATCACTAATGACTACTTCTTGTTTAAAAGAAATGCTTTGTACTGAGAGGAGTTAGTAAAAAGCTTCATTAACACCAAGAATAACAGATGGTTCCAAACAACCCCTTGCTGTACTTCCCTTTTCTCTTGCCCTCCCTCAATAACTTACCCTCATGTCTTTGCCAAAATTTAAATAAATACAGGTTTGAGGAGATTATAATAATGGAGTAAACAGGGCATAGCGCAACAAAAGAACATTTCAAATTTTTTTGAGTTTTGAGTGCTGAGTCAACTAGTGTTTAATTTCTGTAATGCTTTTAGGCATCGGTCTTCTCAGTTTGATTTCCCAACCAACATTATTAATACACACATGGCAAATTATAAAGAAAAAAAGAACTTAAAAAATGAGAACAATGATGACAACTCCCAATATGCCGAGATTTAGTTTATTATGATCAAAAAACCAACAGGTATCTTCCAAAGTCAGAGCCTACCTTAACCGACCATCAGCAATACTTCCTTTGTCTACTTTGGTAACGAAGATGCCACAGTCTCCAGGAAGGTACGGCTCGTTCACACCTTCTGCCACATCAAAACCAAGCGCTTTCAAGTCCATATCATCCTGGTAAATATTAATAACAAGTGATACCACTGCACTGGCAAACACTGTCTGTTACCAAGAGGCATTACTGCATGTTTGCACTATGTACTTCTATTTACAGGGTTCCTGCATCAGGTAAGGTTTTATTTTTTTATAAATAAATATATAAGTACTGTTCAATTAACCCCTCAAAATCAGAAGAGAATAACAGCTTCAGGGAGTACAAAAAAGGTGCCTGATAAAAGCTGAAGATAAAGCATGCAAAAAGATCAAGGTTTACCAGAAAATAAATTGAGCTAAAGCTGAAAAAAAATATTAAAATCGTTACGATTCTTCCCAATGTGCTATGTAAGACAAAAATTTCATAGGGAAGAGCATGAGGCTGCTATAAAATAAGGATCAAGTAGAGATTATGATATCATTACACAGCATCAGAGCTGAAAAGTGAGCATTATTTCAGTTTTGAGCTGAGTGATTAGGTATAACACAAGTTGAACCAGACATGTGAAGTTTAAGCAAAAATAAAACGACTGAAATATATTAAACTCTATAGTCTTGACTCTGGAATTCAAATGCTGGTAGGTCAGCAAAGATTTTTCCCTGTATTTGATCAAGGTGGGCACAGTATTATTACTACAATTTGATAGCTGCAAGTGTAATCCCGATGTTTAAAAAAGGGAAACACATTCAAATGACAAAGTGCACATATTTGGTTTCAGTGATGCAAACATGTAGAGCAATCTTTGAGGTAAAGAAAAACTAAATAACTACACATGAAGGGAAAATTCATCACGCTGCAATGTTGTTAGCACAGGCACATCATTTGCTTGACTTACTAATTAATTAAACAGACAATGGAAAAGCAAAACTACTAGTTATCAGTTAAAACTGAGGAGATGTCAAGGAACAAAACTGAGCTGATCAGAAGTACTGAAACAGCCTGGTCAAAGGGGAATTATTATTTCAGAAACAATTTAAAGATGGTCATTCTGATGGATCAACATTGGTACTCAGTTCATCTTATCTTTCCAATATGTATTTCAAAATATAATAATACTAAATGATATTTTTTGTGTCAAAAAAGAAACATACCAATGATTTTGTAGACATGCACTGTCAGAACATGGACAGATTGGAAGAGCATAAGAAAAGATGACCCCTGAATACCGCAGTAGAATAAAAGGGATTTAATTAGACAGAATTTAATCACTAAAGTTTGTCATTCAGGAATGACAAAGAAACTGTGGTACATACAGAAGCTATTATAAATTAATCACAATCTGGAAGATCACTGCATATTTTATATGTTAAAAAAAGTTACCATTAACAGTGGGATGTACTAAACAAGCATTTCACAGAGAAGAGCATAAAAGAATTATATACATTGAGGCAAATTAAAAATTTTAGACTACAATAAAAAAGGCAAAATTATATAGAAAAAATACTACTAGGATAATAAGAAGTGAGGTTATCTGAATTGCTAAACTTAAGCACCTTACTTAATATGCCAATATAGAAAAGAGATTAAATTTCCTTTACAGACAAGCAAGAGATTAGCATCTCCTTTCATCTCAGATTTTCAAATTGAACAATAATGTTGCCCTAAAATACATGTTCACCATGAATAAGTACTTTTAATACTTTAAAATTTCTAATCAGCAGATATGAGCAAAAGTAGGATAAATAGCTTAATGTAAAACATTAACTATTTTATGCATAGATTTTAAGGGTTGTTGCCAGTAAAAGATTAGCCTCTAATATCACTGTTTCCTTCACATTTTAATTTTTGTCTGCCTTAGCAATACCATGTCTGCACTGAATCACAAACTTAAAGACCACTATATTGCATTACATGGACCTGGGTACCCTGCAACGTTAGATGCAGGAACTATTTTTATTTATCATGCATATGAAGAAAATTATAAAGCTTGTATAAAACAGCATGGTTTTATCAACTACTTTCATGTAGCTATAACTGCACTTGCTGCCTCCACGTGCATCTATACGGTTTTTTGTCAAACAATAAAGAACTAAAACAACCAAAATCATATTTTTAATCTTAACTAGTATTTAAAGATTATAACTGGCTTCAGAGCTATCCAACACACAAGACAATGCAATGTATGATTTTTTACTTACTCTGTCTTTTTCAAATTCTACCACTTCTGTTTCCCATTCCAGAGAATCTGTATCTATGGCTGAGTCATGGGAACTGTGGGCCATCAGTTGACGAAATCTGGCCTCCTTTTCCAATTGATTTTCCATCTTTTCCCTAGGCAAAGAAAATTATTACTTGCAGACACAGACAACCCCCTTTTCAATAAACTGAAAAATAATGCTAAGATTGTGATGGATATTATATTTGGTTTTCTAAATCACAAATCCAAGCTGTCAAATTTCTTTCGGCTTCTGTCTTTCCAATATTTTTGGTCTGCTCTCAAATTGACTTTCCATTTCTACATACTGTCTTAACATAGTCTTACATTTTTTGCAATATTTTTACATGACTAAGTGCACAACTAGGTTTCTCACATCTTCCAAAATGCATTTAATTAACCCTCAGATGAGATTCGTTAGTATGTAGGGCATGATAAATACCAATGGCAAAACATCTCCCACAAACCAGAGTAAACAGCTGAGAGGAACTAGGCTGCAGTTAATAAAACTTCAGTGAAAGGATACAAATATTGCTTAAGTGCATCTCCACAGCAGGAAGTTTACACTAGGAGTCTCATTAATAAGATAAAACAGATACTGCCCAGCATAATAATTTCCATGATAACTAAAAATATAGGCATTGTGTCCACACACAATAACATGAATGCCTGCTGCACACAGTTGCAACAACATATGGCTCTCTTAAGAACATAGCTAACAAAACAAAGTTTTCATCACCAACTTTAATGCAGTTTGGTCATTTTTCTAACGTACTTCAGTTCCTTCAGTTCACGAACAGCATCATTTTTCTGCTTTCTCATGTCATCCAGGTTGCGCAGAGCTTCAGCCAAGTCACTCACAGCTCGGTCTCTCTCCCTCCTTAAGTTGTCACACAAAGTTCTTCAAAAGAAAAAGGTTTCAATCTAGTTACTTAAAATCTTACTGAAGTAAATGGCTTTACCACATTTACCACATAAAATTTCAAAGAGCAGTTTCAAAAGGTTTCTATCTGCAAAATAAAAAATGATAAGGAAGAAAAAATGACATATGCTAGGTGTTAATTCTTCATCCCTTTCAGAATCTTATTTCTATTTATCTTCTTTAAACTAGCAGAAAAAAAGCCTCATTTAATTATTTTTCTTAGTTCCTTAGATATATTTAGTAGCAAATTTGTTGGATACTTTTGATGCATGTCCCCATAGGCAAAGAATTATGTGCAGAACTAGAGCTACAACAGGATTATTAGTATAGCATGCCTAAAAGATTGCATGATTGGCTGGTCCTACACAGCAGTGCTGTTAGACTGAAGGGTATTTACTAGAGACATTTTGGTTATGAAAGCACAGAAAATGACAAAGATCTTGTAAGGTGCCCTCAACATTTTTTAAAAAATCACCATGTGACAGCTAATGCAGAGGAAGTGCTGGCAAAATCCAGCCATCCTAGAACTGCATCAGCTGTGCAGCAGATGTTACAGAGATCACTCAGGTATCATCTAGCAGTTGTTTACCGTATGCTTTCCCTTTCTGCAACAATCTTATCCCGCTCTTGAAAGGCCCAATCCCTCCTACACTTGGCTACTTCTGCTTCCTGGACAGCTTCCTTTAGCTCTTGTGACATTGCCTCATATTGCTTCCGAAGCATTTCAATTTCTTTGTTTGCTCTTTCTATGTCTAGGGTAGCAGAATCTTGTATCTAGGAATTAAGAAACACAGATAAGTATTTTAGGCACAATTTTTAGATACATATGCACAAACAGCTTTTGCTATCTTTATGTTGCTGGATGTATTAAATTCTTATGATTTAATGAAAAAATATTAATTTATTTCAGCAACACCTTTGGGAGGGTTGAGAGGAAAGATAAAACCTGCTGTAATGCATTTCATCCAGCAGCACACAAATTGGTACAACTACATGAATAAGAATCCTCACTTGAAAATAACATAAATGAATGTGCCATATTTGAGAGATGGCATTTTGTGCTTCAATCTTGATCAGCTTAGCAGACAGGAGAAACCTTCAAGTATGCTTAGAAATCAAGATACACTACCACATGCTACTGCATATAGTATATATATATATATATATAGTATAATATAGTATAGACAGACACCACATATTTCCCACATTAACACCTATTATTTACCCTGAGACAACAATCCCAATACTCGGGATCCATACAGGTCCCTTAATTCCAAAGCAATGAAACTGAAGAGCAATGGAATTGAAAGAAAGTTTTTCTTTAATGCTTCTTGTTTTAGATAAGAATTACTTTATTCTTAAGTTAACTTGTCCCTCCCAAAACTCCCTATTTTGAATAAGAGAGATGGTGACAACAGTAAGACAAATACACAAAGAAAACTGCAAGCTTGCAGCACAATAACACAAGCCAACTACAACAGTACAGCCCATCAGAAGCTGTGGGCTTGCAAACAACTGCGTGTGGTTAATTTCAAGAATGTAAATGAAACTAATCAATCTAGACGTATTGACTTACAATTTGGTTAAAATATAAACTTTTTCTTTTCATATTTACAAACAATCTTAACATGAAGCTCAACCGCATTTTTTCCAAACAAGAATTTCTGTCAGTATGTCTTGAAGAACATACATGCACATGTTTGTATTTTAGAGTGACTTGAGAAAAAGAGCACTCCCAATGTGCCCAGACCTTTAATGTCTTGCAAGTTACTGACCTAACTAAGCCAAGAAAGATAAAGGCATCATTAAAGGCATCACTTGCAATACCTGACGGGCTTGATAATATTCCCTCAGCAGATGGTCTCTCTGGATGATAGCTTCTGTTCTCTCTTTCCTGGCAACATCTCTTTCTTCCTTCACTGTCTCTATATCCTTACAAGCTTGATCAAGTTCCTTCTGGGCCTCAGCTTTGTCCTTCACTTCATGACAGTATTTTTCCAGTAACTCATTCCTCTCACAAATCGCTCGATCTCTTTCCACTAGAGCAGAGTTTAGCTCCTAAAACAAGATCCATTGTTTGTAGTAGGTTAAGTTCAGAAGGAAATAGTTCATCTTTCCAATTGAATACATGTCATGACACCTTGAAAGCCTAGAGATTTACCACTAATGTTCTGAATAATGGGGGCAGATCACATTACATACAAGTAAGTACTAGCAAAGAATATTAAATGTGGTATTAAAAATATCACACCATCACATGAGCACAGTGCTTTGTCAGAAGTAAGCAAGATTCTGGGAGCACTGATAGCTTTGAGGAACCTAAATGAGAAAAGATTATTAATCAGACAGACTTGATGTTTTTTTAAAAAAATTGTTGTTAAATATGTCAAAGGGTAAGAATACATCACAAATATTTTTAAACAACTGCTTCAGTTTTACAGGACTGAAATAATATAGACAACTTAGCTACGTAAGCATCTTACAGCTTCTCTATAAATTTTAAAGGAACCTTAAAGTTATATGCCATTAAGATAGCAATGTGCTACAGAAGGTTGAAGATAAAACTACAATATTCTATAAAGTGGAATGACAGTACATCTTAAGTGTGGAATTCAACTGCATTGTAATAAAAAATATAAGGCAAATGTAGTAGTGTTCTAAAATAATATCTGCCCTTCTAGAATTATTTAAATTAGACTTCCCATTAGAAGAATGAGTCATTGAAACAATCCAATTTCATGCCACTACATTTCCAAGATGGTTCAGGTCTCTAGAAGCATTCAGTCAATGGCTACAAAGCAGTCCTCCCACACATAGGCACTCCTAGCTGGAAACTACTGATGTTTTGATTGCTAAGAGCTCACCAGAGACAGCTGGCATCTCAAAAGCAAAAGAAAATGTTGAAGTTCTTAAGGATAGAAAAACATGTCAAACTGATTTTAATTTTATTTTCTTCTACAGTTTGCAAAGAATAAAACTGAATATTTAAAGCGCAGCTGACAATTGCATTTTGCCACACTAAGAGAATTGTTTTTGAGATGTGCATCTAAGTAAGGCTAGTCAGACTTTTAACAATGACATGAAGAGAGCCATTTCTGCTGTAGAGTGCAGATGAGCACTGAGTTAATGACACACTGTGTCAGTGAATCTCAATTACCATAACACCCAAGTGCTTTCAACACCAGTGAGACCTTCCTTGCTCAGTAATTCTGAAGAGAGAAAAATCCCTGAACTGCCTGTTGTTGCAGGCTAATTTTAGTACTGAAACCAGCATTTTGCACAGTTTAACTAGAGATTGTATAAAATCTGCATTCAAATGTGTGTATAAAACTTACACAATAATATTAAGTCTTTTTCCACAAGCAGTTGAGATAAAAGCCACCAAGGCTGAGGGAAAGTTCTCAGCAAGACCTTCACTAAACAAGAATTTACAGTCCTTTAAAGTGTTTGGAAAAAAAACACACTACCACAGTTTAATTCAGCATGCTCAATATAAACCATCTGAATAGGAGCAGGCATTGCCTCTGGTGGTCAGTGATAAAATTTCACCTGTGTCTTTTTCCTAAGACATTTGCACAAAATTACAACTACACAGCACAAGGGAATGCACCACATTTGGCACTGACTAGAACAGCTTCTGTTTGATAACAGTAGAGCAGTTTGAGTTGAATGATTCTGAATTTGTGAATTATTTTTATATTTTAAGGAAGTTCTCACACCCGAATATAACATAAGGACAAAATATAACAGATCTGTTAAACTGAGGGGAAAACTGACTACCACTAACCTGAAACATAACATTCTAAATATTTGCCAGAGTAAAAAATTATGCTAAACAAAAAAACACCATTGGAGAAAAGAGAGGGGGAAATCTGTAACATCCAACCCCTGGCTTTGATTGGGTGAGTTCATTAGACCTTAATCCTAAATTGTCCATTAGTGGAAAAATACTGAGATTTCTCCTATAATTTATAAATACCAAATTTGTACATTTTAGATATCTTAAACCAATAAGTTTGGGCATGTGTTACTAATAAAAGCTTACATGTCTAACTTGGAAATTAACTGTGTGATCTCAGCAGTAGCTGCTCAGATATAATGTTTAAAAAAAAACAAAAAAAACAACCTCTTCTCCATTTCAGTTGCTTTACAATTTCTCTAGGATACCAAAGATGCACTAGAAAACAAAAGCTTCAGGGGAGAAACTACATTTGAAATTACCTAAATGAGTTCAGTGCTGTTTCAAACAATCAATGAGCACTACATCATAGAGCACTTAGAGGTGCCATGTACCACAGGCAAAGCAAAAGCCACTATGTTGCCTTTTCAACGAGCACCAGAACAACTATGCACCGAGAGGGCAATCCCACTTACAGGGGACACATTTCAGGATACTATTTCAAGTCAATTGATGCATTGATTGACACATTTTTTTAATATTTCAAACCTTTTCCTGGGAAGAGTTGGGGCTACAGGAAAGAAAAACAGGAACAACAAGACAACTCAAGTATGGCTATTTCACACCTTTCAGAATATTACAGCAGCAGTTATTTCTGATTTCTGAAGGGCCACTTCTGGGAGTGAAGAAAAGTACGTGTCTCTGCCTTGCCAGCACCACACTCCCCAGTCCAAGGCTCTTGCTGGTTCTTGTTCAAACACCCATTTAAGTCAATGCCCATGCATTTAAAACTTTAATTCCCTATCCCTTAAGGCACTTTGGCAAATTACTCATAGTGCCACAATAACAGATAAAACAAATTGGAACAGAACAACTGATTGTGGCTATTTCTGTGAATATTCCTAACCTACCCAGATCCCACTGAAATCAAGAGATGTTTTGATTGGCTTAAATGCTTTGATGAAAGTAGAAGAGGTATGAAACATATTAAAACCTCACTCACTGTAGAGCTGAATTACTGAGCTGACAAATATGCAGGGCTGGAAAATATGACTTCTAAACACCAGAATTTAGTCATACTTAGAAGCTCCGATGCCACACGTCACAGTTCACTTATGTTCCTCAAAAAAAAAGTGTTATTTATGTAAAAGAATGCTCCACCTTTAATTTTTTGTAAGAATATTTTGTTCAGATGTAATGCTATGAAAAGACTAAAATAGATTTATAGGCAACGGAATACATTTGCTTGTATGTATTTCATGCTGAATTAAGTATTTGTAAACCAAATAGTAAAGTGAATGCATGTCAGCAGAAATGAAACTCAGCAGCAAACTGTTCTGCAAATCATAACAGCTTCATTCTGACATGGCTGTTAAACAAGCATTTCAAGAACATATTGGAAAGTTCTGGTTTTACACACTTTAAGGCATACCTAAATTCTAAAGAAAAAAAATCTTGAAAATATCCCCTTTAACTTAGAGGCAGTAGAAGGGCAAATGAGTAAGAACATGCATGTCAGCACAGGCTTTGCCTAAGCATTCAAGATTACTTGATCATGTACTGTCTTAAGTCACAGCAGATAGTATCCAGTCCTTCCTGTAGAGGTTAAAGGTTTAAAATAATGGACATTCAGAGCTATATTATTATAGAAAGTATTACTTAAGAAGATTTAAAAGACTAACAGAGCAAAGGAAAGGATTTATAATATGCAGGACAGAATTAAGTGTATAGGAAATTTCAGCAGGCAGGTACTCTGTTCAAACATGGAAATTGACAGTAAAAAGGTATTGTATAGGAAAACATCAGAACACAACTCCCTCTTTGCAGTGGATCCTGTTTTCCATTAATCAGTTATACATTCCTGGTTCCAGCATCGACAGCATACACTCATTTCCCTTCCCCACTAAAACAATGCTTAGTACCTGTCTCAAAGCTTCCATCTCTTCACTGGCCACTCGCTTCTCAGAAGAAGTGTTCTTCAGCTTGGACTCAGCAAGCTCCAGTTCTGTTTGCAGCTTATCTACCTCTTTGATTACTTGATCCCTCTCACTCATGATGAGGCGGTACTCATTGAAAACTGAATCCCTCTCTTCCTTGTATTTTTCTGCATCCTTGGCTGCTTTCAGCTGCATTGTTTTGAACCTTGTCACCTCTGACTGTAATCTCTCCATCTCTCTCTGTAACTCTTTGTTCTGTGCTGTGGCATTGCTTAGTTCCTGCTGTACTGATTCAAACCTGAAAACAAGCAGAAACATCAGTAAGACACTTGTTACTCATTTTCATACATTAAGGATTTGGCTGGGTAACCACATGTATCCGTGGATAAAACATAATGCCAGAAGACTTGTTAGAAAATGCATTCTCTATGCTGCAAAATAACCACTGCTTTAGGAATGTTAGTGAACCTTAAGGAATAGTACAGAACCTATTTAAGGACTGAACTATAACAATTATAAGGAACCATTTACGAAAGTGGAGAAAACCATTTTTGGCTTTGGTCTGTGTTAGTTGCATATCACCCCTAACAGTCAATGAAACCATTCCTAACACACCCATGGATGCTCTCTGCAGTCCTCGTGCGTGCTGATGTCCTTCCCACCCCATATGGTTAACTGGTACCAGGCTTGGTACCAAGGAGCAGAGAGGGGGTAAGTGTGCTATGAGTGTCTGTGCCCTTGTATTTTAACATGTGCGCTGCTTGTAGCAGCATCTTCTCAGTGAAGCAAGACTCCCAAACACCTGCAGCCAGAGAACTCTGCTCCTTCCTAAAGGAAGTCCTCCACAGTCTGCAATTCTAACACCATGAAAAGTTAACTTAGGCTTGAGATGATCTTCATTTGTGAAACATCTGTAGAAATTATATTCCCTTACTGATTTGCTTTTAGTATTTAAATAAGGACATATAGACACAGGCTTGCCATGAGTTAAAGAATTTGTTTAGAACAAAGCCTGAGGTTTAACAAAGTTCTGGTTATATTTGACTCATGTATCTACAACTAAAAATAAACATAGGTTGAAAAGTAAGGTAGGCCTTCCTCACACAAGCTAAACAATGGTTAAAATTCCTCATACAATTCCAAAACTGTAAATAGGAAACCATTTTTGTACGAAAATTTCTCCACCATTACTCCAAATTAGCAACCCCATCACACATTCTAGAATCTTCCAGAAAATTTTATATAAATACACATGCTTACTCATCACAGCAAGATTACATACACTAGAGGAAAATTTTAGAAAAAATATTAGAAAGTTATTTATGATTCTAGCACAATGGAAGTAAGATGCTACGTTAGCATTGATAAGTCAAAGGTATGAAAATTCAGTTATACCTCCTAAGAGAGGATGAATATTGCTGCTGGAAATGAATTGCTGTGTCCCTTTGCTTCATGAGCATGTCAATCTGTTTCTGCAGACGCCTGTTCTCCTCCTCAGCCTGCTCCAGGCGGCTCAGGTCTGTGTTGTGGCTCGCGATCTTCTCGTTGTACCGTTTCCTCAGGGCGTCGTAGTCCTTCTTCACGCCCTCCAGCTTGTCCATGGCCGTGTCGTAAAGTTTATTTAGTATCTCTGATGATCCATTTTGCTTCATAACCTTAAAAAAATGCCAGGAATCAATAACCTTTACTGTTAATCAGTTCAAGAAATTTGATTTTAAATGTATACATAAGCAACAGAATTAGAACAAAAATATATAGACCAATTTCAGTAATCTTTTTTTTAATGACTAAGGAAATACTGAACTTCTTTCAAGTGCCACTGTTATTCTAAGCATAATTACATCTGCTTTCTGTTGAGTTAAACATCTGCTTTATCACAAGAGCACAAGTGTATGAAAATGTCTCTCTTATGGCAATTGTTATGAACACCTATTAAAACCAAGTTGTTTTTGAAGAACTTCTAGTTTTAACAAGAGGCAATCACTACTTATCACCAAGATGACAGTGGCAATTCAGGAGATGCCCACGAGGTGGCATTCATGATAGGTTGCCTGTACCCTCTGACTTAATTAAATAATTAAAAGCATAATGAAAATAAGATCTACCCAAAATATGTTATACACTCGGGCATATTATTTTAATATTCATACAATATTTCATCTGAGAACTTCCCACAGAGGTCTGGGTTTCAAAAAGCATACATAAAAGATGAACAGAAAGAGAAAAATCCATTTAAACATGAATAAAGCCTGACCTGAATCTTAGTTTTAAATTAATTTACATCAACGTAGGAATCTTGCTGTAAATTGCAACACTGATGATACATGACCAGCAGCAACAAAGTCCTAATAAGTGTCAGCAAATCTAGTTCTTGCTCATTCTCAAAAGGCAAAAAATATGCCTGAAATAAAGCAGTAAGCTTTTTTGTTGTTGTTCTATGCTTCTTTTTTCTGGTTTTGTCTTTTAAATTGAAATCTGGCCCTGATAGAGCAGCGCAAAGAAACAGGGATACCCTATATAGAGAGGTGCCAAGAATTATATAATACTGACAATTAGCCTACAGAGGTATCCCTAACTATCTGAAAATAAAATAGGATTGAAGAACTAGAAGGAAGACAGAAGAAAACATGAGCACTGTAAAAATTTGAAACCCAACATGCAGCAGCTATGCTGCACAAATGGGCTCCTCATCTTTTGTAATTTATATTTGAGTAAGGGCCAGTTCCTGAACACGGAGGAACCTGCATGCCTGCAGACCAGAAGGGAAGGGGAGAGCAAGAGGCTGCCCACTCTTCACTGTCACTGCTAATATACCACTTGGCTACACAGGCAAGATAACAGAACAAAGTTCTGCAGCCTGACACTGGTCTCCTTTAACTAGCCAGGATATATAAAAGTGGCCCTGGAACAAGACTGCACTTGGGCTATTTCCACACATATCAAAATCCTCAATGGATTCAGCAGCACAACCCACACAGAGCTGGACACATGATTAGCCAGCATGCTTCAGTGAACCACTTCAGATAAGCTGAACACTTGGTAAACTGTAGGCATACGTAAAACGCAAATACATAGACTTAAACCCAAGAAAGCCATTTTCCTCAAGACTACTACCCAAATGAGTTTAAGAACAGCTTTGGCAACAAATTATTTAGCAATTCAAATAAACCACTTTTCACTGTCTAAAGCATATATAGAATGTCTTTATGTTGAAAACACACTAAATAATTAAAGAAGACTTAATACACAAGAAATTTGATGGAATTCAGCATAAACTTGCTAACACAGACCTACCAAAGGAAGATGGAGGCACCAGTGCAATAAACATCTCCCATTCAAAATCCCAGTGAAAGAAAGTAAATAGTCCCAGCTGGCCCAAGGAACACAGCCATGGCAACATGAAACTCCATATGTGAGCTGCAGAAACTTAAGCTGGTCAGCTGCTACACAGCAAATCCATGACAATCCCACACAAAGAGTAATTTGATCAAAAGCTTGTGCTCTCTGAGGCCACCAAGATGCATTTTGTTATGGCCTGACAATGAAACAACACGTCAGAGGGATCAACAGAGAGTTAGACTAATTCATATGAGAAATTACAGGGACAAGATAAGACTTTGGCACCCCTTCAAGACATCATGAATCACTCTGACAAGCTGAGAAATGGAGTTAGACGATTTTCCCACTAAGAGTCACATACATCATTTTCTTTAAAGGTTTAATCATGATGTTGACATAAGACTGGATTTCTTTAAATCAACCCTGACAATGATACATCAGCCTCCTTCTGTGCTTCCAGATAATTCCAAGCTTCAGGACAGAATGGCAAAGAAGAACAGCCTTCTCTCAGAGGTTTTGCATCCTTGCTTTGCAGACTGGGAAACTGAAGCACAGACTAATTATGCTATTTGCCCAGGATGACACAGTAAATATTTTCTGCTATCTTCTGAACCGATCCACTAAACAGTTTCACAACAGAACTCACAAGCCAGTGTTAGAAAAATGGACAAAGAGGAAGAACCTATCTTCAGTCCTCCTTGCACATCTTCAAGCACCTCCTAAAGTACCATTCAGCATATCCAGCTTGCTTTGACCTTTGCCCCTCCTGCCCTAGCAAATAATTATTTTGGCTTGCATAGATTTTGCTTCTGAAGCCTAATGTTTGACTTGCAAGTTTGCCCTGTGATTCAGCCTACACACAGTGAACCCAGATACTCTGTTTAACCATTCCACATGCTACTGTAACAATTCTAACTAAATGAACAGACTTTTTCCTAGGTAACAGTGGACCTGATACAACCAGTTGCTCCTTAGCATTACTGTTTTTTAAATTTCTAGAATACGTGAAAAACACTGACCTGGAAACAGCGTGTGATACAAATATCTGAAATGTCCAACTCTTCCAGTCCTGAAAATTTTGTCTCTTTTTGTTTCAAGTTCAAAAACATGAATCAACTTGTTGTGATTCTTCACCAAAAATCAACAACAAACATTGCATGCAAGTTTAAAGTAAACCCTGTCCCATAAAAATACCTTAGGAAAACAGTAATCTTTTTAATCACTTTGCAACTTCCAGTTAGCTTTCTGATACCTTTCTACCCATTCAAAAAAAAAAAAATCACGCAAATATCATCTTCAAGTACACTTTTTCATCTCTGCATTTAAATACACATTTTTTTTCCAGTTAGGCAAAGAAAATCAACTAGCAATCAAGATGTCATTGTCTCTCCAATACTGTACAAGGCAAGGAGGCTGTTTGGGACCCAGTAAGACACTCTAAAAGCAGCAATACTGCACAATCCCATTTCCCTATGGAAGGTAGAAGCCAGGATCTCTCCCAGCACAGGCCGTGGCTCACCTGCTGCTGCTGGCTGCGCAGGTCTGTTATCTCCTTCTGATCCTCATCGTGCAGCCTCTTCATCTCCTCACAGGACTGCTGCAGGTGGTTGTGCTCCCTCACCAGCTGTGTGTTCTTCCTCTTCAGCGTGTCCATGTCCTCCTTCAGCTGGGACTGGTCGCTCAGCAGCCGGCTGTGCAGCGTGCTGTCAGGGCACACAAAGCACACTCTGAGAGGCCAGCTTGCAAGGACAAAGTCCTGGAGGAATTCATTTCAAGCATGAGTTTCCTACCAAGAAAGCAGGTCAAACTAACTCAGTTCTGCATGTTGGTGTATTCCAAGCACCAGGGAAAAACAAAAAAAAAAACCCAAAAACAAAACCACAACAAAACAAAACCAGAAACCAACAGGGTGAAAATACACAGACATACACAGCATCCTTAAACCTCATCAGAAGAGATGATGGATTTATGCCACCTGTCAATGCCATTTCATAGCCATTAAAAGCAGGCAGACAAATAGCATAATATGATGATTCTTGAGATAATAGCCATCATCCCACCAATCATTTCCACTTTGTCTTGAGCTCCTCAGCTGAACAGCAGCTAAACAAAACACAGATGAAAATGACAAAAATCTCCTTGTGTGCTACTGTTTCAAAAACAAAAAAAAACCACACCGAATTATTAAAAAAAACTCTACAACCAAGAAAACTATAATGTCTATGTTTCAACTACACTCAAGAGAAAAATTTCCTCCAAAGTTCATTATGGCAGCTATAATTATTGAAAGAAATACACTCTCACTTAAACAACTGAGAGTCACATGAGAAGGCTATAATCCAGATTAAAATTCAAACTACAAGCCTAAAATTACACTAAAGCAATGCTGAAAAACAGCAGATAAGTCAAGTGAATGTATTTTACTACTAGAGATCAAAACTTACATTTTGAATACTGACAAGTATTTCTATTGTTGAAACAGAATGATTCCACTTAAACTCTCATACTTGCTGGTAAATATTTAAATATGTATTTATATATAAAAATTTGTGTTCTAAGATATGTTGCATTTCTTTCTTATGAAGTGAAATACCAATGCTCCCTGCATAGAATGACCAAAGCATTAAAAAAATTTCCTTAAAATTAGAACACCCTGCTAAAAAGAAAAAGAAAAGCATTTTCACAAATTATATTCCCAATTATATTCCCACAATCAAGCATATATAATATTTGCATGCAGACTACTAATCTGTCATTCAGACTGCAATGCAAATGATAGTCTTTAGAAGGCAAACTTTTTTTTAAAAAGAACACAAAGGTTTAACAACTACTGTGGTAGAAAATAACAGTTGAATTAAATTTGTGTTGTAACTTACACAGATTGTCACAAGAACTATCACAATCTATTAAAAGAGAGTAAGAAATTCCATTCTCTTGGATTATATTCTGCTCTCTAGCTTGACAGTAAAACTGTTAGATTGCAACTTCAAATCAGTAATCAGGCTTCCTTTTTTGATCCCATGAACACACTGGGGATCCTATCTCAAACTCCTAAAAGTAAAACAGGCAGTCCATACTTGATCATTTCAAACGGGCCAGAAATGTTTTATCTGATGGATTTTATCTATCTCGCAATTTAAGTGGAAAACAGTATTAAATAAATTAACTGCTTACCACATTCTAATACTGTTTGATAGAGCACAGACTGGTAAACTCTTACCTTGCACAGCTTTACTAATACTTACTGATAAAAATCTGCTTCTTTTGCTGCTTCTTCACACCTTTTCAGTGTCTTGGTGTGCTGGTTCTGCAGAGACTGTAAGTCTGACATGGCCTTCATACACTGAATCTTCAGCCTTTCATAATCATGATTTGGTTTTGGACTAGGCCTAGCAGAGAAAAAGAATATGGGGTCAAACACCAAGTACTAAAGTGAATGGAAAGCCTGGGAAATTATTATCCAATAAAAGTGTTATCACACAACTGTTGACACTTAGGTTTAATATGCGTTAATTTAAATATTGACCAATTCCCTTTAAGATGGAGCCACTAATAAGAAGTCACTGACTTGAACTTACATTAATTTTATATTGCAATGCAACATCCCATAATGGGATGATTCTGTCTAATTATCACTAATATGGCCAAAAATACTGAACCTGCATGTTCCTCTTTTCTGAGAAGCAACACGAGCACAGAACAGAACTCCCACTGATACAAGAATGAGTCCATCACAGCACACTTGGCTTTCCTGGGCCACCACACTCAAGTGGCGGTGACAAAGCCCAGACCTGCAGCAAGGGCAGGGCTGCAAGAGGCTGCCAAAGTCAGCTGGGTGTGAATGGAGGCCTGGGCTAAACAAAGCTTCTCAAAGGCAGCATCTAGAGAACTTTGCCTTTAACTCCCTAGGAAGGACAGTTAGACTTGAGACAAAGACTTCCAATAGAATAGCAAACACAGACATCTGTGCTGGCAGAGTTTGACCAAGTCATTGTGCTGAATTACACACCTGTTTGTGTGCTACCATATTATTTTAAGCTACAATAAATAATGGGAAAACATGTCAGTGTCTACCACACATTTCTCTAAGATAACTATTTGAACAAAATTTGGGTTATTAGTAATCTCCAACACAATATAATCTCCAACAAGCATTTTTCAAAATAAATGCCAAAATCTATCAAAATAAAATTTTTTACTCAAATTTCTTTTGGATGATTGGGAGAGCAATTTTCTAAAACAACCTACATGGTCAAGAAATTGACAGCATAGATTATGTCTAGAATGTACGGTACTTGTACATGATACCTTGTTTGTAGATTAGAATTAATTAGATTTGTATATATGCTAGAAACTAAATTAGCAGGATTATATCTTCTTGCTTTGTAGCACTAAGCTTCTAAGAGACTGAATTGAATTGTTCCTCCTCTGTACAGTCATAGGATTTTTCACACCATTGAATTTTCTAGTTTCAAAATGAAGCTTCTGACATCTGTCCCTGTATCATCTCCTGAGTCTCTTATGACCCCACAGGCAATGAGAAAAAAAAACAAGCAAACCATCAAAAGAGAAAACTAATGCCTCCAAAAGAAAACAATTGCTTTCTAATTCAACTCTGCTTGTTCTCATATCAGATTTGCTCCATTGCTGCACAGATCACTCTTCCTCCCTCAAACCTCACACTCCTCCAAATGGCTTCTCTGGAAGCACAGCCTGAAAAGCAATGAGAATTTTCTTTGCCTCATACAAAAAACAGCAACATGGATTCTGGAACTGAAATGCAGCTGGCAATTGAATCAAAATGAAAATGGTTTTGCACTACTGAAGTGGTAACAGTTGTTAGAAAAATAATAATAATAATAAACTAAAACCTAAAAAAAGAAATGCCAGCCACATCTGGTTCACAGATTTTCTGGGAGTGTGTGTATGATATAAGGTACTTTTTGGCAACTCAGCTGCATATGGGTTGCTGAATACTGAGGCCTTTGAATGTTCCTCCTTTTCTCCTTTCTCTAGAGAAGTGCTTCTGGGAAGAAACAAAACAAAAACTCCCTCCTTGATTAAAAACTTGACCAACAATTAAAATCCAAAATCACATAAATCTTGCCTACAGGGGTGTCTTTTATGGTATTTTTAAATTCATTTTTGATGGGTATCAAAAACTGTATCTTACTCATACAGTATTACAGATATCACTGCAACTAGTGAAGCGTTATTCTTTTAAAATACAGATGTAGTTAGCATAAGTTAAACTTGATTTGAAATGTTTACACCCTTGACAGAATCATTAAAACCCAAGTTATTGATTTAAATTAGACCTCAGGGTGAAATTATTGAAAGTAGATACCATCTGTCCACCACAGTCTTAAATGACAGCATTAATTGGAGTACAGTTTTACTCTCAGCTGTGACATCAAGCTTACTGCAACCTACTAGCTGTTGATGGTCATATTAAACTATTAAGCCAGTCTGAAAGCTATGGTGAAACTTGTTCTACAAGTCTAACATCCATCATGTGTGCTTTATATGTTGTTGAAGTAACATTAACATTATTTAAAAAAAAAAACAACCAAACAAAAATCCATAACCAAAACCAACCAACCAAAACCCAAACCAACATTAAAAACCCAACAAACCACCTATGAACTTATGCAGACCATGAAGGTAACTACACAAGTTAGCCAACCTACACAGCGAGCAAAGACCAACAATGCCACCAACAACATTCTGCATTCTACCTCACGTATAAGAAATAAAAACCACATGGATATCCTAGCCATATGTTCCACACTGCTGTTGCAAGGCTTTATGTCTCAGCAAGAAAAACAGGAATAAGAGAAGAAGGAATACTGGTGAGAAGTCAAAAATCAAAACTGTTGCAAGACAGTAGTCAATTCAACTGCATGTAGTGGCTGACTCTTGTTTAAGCAAGACCACCAGAGTTTTATGCTAAAATGCCCCAGAAAATACTAAAAGTTACAATTTCAATAAAGGAGAAGTATCAGTTACTACTTTGGAAGTACTTGTTCAAACATTAACAAAACTTAAAATGCTAGTGTCAAAGGCCCAAAATCCTTCACGCTATAGGGGAATTACCCTGGCTGTAAAACAAAGTCACAGCCAGACTGACATTTACATAAAACTGATGCTCACATAAAAGCTAATGCCTACCACAGGTCCAATTTTGTGGGCACTCCTACCTAACACCTTCTAAGGAGTTATCATTTACTAATGTAACTGCAACAATTATTACAGATAACACACAAAACAGTCTCTTATGAAACACAATTTTCAGGGCATTTATTCGTGTTGTGGTTCTCTTCTACTGTTACTATTATGTGAGTAATAACAGCAGATTTAAGTCCATAAAGTGCAATTTGAGCATGCTAAATTACTTGGTCAAACCTTCACTTTATCTCCAGCACATGTACAGTCACTGTCAATCCACAGGCACAGTATGAGCAATCCTACTCCTGGCCAGCAGGATGGCACATGCTGATCTGATTCAGCACATCACGATCCACTGCTGTGGCACCTCTGCCACTGCTCTAGACTTAGTCAACATTTGCTTTGGAAAACAGCTGTCTGTTTTGCAACCTCCTCAGCCAGCACAGTCCAGACTCAAATGTGCTGTGAGCTATGGTGAAGCATCCAAGGTGACGTGCCAAGGTCTGCCTCTGCACCACCTGTGTTTGGTACAGCCATAGTTACAGCAGCACACACAGCCAGGAAAATAAAGCCAGGGTAGTAAAAGTCACTACCCACATCATCATCTCTCAGCTTTCACACTTGAGTATTAACATTTTACCAAGTCTGAGCTTGGATTCCCGGAGGGATGAAGATTAATTTTATAAGAGGAAAGAATTCAAAAAGTAAAACAAATACCAGTAAGATTTCAAAAAATAGAGATGTGTATGCAGGTGGGAGCAGTAGTTGCTTTTACACTGAAGAAGAAGTAAGTCAATAATAATCTTCATTAATTTCCCACTCTTGAAATGTTTGATTGTTTGGAAGCCAGCATTCTCCATCTAATACGTACTCTGTCCAGGGACTGCCCAAATACAAGGTTTACTTTGATGGGCTGTTCTGGAAGCTGTAAACGTTCATGTTTCATACAGCATCCAAATCCTACACTGAAAGTAAAGGATTGATTTGAGAAAGGAAAACTAGGGCAGGCTAGAGGACAGCTCATCAGAACTTTATTAATAGCATCCTGGATTATGCAGAAGATTATTGTGAGCTATAAAATCCTCTATGCCTAAGCTCCAGTAACTTCAAAGAAAAAATCCTTCTATTTAACTAACTGGAAACTGAGCAGAAGATGTTGACATTTGACAATCTTTTCCCTTCCCATCCCCACAATGCTTTGAGATGGTTACAAAGAAGATGATGCTCTTAAAGGAGCCCTCAGAACTCAAGGAGGGAGGAAGGGGGCATTAAGATAAGAAGCTATTGAGTTTATAAAACCTCCAGATTCTCTCTATGCCAGTTCACCGGTTCAAATATTAACCTTCTCATACAGACAAAAAATCTAATTAACCACCTGACCGCATACAGACACAGCTGATTAAGTAGCAAGCAACAACAACATTAAGGTACAGAAAAGTTACACAGGATGGCAACACCTCCCAGAAAATTTATTCTTTGCTCTTATTTCAGATTCAGTGATACACAATTTTTTTCCAAGGTTCTATACATGTACAGGCAAAAAGTTCTCAGTGTACCCAGACACATTTAAACATTAGCAGATCCTTAACCATTCAAAATAAACTAATTATATTGCCTATCCAATAAAACCTTTCTTTATAATTAATTCATACTTGGACTACTGTCTTCCTCATAACGTCAGGCCCCAAATTAGAATGAGCTTGACAAGCCTGCTGGCTGTTAAATGACTTATAAAGCATGCTCAATGGAGGAGAATTCCTTATTCTCAACATATTTCTGCTACAAGTTTCCCAACATATGTATACCAGAAAGTTGATCTTCTAAAAAACATTTACTCCACTCAGAAGAAATCCAAACCTCTCTCTTTGCAGGAGCATAGGAATAGCTGAGATTTTTTTTCCTCTCCTCATTTCTGTTCTCCAGCCAAGTATTCTGAGCTATTTCCCTTTCTTCACTCTTGTTTTCAAAACACCAAATACTTCATTCACTATCCTTTTTCTCTTCCTACAACAAAGCCCATGAAGCCTAAGCAACTTTTTTGCTTTCTTTTCTCAAATAGAGATGAAACCTTCTCCCTCAGTCGCACAGAAAAATTGCTGGACCAAGTGGGATAGGCACTCAACAGGAAGCTCTGAAACGTGGATGTAGCCCCTTCACCAGGATGCAAGGAGGTTATAAGCAACATGTACACATGGCAAGCTCCTTAATGCTTTCCAGGCAAGCAGGTGCCAAGGCACTTGAAAACACTATTATTTCACTGGATCAAAGCCTAAAGGCAAATGCTGCATTTCCTCCCTGTTTACCTGCAGTCATCGAAGGTGGAGCCAGGAGATGAAAGCGCAAGTTGCTTGCGCAGCTCGTCCCTCTCCCGAGTCACCTGGCGGAGCTGATACAAAATCGTCTCCAGCTTCTCACTCATCTGTCTCGTGTCTATCACGGGTGGTGGAGATGATGCTTTACCAGTCGTACCTGATGAAGGGAGAAATACTTGATATAAGCTCTCATCAGTCAGCTGAAAGAAGAATAACTCCAGCCAGATCCCTTGCTAGCAGAAAGGTCCTATGTTGCGAGTTCAGTTTGCATGGGTAGGTTCCTTGCTTACTCAGGAACTTACACGCAGCTTAAAAGGCAAGGCAAGTTAGCAGTAACAATTGCAAAGACCTCAGAAACTGACATACTGACAGAAGTCAAGTTCTTTGAAATAAAGAACAATCCCCATGCTTTAAAAAAACCCACAAAACAGTAAAATTGACCCATATCAACTTATTCCAGAGATAGCAAAGAAACTGCTAAAACACAGGGGCTCTTCTCCCCTTTCTTTTTCTAGTAGCACAGAAATACCATTCTGCCATGGGCTACAGAAAATATTTACTTTTAATGCAATTCTGTCTTCATAGTTCACAATTTCTCAGTCTAGTATGTGAAGCTAAGGATTTCACTTAACAATTCATGAAAACTGGGCTTCATTTTTAACAACACTGGCTAACACAAGCATATTACAATCACTGCAGCTAAACTACACATTAAACTTCCTCTAAGGGGCAGTCATACTTTAAAGTGTTGTGTCGGACTTTTTAATTCTCAGCTTTCCTAATATCAGAGTTGAACAATGATGGTTACTGTCCTCTCAGACAACTGTGAGCGCACAAGGTTGTCTCCTTACCAAGAGAAGAGAGTCTGGTATATCACATCCTAACAACTTCTGACAAGTAATTTGACTCTAATTTTAGCTCTGCTCGTTTAAAATTAAGTTGTAAATGAAGTTTTGCTCATGTATCTCTCAGACACATGAGAGCAGACTCAAAGATACGGGTCACAGATCTGAAAGTTAAAGGCTTAAACATATACAGGCAATTATTTCCTACCCGAAAGAGAAATTTTAGAAATAGTTTGCAAAATTATACAACTCAAACAAGTTACTGACATATGTATTAACTCGTCAAGATGTACCTTTATTAGGCCTTTTTCTAGTTAATTAAGCAACAGCAGAATAGAAAAACAATGCTCTCCACTCATTGTCCTTTCAAAGAAAGAAACTCAAAATTATTTCACTGAATCAAATGCTAATGAATCCTAAGGACTGGCTTTTTATCCCTAAATCCAGTTCATGAAGGTACTGCAGAATGTAAAAAACCCCTCCAACTTTTCAGCAAAACTACCTGTGCTTTGAAGTTCCCACACCAAAATAACTGCAGTGTCAGGACAATCATATGTACAGCATCTGCAATAACAGGATCTCTGCTTTTATACCTTCCAGCTGCTACTGTAATGACAATTTATGAGCACAGGCTGTTCTTTTAATCTATTTCCTAATAATATATGCAAACACACTAATAGAAAACTGAAGAAATAAAAAAAAGAGCAGAAAGAAGGTACATTCTGGAAAAACACAAACTCACATCACTCTGAAGAACTCTCAATGCATGCTGCTTTTCTTACTATTTTGTTTCATTCCTGCATCTAGACAAAGCCCCTTAACCCATAAGGACCAAGGATTTTCACTTCCAAAATGAAGTCAGCCTTTCTTTTAGATGAGAAATATTCTACATATTTTTATGGCAAGAAACCAGTAATAATACACATGATACAGGGGATAGAGAGAATAACAGAAGGAAATAACTAAGTAGATACAAAAAGGCAGAACACATAATCATTTGAAAGAGTTTAGACACATCAATGATAAAGGAATTTCATAAACAATCTAAAAGATGAAGGCAGACAAATCAAATTCAGGTACTGAGAAGCTGCATGGTCTTTGATAAATTCAGCAGCAACCTGCACATCATCTCAATTGAGCTGACACATCAGAGGATGTGTAACATGGAAAAAATCCCCTTCTCATCCTTACAGAGAGGTTCAAAAGCTTATGTCATCCTGGGGCTGTTTGCAAGCAAAACAGATGAACAGGATGCAAGAGGTCAAGAGGAAGGAGGAAATGAATCAGGAAGGCTGCTGTGCTTTCCAGGGAGGAAAGGGCACTGGAGGAACAATGTCCATCACTACTATCACTGCTACCCCAGCAGCAGTCCCGTGGACAATGTCTGCTACACAAGGCCTCGACAGGCACCCAAGGGCTGCCCTGGAGACCTTTAAGCAATAAAAGCAAGCCAGAGATCTACCTCTGCTCCTCAGCCTCCCCTGACAGCTTTAACAGCATCCAAGTGACAATCTTCTTCAGGAAAGAACATTTGTGCACAGTCCGAAAACTGTGCCAAAAAAGAAAAGTCTGCTTTAAATAAAGACAGGCTAATTAGCCTTAGGAAAGAAGCTTTTTTCACAATTGTGAAACCATTTGTCTTAGTACCAAAAGCGGTTATTTTTCAGTAACTTGTCAATTTTTACAAGTACATCAACAGATACTTTCATCTCTAATGCAATATTTTTGACACAAAATATCAGCCACAAGATGTATACCTCTTAAGTGCTGTAAAAACACGGATCAATATAATGGAGTTCTTTCCGCTCCTATCCTTAGAAGGAGACTCAAAATTTACCTCTGCTTTATTTCCTGACAGGCTTCCATTTTCAATAGTTGTACAAAAGGTCTTATAAAACTTAAATCAGATTTCTGAATGCTTAAAAAATAAGCACACACATTCAGCAAAATCCTTTTTCACCAGAAAAATTCCAGTCTTGGTTTCTTTTAAAGGAGCTTTTAGAGCTGAATGCTAAAATCCTTTTATTGCATCAGACATCTTGATGCAGCAGAAGAAAAGTGACCTGTGCTTCCAGCTTCATATTCTTTTTCCATCCGACTGCGTATTTTACGCAAAAGTACTTCCTTTTTGTACTTCAACCCGTCACACAGATCTTAAAATGCACAAGCCTGAAGGCTAAATCTCCATTATCCAAATTATGCCACCTTTCAGCAACTCACCTCCTTTCTCAGACAACCTGGATTTCTGAAAAGGCATTTACTGCATGTCCTGCCAAGTGTAACTCATTCATCTGCTTCGATGAGCCTCACAACTCCTTCCTGAGAGGCGCTGCACTTGGCTTCTGAGGACTCCACTCTCTGAAGTCACAGCCTGGCCAGTCTCCAGTGAGCAGCACTCAGCAAGTCCTGGAGCAGCTGGCAGCAGCCATGTGCGGTGTGGAGAGAACACACTTCACCCACAATGCAGTACAGTCACTAAGTCCTGACTATGCACTGACTTCATCCAAAGTGAGATTTTGCAGGATTTTCATCACAGGTTGTATAAAAAAAAAGTGCCTTAAAAACAGAAGCTGGAGCAATCCTATCTTCCCTGTTACAGCCCAAATGCTGGACTCCACAGAAACTACAAAGATCCATTACTGTAGCATATACTGAATAGAACTCTTGATGATTAATCAACAATGACTGAAGAGATGATAGATCCACACAGAAACTACAGTTTAAGAAGTTAACTTCATATGTGAGGAAGGGGTAGCATATTTTTTGAAGAATAAGAGAACATTTCAACAGAAACAGGACTGAAAAACTTAACCTGACCAAACTGTACCATAATGCCAAATGAGTAAGTTGTGATAAGAAAATAGGTACCAATGCATAAATAGCCAATTTTAAGAAATAACATTAACATATTTTGAGTTATAATAAAATCTTTGGTCTTTGAGAAATAAACTTGTACAACAGATTGAACTAATTCAGAAGGCAATCTATCACAAGCTAACAGAATGGCTTATTCTTACAATGATTTTTCATAAACTCATAAATTTGTGCTCCTTCCCACTTGAAAACAAGCAGGAGACTACTCATTGTACAGTCAAGCTTTGTGCATTATTTTCTTTCATAAAAAAAGAAAATGAACAGAGATATTCAGGATATTATTTCTTCATGGTCTTGTAAATCATGATAGAAAGTGCTAAAAAATACTTGCAAGAGGTATTTGCAAAGCATTATCAATGGGGTTTCTCTCCAAGCTAGGGAAGGTACTGAGAGTAAAGACTTGTGTAGGAAAATTGCATTCTAAAATATTTAGTTTCTTTCAATAATTTATGAGCGCTAGAAAAGGGTTAAAATCTAAATTACATTCTAGTTATCATTTAGATACATTTCTTCAGATGTACCTTTTGAATTGATCACAGAACAGCAGAGAGCACAGAACAGAATTGCATGCATGTAAATAAAACTTCAGAAAACACAAGCAGCAGTACACTGAGGAAAGAAAAATGAAAGGTAGAATAATGAACTGTAGAAACAGTTTCATCTGACAGACAGAAAACCTAACAGATTATGAAAGTAGTGACAATCATGTAACATGCAAGGAAAAAGGATGGGTAGCATTTCAGTATATAGTTTTAATTCAGAATATAAAAACCTAAACAAAGCCAGCAGCATCTAAAATAAACTTTCAGCCTCAATACGTTTAAGACTACAGAAAGAACTGAACAGTGGTTCTAGGAAAGTCAACATGAAAAAAAAATCTACAACTTAATACTAAAAAATAGCAGAGATGGGGGCAGTGGGGGAAAGGCAGACACATCAGTTTGAGAAGCCCTTGCAGAATTTTGCTGAGCTGAAATATAACTGAGAGTAAAATCTGTTACCATGACCAAGGCATGTACAGCTGGGACTTCCTGAGTTTGAATTTATAGGAACTCCCTGGCTCAAATCCCACCTTTGTCAGGCTTAAAACTGTGTACTGAAAATACAGCCTCCATTGAAGTTTGCACACTGAACCCAAACGGGACAGTGACAATGATCACCAGCCGCACACCAACCCAGGGGATGAGGCTCCTCCAGCACTCCATCCTCCACATCTTCTCCTGAAGGAGTTGTGATCACTGCCTCACCACATCAACTTCTCAGCTCCAAAAGAAAACCACGGTCGCCAAAAGGATTTCCTGAATGCACAGACTGATAATGGTCTCAAGGAGCAGTGAAAGACACCACGCTCCAGAGGTGCTGTCTGGAGTGCAGGAGATGGGTATTCACATACACTACTTCCATTGAAATCATTGCAGACCAACCAAATCTTCAACAATTCCTACATGGAGCTGCCAAATGTTAAGATGCTATAATAAGCAAAACAGCAGCAAGTGGACAGCTCTATTATTAGTTGCTCTCTCACCAAAAAAAACCCACTGTCCCATTTTCAAGGGATTTATACTGCATCAGTATAAATGAGTAAAGTCAACCTTTGTATTGCTATGTTTCATTTTTAAAAACGGGGCATGATGTCCATGAAGCACACTCAAGTACCTTTGAAGAGAAAGAAGTTGAGAGAACCATGTGCATGACTAATATCAGACTGCAGCTGTCTGAAAACAGACACCAAAGAACATAGCAATAACACACTAAAGCTATTCATAATGCTTATTATTTACAGGAGATATTTATTAATAAGCACACTAAAAATCACCTAGAAATTAAGCATCAATCCTAGAGACAGTTACATGATTTGCCAACAGTAAAACCAAAGAGTGAAGTTTACTTCAATTGTGTGGAAGTGTTTATTTCCAAGTTGAAAGCCTTGCTTCTAGCAAAATAAATGGGTAGTTTACTACAAAGGAAATAAATCTAGATGAAGAGTTTTAATTCAGTCATTGAGACCAAATATTACAGGAAAACAACTTCTGAACAGAAAAAGGGATGGATGAGGAGGCAGAACATCAAACGTAATTACTGCTGTACAGAAAAGCAGTATGATGTGACATCCTGGTAGTGTCCCTAGTACCTCTCGTTTCTCATTCATGGCCTTTCAGCAAGTGCATTGTCGTCACTTTTTCCTTGGTGTTAGCTGTTGAGGAGTCTTTAACAAATATGAACTTTTTGTCAGTTAAAAAAAAAAAAAGGCAAGAAAGACAAGGAGAGACTACTATAGGCTGTCAGGGAAAATAAATAACTCTTTCAGACAAGGATAGAGTGTTTATTTTAGACTAAAAGTGCATCATAAGCCACACCTGCAACTGAACCGTTCCTGTGAATAGTGGAAACAATTACTTTGTTACATCCAGCTGTAGAAAGTATGAAGCAATAAAGTGAAATCACAACAACATGAAAGGACACTTGTCAAAATGGCCAACATGAAAATGAGGAGTGAAAGACTAACATTGTTGGGAAGGAATCTGATGGGAGGGTAGGAATGTTTCTTTTGGAGTAAGAATTAAGACTCTCAGATTAAGCAACTTGAAGTGCAATTAGTGAAAAAACCCAATTTGTAAATAGCCTGTCAGGCTGATGAGCTAAACAAGTGTTAAGCAATGAAATACTGTCAGTTGAAGTCAAAGTTGGACAAGTTGGTGCAGACAGACATATGACCACCTGATGGTTGCAAGGAAAGGCATAAAACTGTAGAGCCAGTGGTGGTGGCTCTATAGTTTAATGTAGAGCTATCACCAATGTTAAGCCCCATTACAATCTACATCTGCTCTGGAACAGAGAGCCTCACCTCCTTCTGAGAATGAAAATTCATTATAAACTCCAAAATTCCCATCAGTATAAAAATAGATTTCTACTTCCTTACCTTCTTCCCCATTGCACTGTTCATATCATGATTTATCCTACAATTTGCAACATTATATATAGCCTCAGACCCCTATATCACAAAGCCCTATATCTATGTAAGCTCCCACAGCAAAATGCAGCACAGTGATATTAACTGAGAAGAATAAGAAGAAACACTTTTGATGAAAAAGATGAGATACCATTTGCAAAGAACTGAACAGCTAGAAAAGTAATAGTCTATTAAAAGAGAAAGGTGCTAATATGCAATGTGGAATGAAGAGGCTACAAGACTGACAGCTGTAATCAAAACAATGCAAAGAGGTCCGGCTGTGGAAAGAAGAAATTTATACATGTGAAAAGACAGAAGGTCTTTTCCATTCCAAAATTCATCTAATTAGGAACTCAGTATACTTTAAAAGAATGGAAGAGTATGCAATGCCTCTCTGTTAAAAGCTATTTTAATAATAAAAACTATTATGGTGGATCTTCCCAGTCACAGCCTGTCACCTGCATGCAAACTGCTGTGTTCCATTAAAAAACATTTCCTAAAACCAAAGCAGAACAAACCTCAAACATCTGAGCATTGAGGACAGGAGGAAAAAACATTTTTACAGCACTAAAGAAAAACTCTGAAGCTTCATTATGGTACTAGGATAGGTGAAAAATGGCTTGATTCTAGAAACCATAATCCTGTCATGGCATCAAACGCCAAATTATTAAGTGCACTATACAAACTTACACTTTTTAAAATCTTTGTTTTTTAAAAGGGGTCTTGATTTTTTGTTCTATTCCTCTCTGTTATCATGACTGGTCAAGTGGAGGCTTGCCAGGGACTGTCACACAGAGCTGTGTCACTGGTCTCCAGTTCCCAAGTGACACTGTTGTTCCGTGCTTGGCACGACAGGCACTGAATCTCCATAAATAATTGTTCTGATAACAGAGACACAGGACTATAGTTCTGTTCAGAGAGTTTGCTGGTCACAGGGAGTGGGCAGATGAAGGATGCTTTTATTTACACACAAAAATCTTTGTCTTGACCAAGAACAAAGGGAAAGGATATACAGAGAAAGACCATGACAATTTAACGAGGACTTGTTCCTTTGAGGGGACAAAGCTGGGGCTGACAGGCAGTGCTGGTATTACACCATTACAGCAGTTTATATGGTACTTCTTTTGGAAATAAACTGAGTATTCACTCACCACACCACCAAAACCACCTGTTTTATACACACAGAATGAATTTTATTAAAACATCAGGAAGAAACAGAGGAAAGCAAAAGAGGAAAAAAAAATATTACCATTTGAATAATTTTGAACAATGAAGAAAATACACAAGAAAAAACTGCTATCACTCAGCATTTTTATTTACATACAGATACAAATTAATAAAAAGGCAGAGTTTCTTCTTCAAGACTGCTAACCTGCCATTACACAGGGAGGGAAACTGGCTTCCACTCAACTGCTTATGCTATCACACGTACACGAGGATGGAAGTTCATTCTTGCTTCCCTCATGCTCTGCAAGCCCCACAGAGGCAGGGAAAGAGAAAAAAAGCTTGGATGACAACACAGTACTCAGAATAGACTAGCCCTAAGCTTATCCCTCAGTCACATTGTGCAAATTGCATCACTCTCTGCTCTACTTTTATATTGACATTACTGAAGACTGAGAGAACTCAAAAATAGCCATTTGCTCCTCATAAAGAAGCTGCTGGATAACTTTCATTCATCTATGCTGCTGCTCTCCATGCTGACTGCACTCTTGGCTTTCCATGAGAGAATCAGAACTGCAAACACACCCAAGACTTCAGTACACCATGGTTTTACATAGTGATCAAATGATGTAGTCTTACCTTTCTCTCCTTTCAAAATACTAACACTAGGCTTTATTTATTGGACTGAGACTGAGCCCAAGTTCTCAGAACTAACAACAATCTTAGTTCTATTTAAGATTAGTTCATGGATCAGAGTCTTTTTCTGGAAAATAAGCCCATTGTTATATACTATAGCTTCATAAATTAACTCAAACCCAGGATAGCTGTAAAATGTATAGCAGCATCTCCATTTCACAACTTCCTGACTTACTTGGAAGTATTTCAGAAAAAGATCATGCAATTAAAAATGCTGGCAGCAGAACCATCTCTAACAATAGCTAGGGTAATTAAGGCTTGGGAAGAAAAGAAGAAGC
The DNA here is from genome assembly GCF_047830755.1 of Zonotrichia albicollis. NCBI lineage: Eukaryota > Metazoa > Chordata > Aves > Passeriformes > Passerellidae > Zonotrichia > Zonotrichia albicollis. The sequence goes on along the minus strand of NC_133825.1, from coordinate 27,945,088 downwards.
ACATACATTTATGAACTATGGAGTCTAATGACTACATATGAAATATGGTATTATCTCTCCTAATTATACAATGCTAAGCTTAATTATCTGAAGATTTATCTGGGTGTACTTAGTGGCCCCAAAACCTTTAGCATTTCCCCTAAAAAGTCAAACGTGCCCATCTGTTTCTGAGCTACTCAACAAACAGAATCAAGGTATTAATTTTAAACCAGCATTTTGAACACAGCTATAATAGAATAGATCACTTATCTTTCCCGTGAGGAAGGTCTGTGTGAGCGGGGAACTAAAAATACTCCTTTATATACACGTGTGTGCACATATAACTACCAATGTCAAACTGAACAGATTCAAAACCTTGCACTATCTCCAAACCATGACATATTTACCTCTTTTCACTGATGCATTCATTTCATAGTTTAAACCTGCTATTTCTATTGCACAGAACTACCCTTGTGAAAATTATTGGGACACAGTGGGGGCAAGATGTATAGGAAATTCCTCAAATGCTACAGCACCTCAGTATCTGTTAGGATTCCATTCAAACTAGTCATATGAAGCCTTAGGGGAGCTGGCATGCAGGCAGATTTAGTTATGATGGTTTGTCATTCAATAAATCCAGCAGTATTAAAATAATCTTTGAAGCGACTTGCGATGTCTATTAGTGTATGTCAGTTATTAAGCAATTTTTCTATTGGTATTGGATCAGAAAAAATACTGCCTCTTACAGAACAAGACATGAGGGTGAGAAAACAGTTGGAGCAAAAATCAGACTCATTAATAACAAATCTATAATCACACCATAAAATAAACAGTTTCAAACAAAGAATTCTCCTGGCTGTTGATCTCTTAAATACTAAATACCCAGCATTCATTAATAATATGAATAAAACAAAACTATGGATAACAGTAGATCGCAATTTTTGTTCAATAGCAGGGCACTTAATTTTCAGGTCATAAAAGAACTTCAATCACTGCAAACTCCAAAGACAAACTAATTCTGAGGACAGTTTCTTATGTCAAATGCACAGATCCAAATTCAGTATGAACGTCAGGATCTTAAAATATGAACAACACATAGTTTGTGGGAAGTAACATAAAAAAAAAATTAAACAAAACAAAGATTTAAATGTGCCACTCCTTTTTAAAATGATGAAAATGGAAGTAGACAGTACCACCGGCATTTCTCCTGTCTCAGTCATCATGTCATACAATTACCCCACAAGCTTACTGGATTTTGTTTTAGAATCACTACTTTCTTTGGAAGGTGCCTTTTTGATAGTCCTAAAAATTTAGGAACTTGTTTCTTGCTATTTCCAGTCCCCAATTTACTTGCAGCAAATGAAATTTACCCTTCCTTCAGGCAGTAGCACACAAGTGTGGTCTTGATTAAAATCAAACTAACATGTCACAGCTTCCAGTATTTTCAGTAAATAGTTCATTCAGGCCTAAAATCTTGTTCCTGCTTGCTGGAGTTAAAAGTTCAACTCAAGGACTGCAACAGATGTCTACCCACATCCTTAAAAAGACAACTGACTTGCCTGGTGCTGTCAGGGAAGTCTACAGATGCCTGACACAACATTGGAACTTTAAATATGCAAGAGCCTGCATTCCCTATCCAGGGCAAATGACTTATATACAGATTTCACAACAGAAGGTATTTGTAAAAGTAAAGATGAGGAAAACTGACAGTTAATAGAGCTGCTACAAGAGCATCTTGTGGACAAAACACCTCTAATAATGTTTTCATACCTCCAATTTTTTCCCAAATATTTTGTCTTTCCCAATGATTTTAAAAACAGAAAAAATTAAGCAATTCATGGAACACAGGGAAAAAATGCTAAAGCTTACAGCCACTGTCAAAGGTTTAGAAGGCTATGGCCTTGGCTAACATTATTGATAACTTCTATGATGCCTTTGACCACCATTTTCACATCTACATGAATACATACACACACACACACACACACACACGCTTAAATATATTCTCATATGTCCAGATTTGTGTAAACACAAAGTTGCCACTTTTACACCCTTTTACAAAGTAACACAACGCATAGTTACATCATTCAATATATCCAAACGTAACAGATTTTACATGCAACAACTGCAGGCAGCCATGAAAAGACTGAGCTTGCACTGCACAAAAGTACACTTGCTCCTGGTGAAGATGGATGGTTACATCTTATAGGTCAACTTGTTTGATTTTACGACCAGGATATCTCTCTACTCTTCCCAGAGGCAACTTTAAAAAGTTGTTCTCCCAGTTCCCAAAAGACACACTCATCAAGTTCTAATATTAATGCTTTACTCACCAATGCTGCTCAGAGAACTGCTGCTTTCTGAGTCAGAAGGCATTATGGACAGCACACTGTAAGTAGACCCTAGAATCAGGAAAATAAAAATAGTATTAACTTCCCCTTTTCCTCTTTCCAAACAAAGCTATGATTCATTTCCTTGATACTGTAGGTGCCATATAAATTAACTAAAATTACTACAATTATTCAAATGACTAAATTAGAGAGAAGACACATCACTGAAACATAAAAATCTAACAAAGTATAACTTCACTGCGCACTTTTTGTGGCAGAACACCATTTTGGATAACATGGTAAAAATGAGTTCAGCAAAATACTAAGTATATCAGTTATTTCAGACAGACTGAAAACACAGTTTCAAGTCTCTAATAGAAGATTAGGAGTGATACTTGTGACAACAGTGGCAATCTATTTTGGTTTCTCATGTCTTTACATGTACCAACTCCTAATTCATTGTGTAATTACTTGGTATTCTTCTTCTCAAACTTCATTCAGACTTAAAAATTTCATTTAATTTGTAAATAAAATTTGCTTGCATCCATCTGCAACTTTCAGTATCTGGTCTTAAAAGCAAGGACCCACAAAGCAGCAAGTTTACTCATGTATTAATAGATCAACAGACAGCGAAGCCCTTTGGTTTAGCCATTTTAGAAGAACGCCAGATTTTATTTACCAGAAGAACAGGTCCTACATCAAAACATTAACCAAACAGCTCCACCATCCCTCACAGACAGGATAAACACACCATGGTAGAAAGACAGGCAATGATTATGTACAAAAGCCATTAAATCTAGGCTATTTTCAGCACCTGCCAGGATGAAAGAGCTGTGCTCACAACAGCCAAGCCCTAAGGCTGCTTCAAAAATTTCAGGAGCTCGCTTTGCTAGAGTCCCTCCTTCTTATATTCCAATATTTCTCTCTTCTAGTTTCTTTGAAATGAAGAAATAAAAACTGAGAAGCAGCAGGAATAACTGCATAGAATAGACTGAAGGAAGGATAGGCTAGAAAATAAAAAAGAAATTAATTTTTGTTCATCTCCTCTGCTTCTTGCTAGAGAAGAGCATGACATCTGTAACTACATGTAACTAACTATGATGCTAGATGAATGAAAGCCAAGATTTGATAAAATAATTTTACTAACACAAGTAATAATGGAAAAATCAATTCAAAAAAGAAAAAAATTGAAAATAAGCAAGAAATTGCATCTTGAAGCAGACTGTTTAAACTGAAAAATCTCTATGAAAAATGATTTTAAATATATTTGGTACAATAATTCTATTCAATTGTACGGGATCTAATTTTTTTGTTTTGTTCAAATTCTTAAACAAAATACAATGAGTACATCACTGACACACTGGCTTGAGAAAAAATCCACTGCACCTTTTTGCTTCTATTTCAGACATTTTCAAATAATAGAAATTTAGCTGTATTCCTATTTATTTAAAGCTTATTACAAGCTAAATAATTTCCACATTAGTTACACTTAACCTCCTTGCATATCCTAAACTCATTGCAGTATTGCCTTGCAGTATTTCTTGCAGCCTGGACCTAGACTGACTAGAATCACAAGTTGAAAAAAACAAATCAATATATTAAACAGAGTAGGACATCTTTATGATAGACCACACGTACTGAGATTGTATCAAAAATGTGTGGGACTCAAGCACAACAAAATCTTGTGCCAGGAAGTGATATTTAATTATGCTCAGCAATTGAAGGTAAAATCGCCCAGTTCCTCTAAAAGATTACACAGCAGTTCCACACCTAAAGAAACTTGTAGCATTATTAGGTGCTTTTGCTTTTAAGAGTGAAGAATTAAAAGATTCAAAATTCTCATCATCTTAAATGATCTTCATTTTATTTATCTTTGAGAAACTAATCCTCTCTGTCTTCTTGTCCTGCATTACAAGCCAGAGACAGGACTTCAGATGAGTTAAGTTCTGCTCTCTGGAATGGACAGAAAGGTTTTGTGAAGCTGACTTCATCAATGGAGAAATATGACTCTCCAAAGCCATGTTCTTAAAACATTAGCTCATATTTGTAGACACAAGATCCGGCATGCATGGCATGCTATCAAGAAAACCTACAATTGTGAAGAGGGGAGGAATCGTCTGACCCATTCATAATTCCTCACTTACAATAACAACAACAACAACAATCTAGTCACATTGTCTGGTTTCGTTTTGTTTCTAAATTACACAGGGTACAAGTTCATTATCTGTAACAAGTGCCACCTTTGTCATCAGAAGCATTAGTATTAGTAAGCATCAGAAACAACAATCAGGTCCCTACACAGCTGTCACAATATTAAAATTCATCTTGAGGTACTGTACTGACATACATCTTTGTATTAAATCCAGGCTAAAGTGGCATTGCGCTTGGCATATTTTGCTTGATCAAGCTAGCAATACATCATCGGTACCTGCAAATGCTTCAAGAAATATTTCCCCACTCATTAGGATGCCTCCTCACATAAATGAAAACACTCAAGATCATCTCAACAACAATTTAGATACAGGGTAAAAAAAAAAAAAAGAAATAAAAGAAAAAGGCACAGGTCAGTTTCTACAACTAAAGGCACTAGAACACCCTGATTATTTGTAAGCTGCACAGCCATGGTATTTTAATTAACTTGTTGAAAATTCACCTTCCCCCAAAAGAATTTTCCACTTTATTTCCTGTTCTTACTGTTTGCTGACTGTCCATCTTGTCAAATTGCGCCAAAAGAAGATCTGAACATTAAACCCAGGAAGAAGTCAAACACTTTTTTAGATAAAGGTTGAAAGCGCTTCACACCTAGCTCACAGGCATTTCTCCACACTTTTCCAAATAGTTCACTTTAATATTTTTCTGTTAGTATTCACTTTGCGTACTGAAATCCCCCAGTGGTAAAACTTGCTACATTTGATTTCAATTCACTGATTTATAATAATTGCTGACATGTACCTAAAGTTTAAGACTACACTTGCAATGACAGGATTCTGAGAAACACAGTAGAATCTATACTATACCTACTTAAAAATAGAAATAAGAAAAAACTCTAAACCCAACAACTACATCAAAAAGAAAACCCCAAGAAGCACAAGCAAACCAAAACCCAAGCATATCTTCTACAGATTCACATTCACATGGCGAGGGAAAATACATGACCATCCTGTCTTGACATGGCAGACTTGCTTTCTCTTTTACTTATCCAGACATAAGCTTTGGATCAGCTCCTGGCTGTATTAAACAACTTTGGCAGAGCACAGGGATTTAGAAACTGCTATACTATATACTTGAGAACCTTAAGAATCTCATTTCCTTCTATTTTCAACAACTAGAGCAAGTCAAATTTCTTTAAGTTATTACTGTCTTTATTAATCAGATTACAGGAAGGCCACTTAAGAGCTCACAAATTCAGGAACGGAACTTGTTGCTTAAGTGCGGAAGCCACCTCCAGGGACAACAAAGAACTGTGTTCCAGTTTGCCTTCATCTTTCACACAACAGCCACACAGAAAGAGTGATACATATTTTACTTGACAAGAAAGAAAATGATGGTGGAAACAGGAAAAAAAAAAAAAAGAAAGAAAAAACCTAGAGAAGAGTTACACATCCTGAGAAGACTGCAATTGTCTAAGCCAGCAATATCCTCATCAGGAGTATCAAATCAAATCACTGGTGGAATTAAACCAGTCATACAAAATCAAAACAGAACATTTCTCTCTTCTTTCTAACTTCTGAATTGTGAAACACCATGTAACAGTGGACATCACCTGTTCTTAAAGGAGAAACAACAAAAAGCCAAGCCAGCTGTCTCCAAATAATGTCTCCAAAACAAGCTTGAACTTGGTACCTTCTTTAAGAAAGCAGTACAAAGCATCAAGTATGATATCTGAATGACTTGTGAGAAAAAATACAGTGTTCAGATTAAGAGAAATAAGCTGTCAACTGGCAGCACTACACAGAAACTTCTCATTCTCCTCCACACAAATACACAGGCTCTGCTCACAGCTCTAAAGCACAGTGTATCCCAGGGGACTGCAGTGGCCAAAGAAGGGACAGGGACTCACCTTTGCAAAATTCATTGCATATACACTTTTAATCCTCTAATTATTCCCTGCCCCCCTTATCTTACAACTCGACTCAAAGAAGGAACTAAACTGTGTCACTACAGTTCTTCTCTTCAATAAACACCCTCAGCACAGGGCCAAAGAGACAAGTATACTGAACCTGCTTCAGTGTGTGAAGAACAAGGGGGTTTACTCAAGGAGCATGAGGTGTTTTATCTCACTTGATGGGGAGTGCTCAGATCTTGGCTGCACAGCTCTGGGTAGGTCATCCATCTTTAGGGATGGCATTTACATCTGCAGTAGGGTTGACTCCTAAATTAGGCACAATTTCTAACCAGGAACACTTATGTTAATGTAGGACAGAGACTGGAAGGAGCCTTTGCCCATACAAATTTCTTTAGCTACTTCTCTGTGTTTAAGGATAATGTTAAACAACCCTCCATGCTCCTCAGCTACAAATTTCCGTTGTTAATTGAATTCTGCTCCTCCTCCCACCTCCCTTTGCAGTGCAGTGACTGCCAGCTGATTCAACTTATTGTCAGCAAATGATTTTTCTGACGGAAATCCAATGCACCGGATGAGAGGGCAGCACAAACATTGCTTTATCCACATCTCCATGCACCAAACCAAACAGACATTGGCAGGACTCCCACGTGCTGGGGGAGCAGTTGTTTGATTACAACTGGAAACAACCCAAAATTCAATGTTCCCTTTGCCTTTACACAAACAAAACTGTCCAAGGAGCTCAAGACTACATGGACCTGCCCTGCTGTGTCTGAAGCTATTCTTTCTAGGGCAGCCTGTGCACCCAGGTTTGTCACCAACCACAGGACATGGTCACTGCTTGCAAGCTGTGTGAAATTCAGACACTAAATTCTGATCTCATACAAAACCTTCAATGGAGTATTTGCTTCCACTTGTGTCACACTTATTTCAGATGTTTCACAGCCATTTACCCAGAAGGATATGAGCAACTCCAAGAACAAAGGTACAAACTTAGCAGTAAAGGTCAAATAGAAGTAGATGCTATTTCACCAAAAGTTTGCTATTTCTTCCCTGTCTGCTTTCAGGCACAGCTTTGTTATTTATTCTGTGTATCTATTTTTAGGACACCATGAAAACTAAATGAACATGAAATGGCTTTTTAAATAATTAAGCAGCTCAAACTCCACATTTTTTTTATTTCCCAAATAGCTTGGTCTGTAACAGTTTTACAGAAGTGGTGAGGTTCAAAAAATTTATTTTCCTTTTCAATAGAAAAAACTTTTTATAACAAGGTATTAATGAGGTATTTAGATATTAATATTAAAAGAGCTGTTTGGGAAAACAGCTGCTTTACTGTTTAAGTCAATCTGGAATTCTAAGTGATTACAAATACACTCTTGTTAAGGACAGAACACTTCACACATGAAAAAGGACTGAGGCACCTTTCTCTGAAACATTTAGTAAAAATGAACCTAAAGTCAGATTTAAGTAATAATCATGATTTAATATGACAATTTATGTTAAGGCCTAGATTCAAAAAGTTGCCAGAAGCCAGAGACATCCATAAAGATGCCCTGAATTCAGTTCCTAGCTGTCAGTCAGTACAGCATCAGATCTTCAGCTATCAAAAACAATGCTAGACAAATATCTGTAAAATTGCTATTTTCTTAGCAACATCTGAACAAGAGAAATATTTACTTCCATAAGCTTATGCACAAAAGGCAGAGAAAAGAGTAACTGAATATGAATTCTTCAACCTCAGTATTTAGTGCAGATGGGAAACATTCGAATTTAAAATCAAGTTCTAGTAAAAATGCAGTGCAGGTAGGTGAAGCAAATTATCTTATATTTCAGCTTGCGGATTGCACATGAGCTGATTATTATCAATGCAGCAGTGCTGTCTTCTGTTCTAAAACATGATGCGGCACTACAACTATCTTATCAAACAACTACCAATTTCTTATTAATTATTTTAATTTTTGTTTTTAACACAGATGCTTTAACAATTCCTATTAATATATTCTGTGGAATCCATTGCACTTCACGGGTAAAAAGGCAAAGGTATCCATTTTTTCTTCCTTCTAGCTATCAGGAACATTTCAGTTGTCTGCTGGATCATGTATGATAAACCTTGCTGGATTATGTATGATATGCTGGATTATCTATGATAGCATCGCCTGATACTATCTACCTTTTTAAACTCATTAAGAACAATACAATCTTATAATACTATCTATTTTCTCTGAATATCCTGATTTTTATAACCCTAGCACACTGGCATGGGCCAAACTTCTTATTCTAACAAGAGCCAGAACAAAGTAGATGGAATGCTCTTCTCAGAAAACAGCCCACTACTACTGAAGAACCAAACCAGCAACTGACTGAAGAAGTTACTTACACAATACCTCCTCATATGAGCCTGATGTTTCTAGTCTGGAATCCTCATTTTGCTACAAGTTACAAACCAGTTCACATCCTCTGCTCTTAGGACTGCAAGAGAGGTATCAACACAACCAGTCAAACCTGGACTATGTGGGAGTCACTACTAAATGTGCCTCCTCTGAAATTACGAGTCATGTTGGGAGATTTGACTTTTCCAACCCATGCATCTCTCAAAAGAGCGGTTCCTGTTACTTGTGTGACATCTGGCATAATTCTCAAGAAGCTTCCTTGCAAACTTGAAAGGAGATGCATACTCCCCAGCTAAGCCCTAAAAAAATGAATTCTCTCTATATAGCTCTTCATAGCATGCTTCAATACTCAACCCTTACTCAGAAAAACACAAGGGGAAAAAAATGTCCCCAGATGGTTCCATTAAGCTATGTTACAGAAGGGTTTTAAACTCAATTTTTTTGTGTTGTTACAATGGAAAAAACTATACACACTTTCATACAGAAGAGCACTTAGATCCAAGCTTCGTCTGTCTCTGTTTATAGCAGTTTTTACTTAAAATGCTAAGAGAAAAGATATAACTAAGCTAAACAATTTGATTTGAATCTTCTTGTCGCCTTGGCAAGTTAATTTTATTCCTTGACACTCAATTTCATTTAAGATAGCAAAAGTAAAGAAGAACAAAAACCACAGCTTTTTCCCCTCCCAGTGCTGTAGATAAGGAAATCCTACTGCCAGCAGTAATTCCATATTAAACACATACATATTTATTCTGTAGGCATAGAGTACAAAACTCTGCTCAGTAAAAGAGAGGTCAGTCCTTGTCACATAGAGACTTCAGGCCCAAGTCCTTTTCAGGACATCTGCAGTTACAGGAAGGTCATCAGAACTGTGTGAAGCTACTTGCACACACCAAGTACCACAGACAAAGGAAATGTCAAATCCATGGCCAAGTGACCAAGACCCTTCTGAAAACCCAGACAGATTGGAGCAATTATTCTGTGTGCATCTATACAGGATCTTTCCAGAAATCTATCAGTTTTCACAAAGCTAATAGCTTCACCAGAACTCTTGCAAGTTCCAAGCACTGCTATGACCTCAGAAGGGGCAGAGAAAGTAACAATATCAATTAAGAATATATTTGATCCACAGACTGTATTTTTTCCAAAGACAAACACACAGATATAAAAAAGAAACCACACCTACACTCTCATTCAAACAACACAACGAAGTATGTCCTTAATTGCTCTGCTGTACTGAGTGATTATTACAGGAGTCTATTACCTATGAACTATTTACAAAAATAGCTTGCTGCAGAAATCCCCAGGCATGAACTTCATGCCTCTTCTGGTTACAGCTACACCACCCACAAGAACTGCCCATCCCTCACCGGAGGTAACCTTTGGCTGTGATAGGGCAGTGACAGCCCGATAACCTCAGCCGCTGGTCGTGTGTGAGCGGATCTCTCCCTGACACACACAGGGAATACACCGAAAAACAGCGCTTAAGCTTCCTAAAGGCAAAAGTAACACATGTAACTAAACAGAACTGAAAGCCATCTTCCTCCAAGTAACAGAGTGCTCATGCATACACATGCTCACTCTACCTAGGAGCTGAGACTGCTGGAAAAATAGCAACTCATGTGGAAGCAATTATAGCTCCAACTCCTGCTTTTTGCCTCTTCTCTGGAGGACACCAGTGCTGCTACTTCTCCTTCTCTCTCAGTCATGGCAGGACAAGGAGGAGACAATGTTCCCAGCCTCTGCCGTGGCTTGATAGAGTGGGGAGGCAGCCACACAGTGCTTTTCACCATCAAAGGAGTTTCCTTGCTTATACACAGATGTTCCTAGTGGCCTCTTAACAACAAGACCCTGTATGGAGACTAAAACCAGTTGGGTGTCTAGAGAGGATGTTTCCTACATAGCAACGGTATCAACATACTAAACTGGCCTTTGAGCTTTTTTGCAGTTATTATTTTGGGAGAAATGCAACTGCTGCAAGGGTAGCAAGTCACCTAGTGCCTAATGACTTAGTTAGGACCTTTCAAACCAACAGGTCTGGGTTACCAAGCAATCAGTTACTGTGTGTACACACAGCAATAGGTGGGAACTTGAGGCCCTAGTGAGAGGCAGGCAGATCTTACTAAGGGGAGGATTTCTAGAACCCAAATTTTTGCTGTAAGAGCAACTTTAAGTGCAGGGGGGAAAGGGGTGGCAATGCTGGCAATACAGGCAGCCAAATGCTATTGGCTCTATCAATTCTGGAAAAAGTTTTAAAGCTTAACAGTGTACTGATAAAAGCCTGAAATCACACTCTGACAGGAATTAATAGCATTAGCATTACTTGACACCACACACTAAGCTGTAAGGAGTGCAGCTGACTTCCTTGGGGTCTGTGGAAGAGACACAGGCAAAAAATTCAGCACACGCACTTGACGTCCAGCATGCTACTCCAAATGCAAGTATAGTACCCTAGTCCACTAAGACAGAAGTGACAGAAGAAAAGAAGAAAGACAGAAAACAAGACTACAACACAGAACATGGCATATTGTACAGCAGAAGTCAGAGCTGTTGAGGGGAGAAAGAGTGGCCTCTCCCCCAAGAGAGGTGACTAAGACAATAAACAAGTCAAGGCTTGTCATGACTGGGAAGTCACCTGCCTGAAAGAAAGGTCTGGTTTCTCCTTAACCATTTCGCATCTTTATTTGCTCCTCTGCTCCAAAATGAAGAGGCTACCTCCCCATCAGCACCACTTGGCAGGCATGAAGATGGAGTGGGGACAGTTTTAACATTCAGGTTCACCTACTGATGACAGCACAAACATGCCCTCAAACATGCCACGTGGTTGGGCATAGCAAACTGCAACACTGTGCAACCTCTTCATTTAACCAAATAAACACCCACATTTCATTGATTCCACATCAGTAACAGAAGAGCCAGTAAATGTTCTGTCTCCAAAGGTAGCCTTGAGCAGGCTTTGCTGTGCAGGCTTCATGGCTGGCTTGGACACTTGTCTTCTACTGGCTTTCGTTAGATCTTTTTTCCTTGAACAGGTTCTGCAGATATTGGAGGTTTTCCTAAAGGAGATGGCATCAATAAAACCAGCTGCCACCAGGATCAAGTGTTCCATTGTGCTTCCCATTTCAACAATAGTTATGAGAATAGTGATGTTAATGGTGCAGAGGACAGAAAAAAACATGAGAACGTTAGTGGGTTTAAGGAAAAAAAGGTAAACATTCATTGCATCCAGTGTTTTCCTCACATACAGCTTCCAGCATGAAACACTGACATACAGTTAAGCACTAACTAAACTATAATCAAAACCAAGTCCTATAAACTAAGAAAAGGCTTCCCTCTAAAAAACTCCTCCTAAAGCCTGAAGTGGAATGAACACAAACACCAAATATTTGAAAGACATTACAACAAAGACCAAATTCAACTACTCTGGAACATGAGAAACTGCTTAGGAAATAACAAAGAAGACACAGGTTCAGAACCATCACCATTTATCACAGTATTAAATCTTCCATCATGAACTACAGCCATCTTTGTTACAGCAACTCTTCTCAACAAGACATTTTCACCACTTTTTTCTTTATCCTCTGATAGTACTGCTGCTGTTACAGAGATATTCTACATTGCCATTAGATAAAACAAGAATATTCCAGACATTCAAATTACAAACAAGTGGATTACATTCAATCACAATTTTCCCAAATCCACCTTATGTTGCTGCATGATTTTACTGTTAAGAATACAAAGTAGTAAAAAAAAAAAAAAAAAAAGAAGGAAGTCTTATTGTGTAAACAGAAGCATGTAAAAGCAAACAAGCAAACAGGTGACTGGAGCTCAGCTCAAGAGTTTCATCTTTCCTAGGAGTGGTATGAACCACAAATTCCTCATAGGAATATTCAGCCCTACATCTTCTCTCTGCTTGGATAATATCTTCCAAAAATTGACATTTTGAGTACATTAGAAGATATGTAAAAAACAACTGTGAATATTAGTTTGGATCCATTAGAAAGCAGTTCACATTTCAAAATCCACACTGCAACAAATCTCAAAAGGGTTTTAATTTGTACAAAAGCATATAACTATCTCTTTCTTTCACAAATAACATCACAGGAAAACTTCAAAGAAAATTTAAATTCTTCAACTAAAAAGAGGATTGATAGCATGTAGCTCTTTAAATCATTGCTTTCCCTTCCCTGCTACCCTTTACCCCGATGGGAAAATAAATCCTGCAACTTTTCACTTAAGGGCTAAATTTGCTTTTTAATTAAAGATGCTTGTGCTGATTCTGTTTTATTTAAAATGCAGAGATCCTCCAAAAATACTTAATAAATCATTAATTTTAAAAAAAGTACAGAATTAAGATAATTGAAATAAGTGAGGGGAAAGAAATCCAAGCCACTGAAGAGATCCTGAAGGTAAAAAAAAAAATCAACCAAACAAAAATGCCAAACACCCAGTAACTTGTTCCCAACTAGAGGAAACATTTATGACTTCACAGACTTTCACAGAGGCTCAGACTTTTTCTGATCAAGAGCAAAATCAGATTACCTACATGGTGCTACTATCTTCTGTATGAGGACAATGGGATGAACCAGAAAGATTTAATCCCATGAGTACTCTTATTTTTTGGCATGTTCTCTGTCTGTATCCAGTTCCATCTCCTGACAGGTGAGACTTTGAGGTTGGTCATATTTATTTATCCTTCAGCTTCATAAAGCATGCTTCTCTCCATTCTCTGGACAGATTATCAGAGGGAAGAATCTCAATGCACAAACGCATATTGTTTGATAAAACAAATAAAACCCAACAAGCCCTATTCATCCACCCAAACAGAGCTCCTGTCTCAGCCCCCTGCACTATTAACAAGTCTAAGCATCAGAGTTCTATAATATAATAGGCAATACAACAAAGTTGTTACCTTCAGGTAGGCTAATAGGGAAAAAAAAAACCAAAACAAAACAAAACCAAGGAGCTGATCAATATTTGCAACTACCCAAGATGCACCATGCAGAAACACCCTCCCAGGAATACAAAGAACTTTACAATTTAAATTTGAGCTCAGTTTGTATATAAGATCATCTAGAACCTGTTCATTCTACATTAAGAAGTTGGCCCATCAAAAAGCACAACTTTAGGTGCTCTTTGGTGACACCATCAGACAGCAATTATCACACATAAAGAGAAGCCATCAGCAAAGTTTTGAAAAACTAAACCCTGAATATCTGAGCTACCATGGCCCTTTGAAGAGATGAGCAACACCCCTTTACTAAAAATCTGCATCAGGGAAGTATGTTCTTCTGAACAAGTCAGAACAAGCCCTGCCTGGTTACAGAACTTACCTCCTTCCTGCTACTGTCAGGCTGAACCCCTGTAATCATCCCTGGAAGTGCAAATACTAACCATGACTATTAATCACTTGACATTTAGGCACAGCAGACCAGCATCATCTGGTTTTCAAGGCAGGATGATTCTAGTCACAACTTAAGTGTTTTTAAAATGTCACCTCCCCGGTTCCTCAGCTCGAGCAAAAAAGGACAAGTATTTGCACAGATTAAATGATCATCCACTGATTCATGCCTGCCTGGCAAGCAGTGCTCCCTGGGCAGAACCCATCAGAAACCAAGTGCTGGCAGATTGGGAATTGGGATGCTTTGTCACACACAGAAACACAACTGCACATTTATCATCTACACAAAGTAAGAGCAGATACAAATAAAAGCAATATACAGCAAATAAACAGCAGTGATAATAGACAGCTAAAGATATCACAAGACACAAAATGATTCAAAGAAATTGTGGAGATAAACATTCAAATTGAAAAACTAAACACAAAACAACCGTTATGTTGTACTGGCACATCTCCTGAGGCACTAGAATTTGCTTTGTGTTTTCAAAAGTACAGTGGATCTTACAAAGCATCCCCCTTCTACTGGATGGGAAAAAAAAACCCAACTACTAGAATCAGTAGAAACAGGGTAAGGAAATCCACACTGCACCAGCAAAGTTATTCTTGGTCCATGAGGGCAATGGAAAGCAGCAAACACACAAGATGCCCCCCCAAGCAGTAGAAGTCAGAGCCCTAAGGAACCTGCTGACTCCTGTACTAAACAGAGGTCTCCTATCTTTTTATCATCATCTTTCACAGCTTTCTGAGACCCTCTTGATCTTCATACTAAAGTCAACCTCTATAATTTTCCTACTTTTAATTTTTTGTTTGTCTTAGCATGAAAAAGATTAAAAATTTGATTATTGTGGGGAGAGGGAGCTCTTATGATTTGTATTTTTGGGGAAGAGAATGAAAAGGTGTATTCTGAAAGCAAACAGACCAACATTTACAGGGCCAGAAACACCTTACCATAACCTTGGCTCCAAACACACATATGATAATCTTTCAAAACACACATCACCTCATCAACATCCCTGTCTCCTACCTAGATATCTAGTATTCTATTTTCAAAACCAGAAATCAGGTCTATCTCTTACACTTTTCAAGAAATGAGGTAAGGAAAACACTTGCATACTTCTGGTTTGGCTTTGTTTATTTTTTAATATAGAATACTGTACCTGAAGGATGTATATGTTCATTAAGCAGAAAAAAACTGAAGTCTTAATTGGCAACAAGAGGTGCACAAACACAGGTGGATTGCATATTTAATTCAATTTACCAAGGTGGGCTTTCTGTGTTATGAGTTAAACAAACAGTTGTCACTTGGAGCAAATGACAACAATTTTCTGTTGCAAGCCTTGCACAGAACAATAAGGCGGCTTGATTAATTTCTTTAAAACTAGATTTTTAAAAAAAATTAAGAATGTCACTGTTAATACACAGAAGCAAGATTATGTTTAGGCTTACCTTCCCAAAACTATGATCTATTAAAAAAAAAAATTCCGACTCCTATACCTGAGGTCAAGATCAACAGTATCTTATGCTAAGTGCTCTGGCCTACATTTACAAGAGCATGAATACAGATCTAGTGATGACTGAAAGCATTATTAGTGGTTTTAAAATTCGTTAAAACACACCATGTCCATAGACTATACATGTATTGTTCTTCCCACAAACAATGCAAATAAAGAAGAAAGATAACAGATGGGGTTTCAACAGCCAGACATTTTAGCCAGCAATATTCAACATGAAAAAAACCAGAAATCAACCTTAACAACTGTTAAATTACTGTTTATTTTTCCCAAAATTAATAGGAAACAGAAAGCTTTCTGAGAAACAGAACACTCATAGTAGCTCAGTCTGTTCTCTAGTGGCCATCCATAAACCACTGCATTTTAGTGAGTGGCACAGGCATAGAAAGAGAGGATAAAAAAGAATGGGGAATAGGGTATACACAATACTACCATGCTAATTAACAGCAGGAATAGTTTGGACAAAATGCTGTGGTGTGAAAGGAAATGTTCACCTATCAAGGAGTAATACCCATGTTAACACATGCTTTAGTGTTTTGCTTCCTATGCCAAACTTCCAGGGCACTTGACACCTCCTGTGTCCCTGTGAATAGAAGGTCTAAGCACAGATGGCATGAAGTGAAAATAATGCAAAGAACAAGGGCAGGAGGGATAAGTAGGGAAGTTTTCTCAACTGCACTCTGAACTGTGTTGTGGCACACAAGCTCTCCTGCCACTGTGATCTCATTGTGACAGCTCAGCCTGAAACAGCTCCCAACTTGATAACACCTACAACAAGAAGCAGGTATAGTATAAGAAAAATCCAGAAACCAAATCACAGTCATGTAAAATATGATAAATCTTTAAAAAGTTGGCACCTTTTTCATGTAGTTTGGTATTAAGCCAAATTATGTTAACACCTAGACAAAAAAAAAAACAATTTGAAAACCAAAAATTAATGCTAGCACATTGACTTTTTTCTACTAAAAACTTCCAGCAAACTCAAAGCAAAAGAATATCCTGGATAGAATGCCTACAGTTGCAATGTAGTATGCATATGTTCTCTACAGGTCTAGTCAAGCAACACCAAAGCTCTAAAAGTGTGTTTTAAGAGAAGTAAGATTCATGACCCATGAGCCCTAAACAACAAATCACAACTTTTGTTTTAAGAAGTCCTGTTCCTTCTGTCCTGTGTTTAGTTGTCAACAGCAGAATATCTGTCAGCATGGCTTGTACACACAAAGAAAACTAGAATGACAGAACCCACTCTTATTACCAAGACAGAAGCTCCAGTATTGTGGTATTGTGGTTGTTAAAAAGGCAGGCCAATAAAATTCTGCTTATTGTCTGAATGGAAATACTAAAAAGCAATGTCGCAAAAATTTTCTGAGAGGGATGCTGAAGAGTGCTTTTAAATTGCTGGACAAAGGGATGAAATTGAAAACCTGGAGAAACCTGATCTACAGCCGGAGACAATGCTCATTTGTCTCAATATTCCTGTTTCTGCTCAAACAACAAATACTCTAATGCGAAACACAGAAAAAGAAAAAAATTACTTCCCACATAAATTCTATGTCTCACATAAATTAAGTTCTATGTCAGTGAAGCAAACAGTAAAGGCACATTATCTCCATCCCTGTATTTCCCGGCAGACTGAAAAAGCTGCTGACCTCAAATCTTAGTCTTCACACCAAGCTGACAGAGATCCCCATTCTGTTTACTTTTCATCAAAACAGACAGAAGATCTCTTTATAACTTGCAGGAGACACGGGCTCCTCAGAAGCTGAGCCTCAGCACAGCACCAGCAGAAGACAACTGCTGTGCACCATCTAATGCTTATTTTCATCCTCAGGGACTTTTCTTTTGGTGTGGAATAAGAAGCTAATATGCAGGATGAAATGCTACTCATGTTTCCAAAACTTTGAACCTTGTTACTTTATTGCAATTTGCTCATTTTGAAATCTGTTCTCACAACTGAAATACTACAGTAATTATTGCACCAGTTAAAGAACTGAGAATGTGTAATATTTCAGCTTCATACAGCCACTAAAAGCATAATGTCCTTTGTCAGAATGTCTTGCAGTGGTGTACATTACAGATGTGTCTAGGAACCTGTGTGTGTACATATAGGTACAAAAAACTCTGGAAAATGTTTCAACATCAACTACACATTTCACTCTTCTAATTAAATGTATTTTTTAAAAAATAAGTTCAACTATGAATGACAGTTTCATAAAAAAACAACACCTCTGAACTGCAGCCCCACTTACGCCTTCATTACACCAGGTCTTCTGGAAGAGCCAGGAAAGCTTCAGAATTGATGATTTCAGCCATGCCCCATTTGACACAAACTGTGCAGAACCAACATTGTGCCAATAAACTTCTACAGCAGAAGCTATGGCACTTACTTCATCTAAAATACAGGCTGCAGAATGTCCAAAACACAGGAACTTCCCCCTGATTCTGCAGCCGCCAGTTCAAGACTTACATACACTGCCGATACAAACTCTGCCATGGGATTTCCAGGAGAAGTTCCACAAGATTTTAAGACAAGGAATAAAATAATGGAGGGTGTGGGAAGGATGATACAGAAATGAAAAAAACATGTCTGAGTACAGTGACTCCCAAAACCTCTGTTCACATACAAATCACTTGCAGAAAACCCTGATGGCAAAGGCAGGTTTGCAATGCTTCCCATTTTCCAGCCTCACCTGGTAGTAAGACTATATCCTCTGTACGTGATTATAAATGGAGGAAGTTATAAATGGATACATCACACCTGCACACTCATTACGTCAACGTTACACTTACAAGGACCCTTCCCTTCTACCAAATTCTACATGACACATGCGGACCAATAACTTGCTTGAAGTTTTTTTGACATGCCATTTTAGCTCCTGGCAACCTGTTACCAGAAATCCCTTAGTTTGTCTCTAGAAAAGCTGACTGCCTGGGAAGCCACACAAGACCTGAAAAGCTATCCAACTGCACCAGGTTCTATACAAAACTAAGAAGGCAATGTGGTTCAAGGAGAAATTACTTCACAGCACATATATGGCAATGGAACATACATCCTGGGTTGGGAGGGACACAAAGACACAAAAAATAACTCTTTTCTCCCATATTTTGCTTTTAATCAGTCTCCCCACAAACACAGGAAGCCAAGGTTGTGGGGACTTGAGCTGAAGAACCTCCCATGCTGCTGAACAGTGAAAGAGGGAAGTAGGTTTTGACACTACCACAACCAAACCACTAAAATACTCTGATTTTGGCCACAGAATGTTTCTCTTCTTCATGCTGCACAATTCTTAATATGAACCTTATAAAGCAAAAGTTGTATTGAATATTCGATTTTGATTTCTCAGTCAAAATATTTTTCCTTTTTTAAAGAAATTTTGGCAATTTATTTCCATTAGTTTCTGCTTGTAAACAGCAATTAGCTGTATTTTACAGCCAACTTACTCAAAAGAATGGCTGAAATAACTGTATTCACTGTTCATCTAACCATAGATAAATGCTATGAAAAATTCAAATCTGCAGAAAAGGAGAGGAGTAACATAAAAGAATTATAAAAGGAAAAAAGAACCATTACTCCATATTTTTCACAACCTTCAACCATTTCCTTTCCAAAACCAAGCAGAAAGCCAGAGGAATACTAACAAAGAGCCCATAAAGATTCTCAACACCAATGCAACCACTCAACTTTGCCATACCTTTCAGTGAAGCCTTACAGTAATCCATTTCTGCTTCTGCTCTCTTCCAACTCATCTTCCTTCTCAACTCCAAAGATTACAGGTTGATTCTACAGACAGTATCTCATATATGCTGCTCCCAAATCCTCCCAACCCGGCTAAGCTTTGTCATTATCACGTTGTTATTGTCTTCCTCATCAAGTCCGTGTTCCACAAACAGGTCTCTGATTAAAGACAGACAAGTCTGCTTAATAACCATAGTCATTATCACCTGGTTTCAGGTGCTGCCTGCATAACACTTAATTTTCCTTATTTCTACTATGTTATAGCTATAATTGTATTTGTTGCCCTCTTCAGCATTGCTTTTGGGATGAATGAGATCAGCAAGCAAGCCCATAACATGAAATAAGCCTTAAGCTTAAGTTAATGCAAGCTGGAAAACAAAAAGTTGGAATAAGAAACTAGGTAAAAAGCACACAGGAAGCATTATTACAAGCAAGCATATTACTTTTGCCAAACACTGCATATGTACCAACATATATTCTACGACTATGATCAAACAATTGAGCTGAGTCCCTGTGATTTAAAAATATAAGTTAATGCTGTGGTGTGGGGGCCTAAAGAAATTACAGTTCTGTATGCTCAACAACCAAGAATTACTGGAACACTGCTAGTCAAGCTTCAGAATGAATTTATATTAAAGTGGCAAGAAGCTACAAAACCAGCACTAACAATCCTAAGAGCAGTATCTGGATAGATAAAACACAAATTCATGTCTGCATGCCAATCAGTTTAGATACAGGTTCAAAATACTTCATGTGCATCCTGGCACAGCAATATTCTTTTAAAGCAACATCTCAGTAATCACTCAGATTTTTGGTTTTCCAACACTTGGAATCATGAGACAGTGTGCATGCATCAACATTTTTCTGTTAAAAATTTTATTCTTGATAGCAGAACATTTGTCAGAACATAGGTCTGGAGAAGACATTCCAGCATTAGTTTTAACTGTAAATGAGTAGAAGCCTTTGCCCAAGAGCAGCTGAAGAGAAGCAGTAGGAAAAAAAAACCACCAAAACAACAACAAAAATCCCACCCCAAGTAACTAACCAAAGAAACACAAACCACTTTCTAGTAAGCTTTTACAAGAAACTCCACTGGTATAAACTGAAACATAAGCAGATCTCCTGCAACAGCACGAACTGGGAAGTCGGCTAAGTCCCCCAGAACCTAGAGCCACATTTCAGCGCTACAAGCCGCACACGGAGCAGGGAGCAGACACTTCCCGGCCAAAGGCCGGCAGAGCAAACACTGCCCGGCCCCGGTGCCCCCGCGGCAGGGCCGCCGCGGCTCGGTCCCCGCGCACAACAAAGGGCTCTTGTTCCACGGCAGCGGCAGGCGGCAGCTGAACCAGTTGGCCCAGTACCCTACCGTGCTCTGTGGCACATCAAAGGCTGGCTGTGACCTAAGCAGACAATTAGGATGTGTGGGTGTAGAGTTACAGAGCTCCAAGAGGTCACTCACGGATGAATTTTAGCGCCGCGGTACAACCCCTTTATAAAGCAGTATTACTGGCTTTGCGCAACCAGCCTTCGGGCTGACCCCAGATCTAGGCAAGGGACTGCAACGCTGCTTGATTTTTTTTTTCTGTATAAAGTTTACTGCAAAATTAAAGTGCAAATCCGGAGATGAGCTAAGTACCTTAAACATATGTATAACAATTTTACTTTGCAAAGATACTGTGTTACCTCCTCTTAAAGAACCACGTAACCAAGCTAGCCAAGGCACTGATGAGGGAAGGAGGGAACAGCTGCAGAGCAATTAGCAAGGACAACAATCACACCCTATCGCCAGACACTCAGGCACAGCAATAAGGTACAACACGCCAGCACAAACAGAGGCTTGTCAGTTCTGTACACATGGTACAAACATAAACCCAAGAGCTACTTCCTCACAAAGAAACCCAGGCATGGTTTGTTCTCTGCAGAGGACACCACCAGCATTAACACCATCTATCCCACCACACTGCACTGCCCTTCTCACCACCTCCATCCCAAGGTGCTGTCACAGGACTATTTCTCCTCTCGGTTCTGCTGCTCCCCCAAACACAACTCTCCTCATTTAACCACCAGTTCCAATCATGCATGCCAGACTCGAAGCAAGAAAAAATTGGAGTGAAGATCACAACATCTCTATACCATGTCAGCCATTTAATCACTAAATGTCACAAAGATAAAAAGTTCCTAGATGATGCAGTAATAAAAATATCAGAACAGATGCTTTCCTTCTTCACTCTTAGTATGGCTCCAGCAGTATGGCTAAAAAAGATTACTTGCTAATCAGAGATGAGTTTGAGTCAGGTACTCCGAACAGTTACACAGCCTTGTGGCAGACCTTCATGCAATCCTGTACTTGGGATTCACAGTGACAACAATCAGTACACAAATCTGCCTATTTTTGTATTTTCAAAATACATTATGTTTGGGTTAAAAATCAACTTCATTTTCCCAATTTTTAAACAATCTTAAAAATTATTATCCCATGATTCAGGTGCTTAACAAAAAGTTTTAAATAAAAGCAGTGAAATCCTGAGGTTTGAAAAAATATAAAAAATATCTTTATGCTTTTGCTTCAGTCCAGCATCTCCTTTCCCATTTAATATGCAGCAGCAAGGAATCACCAAGCCAGGACATTTAACTTCCAAATGCTGCCAAACTGGAATGCAACTGACACTATGAGAAAGCAAATTTTGTTTGCAAATTATCATATCAGGAACTCAGGCACTGGTTTAACAACATTAGGGTCATACTTAATCATCTTAACTCATGCAAGCAGGAATATCTGAATACAACCCAAGAGACAAAGCGTTCTCTTGCTAAAGAGGAGCATATGTTTATGCACCTCGTTAAACTGACTTTTTCAAGTGATGCTGTTTAAGGAAGGTCTTTAGAACTTCCTCGTTTTTTTTTCTTCCTCCTCTTTTTTTTTTTTTTTTTTTTAAGACCTAAAAGATTAGTTTATAGAAACTCACTTCAGCTGAAGAAAAATCTCTAGGGAACAAACAACTGATTTTACAAGTTGAAAAAAATGAAGCAAACAAAACAAACAAAAATATCCAACACCAAAGTTACATTGTAGCACTTGACATGAAATTAATCAAAACGAAACATAAGCGTGTATTTTCCTGCTTTTTCTCTTACACAACTCATTGAACAGCCAGAATTTTCTCTGTTTTCACCAAATTGCATCCCGAGAGCTCTCAGAACGTTGTAATCGTTAATTCCTACACATTTAATTAAATACTTCCAAACCACAACTTTTAGGAGCAGATCTATTTCAGTCAGGACACCATCAGAACATAAGAGTTAAATGTAACAACCTTACCAAGGATAGTGCAATCCCTGTATGGTAGTTCAAGAACTGAACCATCTATTTCTGAAAAACACTCTATTTTACAGAATAAAATTTGATTAATTACACTAATTAGAATATTATACACCCAAGTCAAAGGGATTTAGTATGTTCATGTCAGAGCTACGTTCAATAGCAGTAAACCTCAAAACATAGAACAGCACTATTTTTCATAGCATTCAATAACCTTTGAAATGTTACTGTGATCACAAAAGTTATTTCTACTGCTTTTTCCTTTAATTAAAAAGCCAAAGAGCAATAAGCAAGATGACAGAAGCCAAGAGTAAGATGAAGAGAGAAATAAACCAGATGGCATAGGAATATATTTATATATACTTAAGTTATTCACAAATTAGGAAAAAAGAAATATCAAAATCTTTTCATTTGCCCTATAATCAGTGTTTTTTTAAAAGAGTTTTCAGATATTTTTATGTAAAGAGGATTGTGAATTCTAATTAAGATATAGCTTTAAGCCAGGATCCTCCATCATACAATTAACCTTAAATCCAGCCTCTAGCCAAGCAGGGTACAGATGGAGATAGACAGATGTAATTACAAAGTCCATCAGCAGTAAGCCACTGGGAGAGGTTACAGGCTTTCCTGTATTTCTACTTTGTATTTGGTAGGCTATTTTTATCAAAATATGCCAGGAAGACACAGCTACTGTGATATACTCACAGCACTTTTATATTAGCTTAGGCTTGCATCATATACTTTAAGGCACTAACTTTGAAAAAAATTACAGCTGCACTCTCATTTCTGCAGGCTGCACGTCTCACAGAGCACTAGAGAAGGTATTGCACTCTCAGCTTCATTTCTACCCTTCAGGATCAATTCCTCCCTTCTCTGCTTCAAACCTCTCCAATTGTAAAACTCTATTTTACCACCATTCTGAATCTCTAAAGTGAGATTAACTGTATAAAACACATGATTTTGAACCTAAATTCAAAAAAAAACCCAAAAAAAGGTTGAAGTTGGACCTTGGCACATCATTTCTGGTTTTGTGATGCATGTTCTGCTCTGCTATGGTGTCTGGATGCACATCTTGGTTTCCTCCAAATAATGAGTTGAAGGCTTGTGGAGAGGTTTCCATCATTGTCACTAAAGCCATGCATTCATGGAAGTTCACAACTGTTGTCAATTTTGAGATAAGAGCCAGCAATATCATGATCCATTTAACAATCATCTAAGAACCAACTTTTCACATGAATTTTGTAATCCTACATCTAAACATGGTATAGCAACTAGAACTCAACTATCATTCTATAGTTTCTTATTGCAAGAGTATTGAAGAGGAATATCCAATAGCAAGGCATAAAGCATGTAGTTTGGCATTTTCCACTAATCACAAAACTACAAACAGTTTCTGCTTAAAGTCTGAAAACAGTACCAAGATTATGCAATGTTACTAAGTTTCCATTTAAGATGTGCAAGTAGCATTTAAGCATAGCAAAAAAAGAATACTTTATCCTCACATAATGCAGAAAATTCACATCCCACCTTAATACATGAACCATTTGTTTATCTGAAAGTAGCAGCAAAGATTAAATTTGCATTAACCATTTCACCAGTTATCCCATCCAAGCTGGGGAAATCAGCTACACCTCCCATGCACTGCAAAGGGCTTTCTTGAGGAGTTTTACACAGGAATTGAGAAAGGAGTCACAAAAGAGACGGATGTAATGGTAAAACGTTCAGACTCCAACTCTTAACTCTAGGGTCATGAAGTGACACATTTAAGAACAGAAGAATTAAGGGTATTCATGCACATTTTTAATTATGGATCACTGAGTATCTGACCATGCCAAGGACCTGGGCAACAAATATCCTGACCTTTATGTTCAAAACGATATGTCAAAACCAGATGTACTTCACTAGAGTGGCAACTATAACAGCAGCAGTGAGCAAAAAGCTTTTAAACATTTATTATGTGTGGCAAGGAATTCTTTGTGCAAACTCTAACCTTAAGTGAGGACAATCTCACTTAACTTTTTAACTCACTTAGCTATTTTAACTGACTTCGTAACAAAGCACCCAGGAAAAGCTCACAGCCACCACAGCAGAGGGGGCTGAGGTGCTCTCACTTCTCTCAGCCACCTTCTACACATGTCAGCCCTGAATCCCTAGAAACATCATGATCACTCCACTCCTGCCACAAAGCCCAGGCTGGCTGGCGTGCTCTCCTCTGACCCCAAGCTCACAAAATACCTGATTTGCAAGGCAAGTTGAAAACACTTAAATGCCACCCCAGCCTGAGCCCATCAAAGGTCACTTCGGTCTGTCAACAAATTCAGAGCTTAAGCAAGCACACAAATTCCCACTATATATTTTTTTTGCTCTTAGAGAACTCCACCTGATTTTTATCATTAAAGCAGTCCTTGTGATCAGTTGCCTCATGCTTCATTTACAACGCATTATTCACATGCTGCTCTGAATACATATCCTTTCCCTCTTCTCCACAGCAGAGAAGTCCTTCAGAAATGATCCTTCCATGACCAACATTCTCACTTACCTACATGATGTTCCTTCTTTACTTCTGCACTAGGAAACTAATGCAGAGCAATTACCATCAGTAATTGCTGAATGTTCAGCTCAGACATCCAAAAAATGGCTGAAAAAAACCATCAGAGGGCAGCTGGCAAAAAAAGCTTCTCTCTGAAGTGCCATTTTTAAAGAGCATTATTTGAAGCTGAAATTGTTTTTTATGATGAGATGAAATGAGCATTTTTAACTTAAGCATTAGCAGGTTCACTCTTAATGAAGCTCTTAATGAACACAGCCCTAGACCTGCTTGGAATACTGAAAATGGCATCATTTCCCCATGATGTCACTTCCAGACAAAAATGAAGATACACACTATATCTTGTAGTGTGTACAAAATGAAACTGTCTAAGACTCCATGTTACTTTATTTAAATCCTAATCTTGATCTGAAAAAAAATTACAGGGGGAACTATATACATTTCATTGTTTTCATTATGATAACTAGCCTATGCTTACTGCAAACTAGCCTTTGGGTAATTTCTGTTTAGACAGAAGTCTCTAAATTTCTTGAGGCTGATATAAAATTAAGACAAAAAAGCACCACGAAGCAATTTCTTTGACGTGTTTAAAAAAGAAGGAAAAAGCCCCTCAAAGTTCCGCAAGATCTCTGATAGGAATAAACACTTTGGCAAACCCTGATTTTACATTCAGAATGCTGCAGATACACGTATTTAAGATGCACTTATTAAAACACCCACACAACACGAAAAAACTGTTGGAGCAGAGAAAGGCTACCTTCCATAATTCGCTTCTGTACTTTAATAAGAGAACTCAAGAGAAATTTTATTTCTTCAAGAACTTTCAAAAACCTTTCAGGAAATACCTAGCCCCTGGTGTACCCTGCAATCCAATCATCAGACACAGACAATTCGTTTCTCCTTTCCAACATGTCACCTCATGTATTAGCTTTATTTATAAATGTTCAGAAAAACTGCATTAAGCAAAATAAGTTTGTAACATGAATATCAGAAATTCATGTTTTAGGTAATTATAACTTTTGAGTCTCACTGAAGAAGCTGTGCTTATCATAAGGATCTCTCTTAAGAGTTATTTCTCCTATTAGGCTCTTTCTCATGTTTATCTTCCACAAAGCACACAGGTAACAGAGAGAACAGGTCCTCTACCACAACCATCATGAACAGAGTACTCAGTGGGAAATCTGAGAAGCCTGTCTTCACAACACACCACATGTGAACTGAAAAACACATGAGGACAGCAGAAAATCGAGAACAGAGATTAGCCAGCCAAATGAGATTCCACTCCATAAGCTAACAATGTTCCGTTGAAATCAAGCAAATGAAGCACACTTTTGGTTATTTTCTGAAACAGGTCGTACAAAATGCAGACACTATCTACATTAGGCACTACTTAGAATTAAATCAAGGCCAAGGCTTCATGATCTATTCCATAAGGTCAGAAATTCTACAGCCTCAGTGATCCAAGTTCACCTCCTCTTACTGTCAGAGGATGAGGGAATTATTTTGAATATTTATTATCTCTCAAAAGCTATTATTTCACTACAACGTGCAATAAAATGGTTTTAGATATTGTTGTGCATTTGTGTCTTGCACAGTAACAAAAATGCATGCAACTACACTTCAGCAAAGCTTAATTTAGGGGTGCATTGTAAAAAAAAGTCAAAATATTTTGATAGGGGAAAACTAGTCTTTAAAAATATTATCTACTTTCAATACATATGTTTTTTTAAAGTATTTCTCACTAAAAAAAGCATGTACTAAAAATTTCCATACACAAATGTACCCATATAATGCAACTGATGAGATGAATGCTTAGAACTTATAATGTGGATTTCCTCCATCAGCACCTACAACCCTCAGAAAGGATCTGGATCATGTCCCCACGAGAAAACTGAACAGATACAGGGCAAAACAAATCAACTCCACACTGTATTATTGCAATGCAGAGCTGCAGAAGAAAAAGAACTTTTTAGAGCAGCACCCTGAAATTCCTAACAAGAGAACACAGTGCAACAAAATGCTCATTACTGCAGCCAAGCAATAGCCACTACAATCCTTCCAGCTCCAGTCTGCCTTTACCTTTTCACTGGTATGGAAGAAATCATGGGCCCTGAAAGACAAGCTCAGAATCAAAACCACACTAACAACTTGGCATTTTGCAGCACTGAAGAAATTTGCTATAGTTGGCTCTAAAATTAAATTGAGATTTGATATTCTAGACAATATAATGAGGTACTCCCTGACAAATGTAATTTTACGCAAGTCATGTATGCACAGCATATCACTGAAGATCAGCTCAGCCAGGGATAGAAAAACAGCTCAGCATTTACACTGTGTTTCCTTCCAGTCCAGCACACACCACACACAGGTTTCAGCCAAACATTGTTGTACAGAACAGGATTGCCACCAGCCTTGACAGACAAGTTTTTCTTGTATGTTTTTACTGATTTTCATATTAATACCCATGCTCCTGATATCCTACCAAGTCCTAAAATTCTGAGGCAGAAAATACCTCTGACCCTAGGATCTGAAACTACGACTCTGTGTTATCAAGGAACATTGTTTTCAGCCAAAACACTGCTCTGACACTTGCAGCGTGCAGCCCCTGAAATACTCCTGATTACCTCAAAGGTGCCAGGAAAATAGGAAAGGTTCATGAACCAGGATAACAAATGAATATATCTGAAATATAGCATACTTTAAAGTGCTGGCCTACACATTTTCAAGGGCAGCAGTTCAGAAAAATATCTCGCTATATGTCTCTCACAGTTCATGTTTGCAGTCTATATTAAGTCAGCCTTGGGTTATTCAACAGGGAGGGAGGCAGGGTTAAAGCCTTGAGGCAAACTAACCAGACCCTTAACCAAAAGTAGTCAATGCATCTTACAGAAAGTGTCCTTTACCAATACGCCCTAAAGGTAACTAGAAGCCTCAAAACTTTAAATTTCCCCATCAGAAAAGCAAGGATTGCTTGTGCACTGTGCACAGCAAAGGAAAGCTCTGGCAGCACATCTAAATAGAGAGGAGAAAATAGGTAGCCTGAACAACCTAAGGTTGATTGCCACAGAAAGCAGAAAAGGGATTGAACAAGTCAGATTATCAGTACATCATTCATTAAAAGAAGGGGAAAAATACCAATATCTCAAGGTGAAAATAGAACTGAAAGCGAATGCCCTCTTGAGATTACCTCTTTTGTGGTCTTGAGAGAGTTCAGTAGTGCTTTTTGTGCTTTCAGTATTACTAAAATGCAGGTACACCTACAGAGTTTGTTCAGAGTCGTCTTACATCAGAAGCACATGATGGAACAGCTGATGACAATAACGAACTAGTTAATCAATTACAAAGGAAAGCCTACTGTTATGACTTGTTGTTTGGTGGGGAGTTTTTTGTTTGCTTTGTTTTTCTTTAAGACCGTAGTATTTTCTGTTCTTTTTAACCACACCTACTTAAGTCAAATGGCCTTTAAAGGGCAAGAGTAAAAACACATCCTACATTCAATTAAAGCTTAAGCAAGCTCTCAAATAACATTGCTCTCTCTCATCAAAGTGTTCAGAAAAGAAAAACCAGACTGGAAATTCATGACTACTTTAAATATTGAGAATTGAAGTTAATAACTGGTTATTTCTGTTGTGCTGATGTATTTAGCCTCAAATAAAACCTTTAGATAACCTGATTTCACCACCATTAAACACATACACTTGCTCACCACCTGAAAAACACATCATCATGACCTAAATGCGAATGAGACCTTCTTAAAAATCACTGCAAGTGTTCACAAGATTATGCATGAAGTGTTTAAGAGAACATTAAAATTAAGTATCAAGATTCCCTGAAAGAAGTCATTAAAACAACATCTGTCAATCTTGTGTCACTTTCTAGTTGAAGAACTCCCAACGACTCAATCAACCCCTCTTTCTGCAAGAGGATCATAACTGTGGAAGGCAAACTCACATTATATAAGTGCTCCAAAAAGAGCTAGATCAC
This sequence comes from Zonotrichia albicollis, assembly GCF_047830755.1. Lineage (NCBI taxonomy): Eukaryota > Metazoa > Chordata > Aves > Passeriformes > Passerellidae > Zonotrichia > Zonotrichia albicollis. The sequence continues at coordinate 27,915,824 of NC_133825.1, read as the reverse complement.
ATGGTTACCCAAGTCTCAAAATTTCCCCTACAATGATTTTTCCACAAAAGCATGCAACAGAGGAAAGCTAGCCACAAGAAAAACAAATACAAACAAGAAAAACAAACAATAAAGATAATAAATATAGGTTTATGCTTATTAAAAACCCCCATGAACACCTATGTAACAATTCAGACAGACTGGTAATTGTCTACACCAGCTTTATTTCCCCAACCCACAAGTTCTGATTCTTCTACAGAAAACCGTACTTATACTTGTCAGTTGGTCAGTCTCAGAAAAAGAAAACAGAGTTGAAAGCGGATGTTGGTGCACTGACATCAAAAGAACAGGGTTCACTTACACCATAAGTGAGTTCACAATTCCCACTAGATTTCACATCCATCCTCAAGGAAAATACCTTCCTACCTACACCCCAGCTATCTCTTCCCACACAAACTCCATTTTGAGCACTACTGAGCAGCAAACAACCATCAGCCTCACTTTCTAAGGTACAAGAGGTACTTGACTGATGACATTGTTCAACCCAGAGAGCTCAGCATGCAAGGCCTAGATTCCGCCAACATTTGCACATGCCCAACCTGATACATATAAATGGGGATTACTCACACGCTGGGAGGTAAGTACATGAATAATAAACATGTTTGTGAATCAGCAATTATGTGCAGGTAGAATAAAAAGCTAGAGCGAAAGGAGATTTTTTTAGGAAAACTAATTTTGAAATAAGTTTAAAGAACACTGGCTTTGAGGGTTTGGAGGTGGGGAAGAAGTTTTTTGGTTCATATCTGATACATAATAAATTGTCAACTACATAAAAAGTCTCCAAAAATCCAACCCCTCAACTCGCCAGTTGAAACACTTAATGGTTTTACATTCTCACTTGCTTCTTCTCTCCAGCTGTAGGTCAGCAAAGCTTAATCAGGATGATACAGGCTATTTAAAATACAATGCCTTCATCAGCCAGCTAGAAAAAAAATTTATGATTTTCAAAAATACAAAGATCAGCTCACAAGAACAAACATATTAATGCTGTGAACAAGCAAACTGCTGAGCAGCTCAACCCATGAACTGTGAAATTAGAGGTTTTGAAATCTGTGAGGAAGAAAGTGGTGTTATATATATGAAACAGGCTGCCTTTAACTTCCTCTGACACCAGTTTGGGTAAGAAGGGCTTTCCAGCTGTAGGATGTTATTCTGTACGTCCAGTAATCACAGACTGTCTAGAAAAATGTCATTCAGTGTTCACCCCAAGTGGCCAAGTCCTTCCATCAACTTCCAGGGCCATCAGTTCTTGCTATCACCAGCTCCCGAAGCCTGGAAAGGGTGACCCATGGAGATCACACTTGCACAACAGCTGGCAGCAGGAGCTCCCAGAGTTAACCTTATTTGTTAGCTACAAGAGGAGTGGATGCTGGTATTACTCCATCAGCATCAACACACCTGCTAGTACACCACAACCCATGACAGACATATATTGCACGTCACACTGTGCACTGGCTTTTTTGAATTAGTTTCTAAGTGACAGCACTATGGACCTCCTTCAATATTTTAGTAATTTTGTCTCCCATTGACAAGAATTAATATACCCGAGTATCACTGAGAACTCAAAAAAAATGGCCCTTCTGGAAGAGCCAGGCTCCAACATTTGAGACAGACTAACACCACTTCTTGTCTGCTTCTACTAGAAAAGCATTGTTAGCCTCAAGCCAAAGCTCAGCCACTGCAAACTTGCCAGCTCCTCCATCAGAATGATTCAGTTCTAAATTGCCACTGTTCCCAAAAAAGCCGCCAACAACTAGCATCTTGAAGGTCACAAACAATGTTTCACCATGAACTACTCAATATAGCTCCATAACCTAGATGTCTCACCTACGTGACTGCAGATCTTTTCACAAAAAGTTACATCTACTAACAACACGTCTTTCTGTCTCCATCAATACAACGAACGGCTTACGTAAAGAAACGTTTTAGCATTACTATACATCCAGCATTTTTCAATTCTTCTTATGAAAAGAACACACAACAGGAACTAACTGCTTCACACTAACACCCAGTGTGTGCTGGTGGCTAATCATGGTTTAACCCCAGCCAAAACCATGATAGGACTGACCAGCTCTGTCCTTGGGGTTTTACAGAGAAAGGAATCCTTACAAGCAGTTTATCAACACTTACTGATATCTTTCTAATGACTGGAATTCTGAATAAGGAATTTTAATGCTATAAAATAATAATTAAAGTAACAATTGATAGAAGTTAGGGAAAATAAAAAGCAAAAATAAAGAAATGAAAGTAAAAAAAAAAACAAAGTGGCAAAAGCAAGCAGTAAAGGGGAGAAAAAAAAATACTTAGCTCATATTAGAGATTGCTGAGAGAACTGGACAGCCCAAAGTCAATATCTGTGTGGTGGATTGGTTTTCACTAGCTAGGCAAGGGGTCCAAAAAAATCTGAAAAACTAGGATTGGTTACAGCTGCAAGAGAACAATGAGACTGAGAACAGTAGTTAAAACAAGCTAAAGATGTGAAACCTCTGAAACAGGCAATGTTTAAGCTTTAACAAGTAAGTAAGAAGCAATTTAAAGAAAGCTGTTGGCTTTCCTTAATGATCATGTCTAATTTTTTAAGACACCAAGTCCCATGTGTGTCCAAAGCAACTTGATAGCCGGATGCACCAACACCACAAAAATGGTTATTATTCCCTTTACTCTGATGAAAACAATGTCCCTCGGAGTTTACTGTGGGCAGCTTTCCTTCCACTCCCTCTCTGAGCACAGCAGAAATGTAATTGAGAACTACCACCCTTGGGATTTATGAACTACTACAAGATGCATTTCCTTCTTTGGAATTGAGAGTCTACTCCCATGAACTTACCACTATTAGACATTTCATTGGGAATACCCATCCGGACACTTGCCAGAATCTCCCTGCATTTCTTCAGCCTGGCAATTCCATGAGATAACAAAAATCTGAGATCATCAGAAGACACAGGTACTGCTAAACTACTGCCTGGTGTTTTATCAAGGTTAATTGCTGCTCAGTGCTGCTGAGGAGCTGCGCTGCTCCAAAGGTGACTTCTGAACGCTGCCTGCTTTTTCATCAACACGATTTAGGAAATCCTGCAACACGACTTGCGTAGCTACCCTGGGAACTAATAACAGGTCTGGAAAAACCCAAACACACTGCTCTACTTCTCCCACTCTTCAATTTTCAGTGACAGAAGGGAGTATAAATTGTACTTAATTAAAAAATTGTCAGTTCAGTCCTTGAGTCAGTTAATCATGTTTTTACAATTTCTCCTCATTCTCCCCTCTCTCTGGGAACATACACTTGCAGCACTAATTCTCATCTCCTGGAGAAGGGTGTCTGCTCCCCTTTCTTCCACCTTGCTCCTACAGGAGTGTCACAGCACATGCCACAGTAGAGACAGCCACAATACACAGAGTGTCACCATACAGTATCAGAAAGCTTTAAGCATCCCCATACAGAATAAGACCATACCACTTCAGAAGGCTTTAAGCTTCTACCCTTCTTGTTCTTCAGCCCAAGCTTTTATATTCCTCATTCTGCATGCTTTACACCTGTGTGCCCTCTGTTCCCTCTGGTGGTTGGTCAGCCCCTGTGGCTCACTGCTGTCAGTGCTGCTCACCTGCCTCTCACAGCTGTGCCCATTGGGGATGAGGCTCAGCCCCACCCCAGTGACCGTGTGCCTGCATGAGAGCACATCCCGCCTCCCCATCCCACACCCTTCCTCCAGAGTCTCTCAGCTCTCAAACCCTCTCCTTTAGCCAGGCACCAGCCAATGTTTTGGGGGGATCAATCAAGACTTTGTGAGAGATGGGAAAAAAGAAACAAAATGTGGATGTCCCAGCACCAAGTCCAAGCAGCCATGATTCCAGCTCTTCAAGGTCAGCCCTGGAATTATTGCATTTCCTGTGAGTCTCCTGTGATGCTGTCAGAGAAATGGGTCCCAGCTGCCTATTTCCTAAATTTATACTTACAGAGCTTGCCTTTTGTGTTTGGTTTTAAATATGCTGAAAGACTTTGAAATATCTAAAACTTTGTGATTTCAAATCCCATATTGTCCAAAACAACTTGGTTTATTTTTTCATTTACAAAGCAGACAGAGGAAGTTGAGATAATCCCTCCTTTTTTCCCTACTCTTAAACATGTCCACATTTACTTTCTGACTAGGAATTAACATTTTATGTCTGACCAAACACATTTAGAAAAAAATAAGTCTTAATAAATAAGAGAATAAAAATTTTCAAAGTCAATCTACAACCATCTTCTTTCTTTCCTGCCCCTTTAAAGATCTTTTTAAATATGCAATCAATTTTGAGTTCTAAAACGTAAATTCTCATCTTGAAACTGTTAAAGAAAACACCTTTAAAGCCTAACACAGTCAGTCTGCAGATGGAGGAATACAGAAGACCAACTGCTAATAGGAAAGAAAACTCTGAACCTAAAATTTTATTAACTGTGCAAGCCATAATGAAGCTTTTGAGTTCAGCAATTGATTCTGATTCAAGATAAAGTGCATCTCTGTAGCCCCACATGTTCATCTTGAAAACAAATGCCAAGCTCAACAACCAAACCTGCCTAGCCCCACATGTTCATCTTGAAAACAAATGCCAAGCTCAACAACCAAACCTGCCTTTTCCCATCTTTGTAGCATCACAAAAATGTAAGTGCAAAGCTCTATGTTATCTGAAGCAATTTCAAGACTACATAGGTTCCTCAGACTTCCATTAGGTTTTTTTAATTACATGTAAGGAAAATACACCTTTATACCCTTGTCACAATGAAGTACCCCCCAGTGCATTACTGTCAAATGACCTGATAGAGGTCATTTGCCAAATGAAGTATTTAATGGTAATCTATAAATTGACCCCCAAGTAAATAAACAAAAAACTTAGCACACTACTTAAAGAATTCATCCATGTGCAAAACACTAGGAGATTTCAAAACAGCCAAGCAACCATCCTCACGTGGGCAGAGTCAATTTCTCTCGAATGTTTACAAAAAAGTACAATGTAGTAATCAAAGGTTTTACTTAAGGAAGAACTAAAGTCTCCAAACATGATTAAATGAAACAGAAAATCCCACTTGGTTTTAGCTTCTGCTTTACAGAAGGTAATTCCCTGTTTGATCTTGCACTCTTAACTAACATTAGTTTGGCATACTATGCTTTATTTCAAAATTGAGAAAACTTTAAAAACATACATTTCATTGGAGAAACTATACAGTTTAAGGTTTAAAATCAGCAATTAGAAGTCCCCATAAAAGACAAATCTCTTTAAATGCTGACTGAACAAGGGGAAACTCTATAAAGATAAAAAAGCTCTTTGTGAAGTAGAGTGAAAAAATCTTTCAGCAGCTACCAAGACCCCAGTTATTTCCCTTGAGCAGTCTGCCCAGCTGTTTACCTCCCTCTGTGTGGCACAGATAAATACTTATAAAAGTGTCAGCTCTACATTGTCCAGCCAGTCACAAGAACTGCTGGTATAAATAACAACCAGAGTTCCCATCAGAGTTCACACATCACCTTTAAAATACAAAAGGAGGCAATATTTAAACTGAGAAGAAAGAAAACACAAAGTAATGGTACATGTTACCCACATCAAAATGGATGAACAAACACTCATCCTACTGTAGTGAGTGGTGTGTAAGCTGATTTCTGAAACTTTGAACAAAATTGTGTTGCTAAATTACCTTCTCACTTCCCTCACAATAGCAGCATACTGGAAAAAAGAAATTCGCAAACACCACTACAAGACATTATAGAATACAAATAGTTTTCATCTCCAACAAGCATTCAGGTGATATGCGTTTTATTAGCTTCCTCTTCTAAACAATAATAAAATTACGTCTACCACTGTAAGCTATCATTTTTACATACACTAATGTATGTAAAGAACTTATTCAACTCAAACTTATTCAACTCTACAGGTTTAATCAAAGGGATGTTTGAGATATATATTTTTTACTTTTAGGAATGAAGGCATTTTACATGACATGGACTGTTTCACTTTGGTATTTTAAATACATAATCCAGCACTTCTCACTGCCACATGTACATCTTACTTCTTGCCAAAAAACAAAAAGTGACTTGACTCATCCACCTACAATATCTCCAGTGAAAAGGAGCAGAACTCCCAAATGGCACAAGAAGAGCAGAGGGGTGGTCAAACTTCCTAGAGGGAGCTATTGGAATAAAACTGATTACATGTTTAACAAGAACCTTTCTATCACAGTAACCCTCAAACATGAACTCTTTGTGAAACACGTCCAGGATAAACTCACAAAAAGACCAGGAATTACCAGAGATTTTCAATAGACACCGAAGCAGTCTCATGACTAATTACCATAACACCTCTTCAGGGGGGTGCTAAAATATATGCACCAATATTTGAAGGCTCAGGTCCACCACCTTTCTATAGTCTACTATTAATTAAGCTCGCTGTCAGCAATCTCCCGTGAACTAATTTTTAAACATGCTTATCACAAGAAAACAAATCCATAACCCTCAAAGTTAGCTGTTATTACCACTGATAAATGAAAGCAATAACACTTTAAAACTCATCACATCAGAGAAACACCCTTCCCCACACATGTTAGCTCAACTCAGATTAAGCCTTCCTAAACACAGTCAGTCAAACAGGATATAGCTCACTTTGACAATCAAACTACTTTTCCCTCGAGAACTCAAGGTTGTGAGACATTCTTCAGTTCCAACTTGCATTTTAAAAATTAAGACTACTATTATGTCCAACATATACTTTATTTTTTTCTACTTTTCATATTTTACGCCTTTGATTTTAAGCCTGGGGAGTGCTGGTAGCACAGTACCATCAATTCATCTTCTCAACAAGACAAGAATGAGCTTTACTCTAACCACACAAAGCCATCATGGGTGCCATTCTGGAAGGCAGTGAGTGCCCTCATCCACCATTGATGTCAGACCACATAATGTTTCAAGTATTGAGGTCTATTGTTCAGTCCATTTCTCCCCCATCTTGTGAGGTCCTGCCATATATTCATTAGAAAAGGCCATACACTACACTACACTGAAATAAAAAAAAAAACTAAGACCCCCAAGCATTTGCATTTATGGAACTCTTACCATCCACAGCATCATTCAAGCAAGGGCAGAGTACACAGGGCAGCCACACATGCAAGGACTACTTTCCAGCCAGAAGCAGCTCTTAAAGGGCTTTGTTTTCTTAAAGAAATTGTATAATTTGTAAGAGTCAGGAAGCCCTTTGAAAGCATTTCTTTATGTAAAATATGTAGTGACACTGTAAATCCTGAACCCAGTAACAACAGTGGAGAGACTCCACATTTCTGAATCAGTCAACTCAGTCACGCTGGATAAGGATACCTACACATCACTTTAATACAGAATTACCATTTACTCCAATTTTTCATTTAGAAACAGAGCTGCACTTGCAAGACCTTATACACTGTCAACTATTGTAATTTTAAAGCTTTGGTTTGTACACATGAAAGTAGGCTGTCACTTGTTTTGGAGGGAGGAGAACAGGGAAAGACCTGTGGATCAAAGCCCAACTTACTTAAGGAGGTGTTTTACACCCAAAATCTTCTCGTCTGGATTTGCAGTTAAATCAATGTTCTAATCTGTTATAACCAATGTTCTTCCTTGTTATAACCGCCAAGAAGAATTACAACAATATAGCCTCAAACAAACACATGGCTATCCAGAGGAAAAGAGTGACGAGATTTACTCCAAGGCACATCTGCTGGAGCCCTGCCCGCCGGCCAACTCCGGCAGAGTGGCTGCACGGGGGAGTTTCGGCTCTGCCCCGCCGAGAAGCGGCTGTGGAACAGCACCGGCGTCGGTGCTAGGGGATAAAAGCCCCTCGGGGTTCGGGTTTCCCGATTCCCCAGCCGACAGCCGACTTAGGGGAACGGCAGCAGCCGCAAGAACCGGGCTAGGCTAGGCTCTCCAAAGGGCAAGGAGCAGCATCCGCGGCACCTCTCGGGGACCAGTACCAGCGCTCCCGCCAGGACAGAAAGCGAAAGGGTCGGAAGCAGAAAACAAGCATCGAGAGCCCAAGAGCAAACACGGGAGAGTTTTATTCTCCACCGGAAAAGGAGGACCCCCGCCCGCTCCCGTCCCACCTTCGGGCGGGGGGCCCGAGGGGCCCGCGCTGCCCCGGCGGGGGTGGGCGGGGGCAGCCGCCGCCTCCTCCCGCTCCCGCCCCGCGCCCCCGGCCCCACTCACCGCCCGTCTCGGCCGCGGCCGGCGTCCCCGCCACGCCGTTCAGGTAGAGGATGGAGAGCAGGTGGGGCTGCGTCTTCTCCAGGGCCACCCGCAGGTCCTGGAAGTGGTCCCGTTCCTTGCCCAGCAGCAGGGCGATGAGCAGCTCGGCCTTCCCGCCGCCCGCCGCCTCCAGGTCGCGCAGGTCGCGGGGGCCGAGGGCGCCGGCGGCCTCCAGCAGCTCCACCACCTTGTCCACCTCGGTCATGGCCTGCGCCAGGCTCTGCCGGCACTGGGCGAGAAGCTCCTTGTGCTTGGGCTCCATGGCCGCTGCAGGGCCGCCGCCGCCGCCGGCCAAACTTCGCCCGCCCCCGGCCCCGCCGCTCCGCCACCGCCGCCCCCGGGGAGGCGCGGGCCGAGGCGGGGCGGGCGCCGCCGGCCGCCCTCCTCCGGCACCCGGCGCCCCCGCAGCGGCCCCCGGCGAAACTTCGTCCGGAGAGGAGGAGCGGAGCCGGGACAGGACCTGGGCCGAGGGCGGTTTTGCCTTCTCTTCTTCCTCCTCCTCCAGCAGGCGGGGGGCGAGCCGCCGTCAGGGGCTGCTGCTCCTTTTCCTCCTCCGTCTGGCTCCCCGCTCGCCTCCTTTCCGCCCCCCCGGGCGGCGAAACAACTTCTCCTCCTCCTCCTGTCGCCTGCCCGCGGGAGGGGACCGCCGGGAGCAGGAGCCGCGGGAAGCGCCGCCGCTTCCCGGCACCCCGCACCCCCGCGGGGCAGTCGGGATAACTTCTCTCCGCCGCTCGCCGCAGCCACACGGCCGGGAGGGGGTGCGGGGAGACGGGTTCAGCTCCAGGCGCCTCCTTTCATCGCCGGGCGCACGCAGCCATATTGGCTACACAAAGCTGCCGCCTGCGCCGAGACGGGGCTGCGGCATCGCATCGCCCGCCCCGCGCCGCCCGCCCGCCGCAGCGGCCGCCGCTCCCCCGGCCCGCTCCGGCCCGGCCCGGCCGCCGCCCGCCCCCGGCCGTCAGTCAGGGGCGCCCCCGGCCCCCGTGCGGCGCCGAGCGGGGCGGGCCGGGGAGGGACCCGCGGCGCGGCCTGCCCGAGGTTCCGCCGCTCCTCCCTCCGGGGCTCCGCCGGGCCAGGACGGGGTGCCCGGGCCGGGTGTCTCGGCGGCGAGACAAAGGCGGCGCTGCCGCGCTGCTGACGGGCCGGGCCGGGGCCGGGCGGGCCGTGCCGCTGCCCTCTCCCAAGGCGGGAGCGGCCGCCTGTTGAGGCTGCCGGAGTCGGCACCGGGCGGCAGCTCCAGGCGGCAAGGTTTATTTCGTCCTAAACCGGGAAAAGCTAAACGTCAAAATGTGACAGACTGCTTACGGGCTTTGTCCATTAGAATTTGCAAAAACAAAAGTTTGCAAAGGAGATCTAAACACTAGTAGTAGCGGCTGGCTCATCTGCCTTGTAAATTTCCTCAGCGTTTTGTGAATGACCAGAGACCAGGTAATTGACGAATAGAGTACAGATGTGTCCGTAGTCAGCCGTAGCAGGGGGACGCAATTGTTTATCAAAGAAATAGGAGAGTAACAACTTTTTTTGGACTCAGTGAAGTACAAGGGACAGCCTTTGTTGCCTAAAATTTCCTGTTAACACACCCAGTGGGAGAATTCAGGTCCTGAACTTAGTTTCAAGCCACTTTATACAGCTCAGTAGATGATGAATTCTCTCATGTGAAAACATGAGAGAAATGCAGTTGTGCTAGGCGTTCTACTTCTGGCAAAGGCAGACAGAGAATAAGAGGAGTTAAGAATTGTTTTCAACCTTAAGTCATTATTTACAACAATACTTGAAAGTATGGGGTGATTTTGAAATAAGTATCTTCACTTTTGGCCTATTCATTTTTATTTTTTGGTTCATTCATTTTTATTTAATGCTCCTGTAAACTAATTTCTAATTTTGTATCCATGTTTTTTTTTCAACAACTTTCTTTGCTATACAAAATACACAGAGATTACCTTTGTTCTCTAATGACTAATGCTACAAATTCCTGCAAACTATGTTAGTTCTAGTCTATTTGAATTTATAAGAAAATCTGCCTATTTCTCTCTAGTTAAAGTTGGGCAGTTTTGCAGGTCAAGTAATTGCTGAATCCACAAGTGCTCACTAACCAGAGTGCATTAATTGCTGGCCTCCAGCACGGGTGAGAAGTGAAAGCTGCCTGGTGTCACCCACTCAAGCACACCTCCCTTGGCCAGTGCCACGGCATGGCCCTCTGGGCCTGCCTCAGGACACTGTGCAATGCAAAGCTTTAGGAAGGCACGTGCACGGGGAGACTGAAGAAAGATTGCACAAGTTATTCAAATATGTCCTTTTTTAAAGACTTTCTAATCTCAGCTAATCTCCTTTAACAATATTATTGTACTGTGTATGTGCTTAAACAGTTTCCTGTAAAGGAAAGGAAACATGCCATCAAATTTCATTAAGAGGCATTATGTTAAGAGCCCTGCTCTAGGTCGATGCAGCTGTTCTCTGCTACTTGAAATAATAAAGACAATCCTGAGTTCCCTCCTCTTCCTGACTGGGCACTGAAGAGCACCTTTCACCAGGGGTTGCAGTAACACAGGAATGGCAGCATTCAGGCAGGGCATAACTTGGCTGTTTGAGTCTCATTTCAAAACCTAGAGGGAAGTGGTGGCTCTAGGTACTGCTGCTCCTGCCTCTCCCAGAAGTGTGTCTTAGTCCTTTGCCTTCTCTTCAAAATAAAACCTTCATCTTTTCCTCAAGGCTTGCCTACCCCAGCTATTGCCTGCAGATGCACATTGCCTGTTGCCTTTCTCAGGCAGTGCCAGGTAGCAGGTGGATCTCTGTTGTACCAGGTTTCTTTCTTTTTGGAAATGCAGTTTCTACCTTTTTGTTGTATCTGAGTCTCTTGCATTTGTCTTGCAAATGGTAAGTCTGCTCTCAGAAAAATGCAGGTAAATTTCTCATTGCACAAATGTCTCTGCCATGGGTCCAGCTGTCAGACCCTTGCCTGTCTAAGAGAGGGACCTTGCTGTTACCTCGGTTACCTAACTCAGTGCAGACCTTCTCTAGCAAGTGCAGGGAAAGTTTTCATAAACCATGGGTATATTTTGAAGACTCAAGTTATGAAATGGAGGCAAATTTATTATGCCAAAAGTTATACAGTGACCCAAATTCAGATCACTACAGTATCCCAGAATGCTGATATTTTCTGATAGGGCACCCTTTAGATTTATCTAGGCTTTAAAACAGGCTTATTATACTCATTCTAATGGAACTTTTCATTGGACAATAGTCTTCTGTGCAAAATTAGTTGTCACTCCTCAAACATTTCCTTCTCTGCTTGCTTACTGCTGCCCAAGTTGCAGCAGCAGCTCTGCTGCTGTAGGTTTCCTGGTAAATCCCTTCCTCAAAATCCTTAGTTTGAACCAATCACACATTCTAATGGCCAAAACCAGAGGATTTTCTTCAAGATTCGAGGATTTTAAAATTTAGTTTAAATACATGGCAGACATTTCAGTCGCTTTTTGGTATTGGAGCCCTTAGGATACAGGTCTTCAGGCTCCAGTGGCAGTTGTGCATCCCAGAAACAGCTTTGTAACAAAAGCCACACATGGAATCATGTGATTCAAACCATCAGATGAAGGTTTAGAGAAAAATATTGAGAAATTTACCATAAGGTAATGGAAGGAAGGTTATGCAATCTCCAAGACAGGCATATGAAAAATACAAGAAACCACCAAGATTAGAGGTCTTTAGGTACAACGTGAACACCACAGAGACTTGGTCATGGGTGTAACACAAAACACTGGCAGCTAAGCAGCTCTCAACAGCAGCTTGTTTTTTCATATTAATGTAACTGATAGACAATTAATTAGCACTTGCAGGATAGGAAGATGCTGTTTTAATGTGCCAGCAGATCAAAGGATCTCATTTAGCCATTAAAAAAACCCCAAACCATAATGTGAGCAGTCTGAGCAGTGCCCAGGGAAAATATTTCACCTGGCAATATCGTATCCAGGAACGGGCTATGCCCATGAATTCTGAGCTGCTCAGAGCTCCTGCTGCAGCTGCAGACTGAGGGAGCTGCTGTTGGACACTCACAGAAGCACAAGGATCATTTATCTTCCTAAAAATGTGTAACTGTGAACTTCAGGAAATGGTTTAGCTCTTTCTTCACTGAACATCCGTGACATACCACATGAGGGAAAGCAGACCAGAGGATTATGTTGCCACTTTTTCCCCTTTTTTTTTGGTGTTTTTTTTTTTTTTTTTTTTTTTTTGTAGCCATAAAACCTACTAGTCACTTCATCTTGTACTGCACTAGGCAGTTTTCAGATAGAAATTATTATGGTCTTTTCCCACTCTGGGCAAATGAAAATGAAGATGAGACAGTTATTTGAGTCAGCTTCAACAAGCTTCAACAGAAAGCAAACTCTGTTTGCTGAAGGTTTTAGATTCCCCCCTGGGCTGCTCAAAAAGCAAATAAACTTGTTTTACTTAATCAACTTGTTAAAAGAGAAAGAAAAGTCCTTCCTCAAGGGCAGAATAGCTGGCAGGAAGGGTATTTGTTTGTTTGGGGTGAGGAGGGGGAGAAGAAAATGGTAGGTAAATCGTCTTCTCCTGGAGCTGTGAACACACGCAATCACTTCTGTTCCTCAGACCACTGCTTCCAAAAAGAGGCAGCAAAAGAAAACCAGAAACCCTGTGGTGGCAGTCCTGCAGGGGTGAAAGGATTTCAGCTTTTATAGGGAAGACACTCTGCAAGCAAATCCCCAGTACCCATCTGCTTAGAACAGACCAGGGGCATGATTTAATTTTCTTTGGGAGACTGGGCTGGCTTGTGATGTGGTTAACTTCTATAAGCAAGCAGATGTTAAACAGCTCCTTTGAAAGCTGTTGCTCGCAGCTTGTTATTGGTTCAGTTTCTAGGTCACTTTTCAAGTCAAGGCAAAAGATTATTTATACCAATCATTTGCTTTTACTTCTTTTAGCACTAAGAGGGAGATAAAAGCAAATGGGTGCCCTAAACATCCATGGGCAACTTCTATAAACAAGCCAGGCAAAAACTGGGAGCTTGTAGGAAGAAAACCCAAACTGCAGTTGAAAAAGATAGTCAAATATAATAGTAAAGATTCCAGAGAATGCCTCAGTGCATTTTCACCATCTTCATTGGTTTTGTCAGCAATGAGTATTTTCAAATGCAATTTCAATCTAAAGGCTCTTGAAGAAGCAAAAGCATTTCCTTATGTTCCATCTCTTAGCTCTAAGAATGACATTTGTACTTTTCACAGCAATAGGTGCCCTGCTCACTGACGTACAAGGGTTTAAGAGTTGAATCCATGTCAAATACAAGGTAAGTTTTCCAGGGACTCCAGGGACAGTGCTTTGATCATGGCATAACTGAACTCAAACAAAATGGCTCCAGAAAAGTCAATATTCCTCCAAAATTCCAGGGTAGTCCAAGCATCTCTAGTCCAAGCCCAAAGAGCTCCCTGAGGCAATGGAGACAGGTGTGCATGCCAGTGTGATTCTCTCTCTAGATGCTGTGCAACACCTGTCTGTCCACACATGCCCGAAGAGCCCATCCCACAGCTCATCTATTTTGTAATGCTTAAGCCAAGGGGATAACAGAGGTGGCAGCCCATTTCTTAAAAAACCCCAGAACCCAGCACATCCACATTTGGGAACAGACCAATACTCACATGGGGTTGAACTGCAAAAGCTCCTCACGTGTGGAAAAAGAGAAACAGGATTGTAGGGAGCTGGAGAGGATTTATTATTATTGCTTCATAATAAATGCTCTAGCATCCTGAATTCACTTGGTTTATGATACAGGAGAAGCATTTCTAGTGTACTTTAATGGATTTTTCAGAGTTTTACAAATGCTTGTGAAAGCCAGACAAAGGTAGATGGTCAGAACATTGAAAAATTTGCATCAAATCGTGTATCATACTCATGCTAAGACTTGAACAGCTACTTGACAGTGACACATGGATTTCTGTTTACAGAAATACCACATAAATTCGATATGCTTCTGATTGGAGAAGAAATTTTTACTTTTAATATTGCAGGATATTCCTTGGGCAGGAGAAGGAAAAGATTTTTGTAGGAGGAAAACAAAACATTGGGATGACAGTGAGAATAAAGTCAAAGAGAAACCCTTGTACAACTTGCTGTAGTCAATTTGCTCAGACAAAACAGACCATGGACCAAGATGAAACCTAAGACTGAAGGGTGGTTAAAATGACAAAAATACTGGACTTAACTGAAATCAGTTCTGCAAACAGTAACAAATGTGAAATGAAGTAACTCCTAAATTACACTCTCATTTGAAAGGCAAAAGTACTCCAGTCTCTGCTTCAGCCTACGTGCCTTGGAGGGATGGGAAAGCCATCAGAGAGTTCCAGAATGAAATAATGTCTTAGCTTGGCACAGTGGCAGCTGCATTACCAGCTTCCACTAGGTTTGATCGTCCAGCCTAAAACAAACTACAGATCTTCAACCTGTCTTGTATTTTTCCCACACATAACACAAATGTAAAAATTAAGCATTCAGCAAGTCAAATTAGTTTTTTAAAAAGAAAAATAGCACAAAAATAATTTAGAACTTAAAATTTTATATATACAAAAATTTGTCAAAATTGAACAATGAAAACAACTCCCCAAACAAACAGCAAATGCACACCTCCATACAAAATGGAAAAGAGCATATTCAGCACAGCCCAGAATAAGGAGAAACATTTGAGACAAAGGCCTGAGTGGCATAGAAGCCTTAAAAAGAATTTAGGTTAAAATTATTCTTTTTGAATCAAGTCTGCAGCAATTTAGAGAAGTGTTGTTCAACTGTTTGAAACTTATAAAGATGGATTAACTGGTGGGAGTTTGATGGATAGAAATATTTAATATAATGCATATATCAAAGCTCATCCAGTTTTGCTGAGTTCTCTAATTGGTTTCCAGGGGACTTGGATTAAGCCCCAGTTTGGTAATAAAAAGACTATGCAAAAGAATAACCAAAATAAGAAGTCTCCAGATCTGCTAGGGATATTTCATAAAGTACAAATACACTTCATCAGCAAGGCAAGCCAAATATCATCCTTTTTACCAGGGGCTATTTGTACTCCTAGAATTTTTTTCCCCCTCAACTCGCCTTCAGAGCTGCCACCCTCCCCTTCCAAGATCATTAATGGCAGCCTAGAGCTTCACTGCTTTGCCCTCTCCTTTTCCAGCTCAAGCCAGTGTCTGCCTTGCAGCTGACTGCAACAGCACCAACTATTAACCTTTTTGACTTTCTTTGGAAGATGAAAGAATGAAAAGAACTACACACAGCAGATGCTAATCACATTCTTTAATCCCCACATCCTGTCAAGTAAGTACTCCTTATAACATGTATGTTTTCACAACCATAGCCCTTCACTCACCTTGATGATTCTCTCATCTCCTCTCACAACCATAATGCTCAGGCAAGACTATTCTAATTTAACAGTCTTTCACAGACTGAATCTAAAGTACAGAGTCTAAAGATTTCCCCAGGTCTTCCTAAGTCTGTAGCAGCAAGAGTTCACTGATTCTGCATTTGCCAGCGACTTCCCAAGCTGCTGTGCTGCTCATCCTTCCCCACATTTATTTTCAACAGAACACATACAAACACATGCAAGGCAGAAGATATTTGTGCCAGCTAAGTAGGAAGGCTGAAGAAGAAAGCAGAAACAGGCTAAAGACAAAAGTAAATGGAGATCTAAAGGCCTGAATACAGTTTTTAGTGCTTATAAAGAGCCACATGAAGCAGGGATGCCTTTCATTTCAAAGTACAAATATATTACCTTATATAATAAGGTAATTTTTTTTTTTTCAAAAGTTATTTGACCATAGCTGTAATTTTGATGGCAGTAGATTTCATGTCCAGATGTGCTGAGGAGATGTGTTCTTCCTTGAGTGGTTTAATTATCCTCCAGGCAAGTGTTCACAGTAACCTTGCATGGCTGAGCTGAATGCAGCCAGTGGCTCAGTATGGTTGACATAGCACTGCTGCAGGGAGGCAGTGTCACCAGCAGTGACAGTCACTACGGGTCCAGAAGGGAGGAATCTGTGGGAGAAACAAGGACAAGGAGACAGAAATAAATGCAAAGGGAACTAGAAAATGCACAGCAGTAGCATTAGTCAGAAGAACTATGTATCTTCTGAAAAATAAAAGTTTAAAGAAAGTCTCTGATGTAACTGGAAAATATTTGCATCAGTGGAAAATCTGGAAGAACGGCATATGGGAAAGGGAGCAAATTACTGTGTGGGCTTGTCAAGGTACCTACAGATACAGCAGATATTTTAGCATCACTGAACTGGAAAAGTGCAGGGATGAGGGCAGAGTAAGGGGTGAGGTGTGTCCTTCCTACCCATGAAAGAGATGCCCTACCCACTGTGCCCTACAGAAATGAGTCACACACTGTCCCTGCCTCAAGCCTGCACCATGGCATGGCCAGAGCCATCCTCATCACTCCAAATACCATCAGCAGTTTCCCATGGGGGTGCTGTCAGTCAACCTGAGCCAAAGAATCCCCTCCCTGTGACACATCAGGATGAATCACACCACACTAATTAATTCCCAGAAACCAATGAACCTGGAACCATAAATCCAGAAAAGTAACTTCAAAGTCTCACAACTAATTCTGGCATTTTCTGGGAATCGTGACGTTTACCAGCACAATTTCATTATTGCTTTTGCATTTCTTGGCAGTTAATTTTCTTTATTTTGCTTCTAAAAATCTATATAATTTAACATATAAAAGAGATGCCCACTGAGAAAACTGTCATATGTATCAAAAGATTAAGCAACTGACCTACGCTTTCACAAAAAGGAGAAAAATATGCCTGTGGTGAATAATCCAGGTACCTGCTGCTCTTGCAACAGCTTCATTTCAAGCCAACACTATCTCCACCAGGCAAAACACCTCTGTCATGGAGAAGAACTTGGTATCAAATCTGGAGGGGTACCCCAGCTTTCTGTGGATCCTAAAAGCCTCAGTGAGAAAGTGCAGAGGAATGGGTAAAAAAGGACGTGTGGGTGCCTATCTGGTTCTAAAACCAACATTAAAATTAAGACAGCTTGCAATGGGTGTCTGCCACCACAGGGCTATGATCAACAGCAACACAGAATACATAGAAAAGCTTTGCTTCACAGATTTCCTTGAATTACCTGTCTGCTCTTCATATATGTTGTCACCTCTCTTCTAGGAAGAGACACACAAAAGGAACTGATGTAATTCGTAATTGAAAGTAATTGATGTAATTTCTGTCTCTTGTCCCAGTAGCACAACTTACATCTTATTAAAAACACCTCAGCTAAGGATTTTCTAGGAATATTTCTGATCTAACTGCAGGTATTAACACATTTTAAAAGATTCCTATTTGCCTGCTAATTATAGTTACAATTTTCCACATGAGCTGTACCAGAACCCATCAGAACAGCAGTTTTTACACTTAACAGCAGCAATCACTGTAGTTCAGCAGCTGTAATTATGCACAGTTGGTTGAAAGAGCTTTATAACTAAACAGATACAATACCTGAAGGATTTAATTCAGGGTTACTGCTCATTATTAACAGTCATCTACAAAATTAGTGATGATTTAACTACCATTTGTCACAGCCACTAAGAGCAATCCCCAGGACAAATGACAAAATCATAGTTCTCAGGAATGAATACATACCTACTCTTTTCCCAGCTATTTCCAATACTTCACTAGGACTCCATAAAGAGATTATGAGTATCTGTGTGTCACTTTATCCAGCTGCCATCTCTGTTTCTTCCCCAAGCAGACCTGAATTCCTACTCCATTTCCACACACACTTGCTAATTTATGCAACTCCTGTCTTTTCAGTTTTCTTCCCTCTATCCTCAGCACATGCAGAAACCACCATTTTTTGTACAACATCAGTCCTATCTACTGTCTTAGGTTCTGAAAGGAGCATGCAATTATTCCTAATCCTGAAGGCTTGGACTCCAGGACAGACCCCTTGGATGAAGAGACACCTTTTACCATCTGATGCACACAGAAGTAAAGGTGGTGGTTAAAGCAATGCAGTATCAGAGCAGCTCAAGGCCCATAGAACTCCTAAGCACAGCCAGCCAATGCTGGGTTCTCACAAATCCAACAGGAACTAGCAAACTACAGGCACCCTTGTGGCTTTCAGATATTCATGTGGAAGTCATCTTCCAGAAATCTTGCTGGTGGCAGCTGTCTATACACAAAGATCACCCGTTTAATGTTATTTCCAGTCCTAACCATTGGTCTCTTGCATCCATAGCATCACCTTCAAATGTTTTTAATGCAGCCTTGCCTTGGAGTTGTGCAGCAGCTGAAGGATAGGAGACACTCCCGAGGCAGCTGCCAGAACTTCACACTTGAGAGCAGATCTGGGAGCTGCATTTCATCTCTCTGCTGGAGAGGCTGAATGCCGACTGGAACAAGCTCAGCTGCATGGAAAATGCTGCTGCAAAAGACATGTCCCCACTCACTGCAGATTGCTATGCTGTCACTTTACAGGAGTAGCTCATGACACACTTTTGGGAATGATTACAGCCTTTACTGAAGTACTGCTTTTTGGGTGTTTGTTTTTTAAGCCAGATAGACAAGTGATATGAAAGTGAAAATTCTACTAATTAATGAAAAAGCATATGTGGACTCTACTCTCTCCCTCTTATAAAAATACAGTCCCTTCATCTCCTTCCTTAGGTACATCACCTTAAGAGATAAATGTAACTGTGATAGGGAAGGTTATGTCCTGATATTGCAAAAACCCCATTTTCAATAGAAAAACTAAACTACCCAATACCTCTTTCCTCAAAAGAAAACGCTGCTCTCTAGTGGAAGATGATAGTATGACCTAATTCCATTAGAAGGAATGTTACACAATTCTCATTTTAACACTCACAAGAAATTTGGATTCATTTTCACAAACACTGAAACACAAAAGTAGCAGGGCTTGTTTGCTTTCTATGACTCTTTTGGATTGGCCTGTGAGATTTTGGTACTTATTCTTCAAGATAAACTTGCTATGCATTTATATCAGAGCCATAATCACATCTAAATAACCTGCCAATTATTGGTGCCTTAAAATATTAACATATCTTTTAATTCGGTCCCTTTCAGTTTTTCTGTTCTTAAACAATCTAATAATAAGCCAATTGCTTTTGTTTTTCTGAACATATTGAATTACCAACAGACTTGAATTCAAAGCTTAGCCAACCACTTTGAAGGTAGGTTGCCAGCACAGAATAATTTAGGCAAATATGCAAAAACTATGAAAACCTGTATCCTGTTTGCTATGGGCTTCTAAAGACATTGATGTCTACAGGCACAGTGATACAAAACTGAGGCATTCCTACTGCAGTGATTCCTTCAACTTCTACTGAAACAGTGACAAATGCTCAGACAACAAGGACTCTTTGTCATGAAACAACCAATTTTTTTCTACTTGTAGTTAATTTATAAAACAGAGCATTCATCTACTTTCCTTTGCTTTTTTTCTTTAAGCATAGATAAGCAGAAAAGGGTATAGCTCTCTATACTGAATTTCTTCAAGTTATGGACCAAGGCAGCACAGTTCTGGATTTACTTCCAACTTTCCATAGTCATAACAGAAAACCTATTTAGCACACACAGCTGTTTTCTTCTCTCTCTGCAGATAAGAGATGTGTTTGAAGTAGTTTCCTGATAAACACACCAACAAAGTGCTTCATTTATTAAAAAGGCTAAATTTGTTTTAAAACAGATGGAAGAAATGAAAGCAGGATACAGATATTCAAAATCAAAATTATGTCTTCAAAATTTACACTTAACTAATTTTAATTAGCACATTAATTGGAAAAGAAGAAAATGTAAAAATAGTATTTATTTTTAAAAAAATTAAACCCAAACTAAGGCTAAAAACTTTATTCAAAACGCAAATTTTAATACTCCAAAGTTCCATTTCTTGACTGTTACAACTGATGCTTAAAAAAGCTGCTTATGAGTAAAATCCAACAGCTAATTTGTTTACTGACTGTACAGAGAGCTCAAACAATAATTACTAATTCAGAGTGCTCTTGTAAACAATCTATTTTTGGTTGAAACACGCATGAGGCTCAGAGCATGCTCTGAGGACAAGACATAGGCTTTATGCAAGATAGGTTTTATATTACTTATTCATTTATGTTATAAACACCTGAGATTTAAGCTTAATAATTCTCTACTGTCTAACTAACCACACAAAGAAATGGAGGTTAGCTCATTCATAAATAAATTATGCAAATAGAATATACCCATAAATAAACACAAGGGATACACATTCTTTACCTCTGCCTCTTTTTATTGTCATATTTAAGACAATGATAAAAGATGTAATTTTAGTCTTAATTTTTCAATATACAAGAGAGTAAACCCAGCATTTAAGTAGCTCATTTTCCTATATTTACAAAAAAACAAACCAAAAATCCCCCCAAACCAACCAAACCCAAAAATCAAAACCAACCAAATAAAAAGCCAACCAATTAAAAAATAGAAAAAGGAAAGATGTGGTTATTTGTTCCAGTACAAACTCCACCCACTTAGACCTTGAAAAGAATCTTTATTCACAAAAATGTCAAGCACTATCAGTAGAATTTCCCCTGATAAAACCAAGTACTTAATCCCAGGAAAGGTTTATGGGCTTTCTCCTTATGAAGCCTTTACCCATGTTAAATTTACATCTTGACAAAGAAATAGACAAATGAGTAAGTGGCAATCTCACTGAGATCACAAAGAAAACTTGAATTTATTCTGAAATTTCTATTGCTAAAACAGAGATAGCAAAAGATATGTAACTTTTAGAGCAGATAGCAAATGCACCGCATTCTCCATTTTCACCCTGCCAAAATCTAGGCAAATGTAGATCTTTGCATCACATCGAAAACAGAAAATATTTTGAGAATAGCTGTGTTGAACTTCATATGAGATCTTGTCTGCATGGAGGATGAATTAAAAAACACACAGTGGCACCTGAAGACTCAGACCAATAGATTAACAGTCTCTGAATGTAGCCTTACACTTTTGGTGGACATAAAGACAAACTGCAGCAAAACTTGTTCATTTTCAAATGCTAGAATACTCAGCAGCCTGCTTTTTCTTCATGAGGGGACAACTTCAACTTTTTCCTTTACTTATTTCTCTTCAACATTGACCCATGTCATCAGCACACTGAGTATCCAAACACTGCTGAGACAACACTACTGTACTTTCCCTCCATAGCACCACAATAAATTTAAATATACTACACTGATATGATTTGAGCTCTATCTTCATTCTGATAACTGCTTCAGTGGACTACAGCTAAAAATACTTCCAAATTATTTCATGGCAATGCATAAAAACAGCATCCATTCAGTTTCTACTCTATATAATAAAATCAAAGTAGGTTGCTCAATGATCCTGCTCAATTAGGAAACCTTCCCAAAACTAGGACTGCTGTAAGTTACTGATTCCAGCAGTTAAAACAGTTGCTGCCATATGAAAAACTATCTATAACTTGGAATATTCTTACAACAGTCTTCTCAGAATTTAATAGCATCCATAAAGTACAGCTTCTTGTAGATATGGTCCCAAAACAGAATCCTGAAGAGGAAAATAATTTACTGGATAATAACCTGGGATAAAGAAAAACTCATTGAAGCTATGAAAAGCAAAGAGAAGGATTTCAAACACTCTGAACTGTGCTCCTGAACTCACGATGAATTAATCACAGACTGAGTTCCAGCCTTCTGAAGTTTCTGTTCTTAAAAGCTGTAGACTGACCTCTGCAGCTCCTGCTGAAAGAACACTTCCAAAAGCATTCTGGGCAAGCTCACAGAACTCTCTTGCAAATCTCATTTGTTTGTTAATAAAATCTGAATATACATTAAATAAATATTGAGTTAATAACAGCTTGTACCCACTGTGGGTAACCGCAAAAGCTAACACTGTCACATGAAAAAGAAAATGTTATCAGGTGAAAACCACTTTAAATTTGTTTCCACTCTCTGGGGCACTCTCTCTTTCAGGGTCAGTACTAACCACAGGTGGTGAACGTTTGGGCAATTCTTTTGATATAACTTCACTTACCAATTCCCTATGAGACACACAGAACCAATAACACACTTTGCTTAATTTAAATATTGTTTGCTGACTATTTCTTGGTTTGCTATCTTGTTTTCTGTCCAAGTGCTATGTAACAATGGGAATATGAAATTCATTATGATCAAATATCAGAGGCCTCCTGGGAGGGGTTGATTCTTTGTCTGCTTTGTGTAACAGCTTAAAGAGACCTGTCCCAATATTCATTGGAATTCCCATGATGATGCACTCAGAAACACCTAGGAAAAAACAAAACAAACACAGTGAACATTTGAACAGTAAGGATTTACAAAACTACTTTTATTTGTCCATTCTGTGTTGTGTTACCTACAAAACAGAATGGGCAAGTGCTTGAACTTCACAAGTGAGGACCAAGGCCTCTTCACTAGACAAAGTTAAATGTCATGGTCATCAGACCAGTATGTTACTTAACAGTGTTAAATTCTACAGGACAAACTCAACTTAACCTAAACATCTTCCCCAGTAATGAAAGCCCTTCAGAAGGTTTATTTTTAGAGAAGACATAGCAGAAGATGCAAGGCAAGCTTACTTCATGTTCATTCTCTGACTCAGTGCTAAGGCTTCAGTCAAACCTGGCAGGGTTCCCTTGAAACCTCCCCAAGCTCCCAGTGAGAAAGGCACAGAACTACTTGAGCTGTAACACTCCTGGCATTTTCACCACTCAGAAAGTGCTTGTTTTGAAGTGAAAGATTGAGTCTGTCCCAATGATTTTTGATGGTTATAACATTTCCAGTGCAATGTGCTGACACCTTTATATTCCAGATCTACCAACGTGCATGACTTTTCCAAAGAACGAACGTTCCACACTCAAAGCAAGCTCTCAGATACCAGTGTCTCTCTCTCAGCATGCTGTAATGATCTAAATGACATTTTTGCACATTCTCAGAAGTATAACTCAATTGTCCTTCACATAAATGTTTAAGAAGGTAACAATAAATAGCTGTACACTTGAATGCAGAAAGGATGCAATAAACTGGCTTAAAATTCTGACTTGATTCACAATTTGAATGTACGCAAATGAAGATTCAGAAAATACTGTGCACAGAGCACTGTTTGCAACTGGCTACACTAAGACCATCAAGATATATCTAGTTAACTAGTTAACTTTTGCATAACACATGCATATTTCTTTATTTCATTAGTACCCAGAAACTCCCTATTCGGCTCCAGGAGGGTAGGTATTGCATAAACAGATCTTGAAAAGAGTGAAACCTGCTTTACTTCTTTTCTCCATTTAACCTATTAGACAGACTTTTTAATAATTCAGTCCCAAAATACATGCAGCTTAAAGGAGAAGCATATCTGAAAAGAATGGGGGCAAAGGCATTACAAAACCCCAAAACTATTTCAATTCCAAATATCTGAGCACATGACAAAAATACTAAAGAAAGAGATAAACAGAATGCCAGAACTCATTGACTGGGTTTTCTGTTTGCTGTATATATATGGGCATGCATACACTTGAGCATATGTAGCCATATATTTTCAAAATTTAGCAGATTCTTTCATGAACTCACTAAGATGATTCAGTGGCTGCTAATGTACTTAAATTTAAAACTCAGGAACAGATATATTTAAAAAGAAATTTCTGACAAGTATCTTGCCTGCTGTTAAAGACGTGAATACTGATGAACAAGACTTCTGATGAAAAAAACAAAGACCCACAATATTAATCTATTTAGATTAGAACTAAATGAAGATGTGAAGAACTTGGGCCTTCTGCTTATTTCTAGGTACAAATGCTAAATGACCTAAGTAATCAGGTAAGAGAATAATCTTCAGCTAGGCTGACATGTACCTGTCCCCCTTCTTAGCAGGAATGCAAATGAAACCTAAATACTGAGTGAGGTACTAGATTTATTCAACAGCTCTAGGTGTTGAAGATAAACAAACTTTCACAACTGGAAAACCAGAACTATTGATAGTAAGACAAATTTCTGGGTATTTCACTGAGATCTAGGGTGAGAATAAAACCAAATTACTCAAAGTCTACTTCAAGAAACATCCAACAAATATCCAACTGACTTCAAGATCTCAGTCTGAGATGAGAAGTAGAGGAACACAACAAACTTCCAGGACTTCTAGAATCAATTAGCCACAAGCCTGAACTTAGCCTGAAGTTTTTGACATACCAGCTGAACAGGAAGCTTAACAAAGACAGAACTCCAATGCTTTGCAGAGGTTTTACAGATGCTGGGTAAGGACCAAGAACTGTAACACACTTGGCAACACCTACCACAAACAGAATCCTTCTGTCCAAAGTAGGCAGCATCAAAGAGATGGTCTGCAGTCTTTTCAAAAGAAGCCAGCATCAACACACTTTCCTTCATTTTTGCCAGTCCAAACCTGGTAATGCCCAGAACTTCACCCTTGATTGATGGAAAAACCCAAAGAGTAAGCCTGAGTAAATAAATAAACATGCTATCTACAATACAGTATAGTCATAATACACTGATTCACAGTTGAACATCCTGAAGGTTAATAGTTTAGTAGTAATGAATATTTACATAACACAGAAATCATACCTCATATACAATAAAAGCTGCTATAAATGGGTAATAGCTCTTGAATAGATCTTGAGTATTGAACAAATTGAAAGAAATGTGGCCATGAAAAAAAACTCAACCATTATAAACTGGCTGCTGAGCTACCAACTTCAGTGGGGTCTGAGAGCACTATGCTGAATCTACTGCCTATTATGTACATATAAATCTGACCTCAGCTGCCAGGAGACTACAGAAGATGATAAATCTTCATTTTTTTTCACTCTCCAGAAAAAAAGGTAATCAGCTTTTTAAACTAACTTGACTTGTTTCTTATTTCTTAGAAACATCCTGATTATATCAGATTGCACATTGAAGCCTAAGTCTGAAGTTCAGGCAAAAGAATGCATGGTAGGAGCCCACCAGGTTTAAAACATGGCACTTGATACCCTTTTCTACTGCTGTGCTGCAGCTTCACAGGGTCACAGCCCTGGGGACTGCTGCTGCTCAGTACAGCAAAGCTCTGCAGTTTGGGAACAAATCAGAACTCCATCCATTTCACCCAAATTAAACCCTTGCACTCTGGCAGGCAAATTGCAAAATCTTACTTCACTAACTGTACTCAACTCTAAAAACCATATTGGATGGGAAAGAAAAAAAATCAATCAGTAAAGAGCAGATGATTTTGTACTAACACATTGAGTAAGACTTTTCACGCCAGCTGATTCTACGTGTAATGTCTGTATCCTTTGCCTCTCACATATGGTGCAGCTGTTACAAACCACTCCCCATGGGGCTTTCTGCACAGCGAGCCTTAAAGTGCATGCATGGCTACCCAAACAGTTGTTTTTCACATCATCATGTTTAGGATTCTTATTTTCCATTATGAAATTATTATTCCCTACTCATTATATCAATTAGTTTTCAGTCAAAATAGATCCACCCTGCCCCAAAGAACTAGAGTAATTAAGCATGTTGTGTAAAATACAAATAACAGTATTAGGCCAGTACAACTTGGAATTCCTTAAGCCCAGAATGAATTTCCATCTCCTGAGCTCACCCACCCTTCTCAAACATGATAAAATTAATTTGTCTAAACAGGCCAATGTAAGATGTAGAAAAACCATAGTACCAACCTTGTAAGTCATTAGATCAGACAATAACATGACATGTCTCCTGTCAATGCTCATGCCATGGTTCACCATTGTGTATTGAATCTCATTGATAATGGTTGTCCGAGCAGCTTCAATTCCCAGAGTTTTCTCTACCTGCACAAGAGATTGTTACATGATTGTTCCATGTTACATGAATGAAGAATCAAGTGTTTGGAGCAAGTATATTCCTGGAATAAATACCATCTGACAGCATACTGATATTCCACTTCTATGGCTACTCTTTTAAACATCTCAATTTGAAAAATATTTATAGAAACAGCTTCTTTGTGGTGAACAGTGCTGCCAGTGAATTATTCTCTTGTGTTAATGCATTCTGACTGATTAGTGGAATCAGGCTTCGTTCCATATCAACTTCTGCATCTGAGCACAAACAAGCACTTGTAATAAAGATGCTACAGGGAAAACCCCACAGCACCCATTCAGACATTACCTCATAAGTGTTGTTAGAGGATGTTTTTGTTCCTTTCACTCCATGAGTAGCCATAACAGCTCGTAGATTATCACCTTCAACCAGAAGCTTGTATTTTTCCTTTCCACTTTGTTCATCAACATGAATGACAGCTCGGGAAACCTCTGGTATGCCTTGCACTACAACCTTCACAAAACAAAAAAGCCCTAGTAACTTTGATATATGCAGTAACACAGTAAAAAGGGTAACACTTAGCAGCATTCAAGCCTATTGAGAAGATCTAGTACATGGAGTAAAGGCTCACTCAAAACACATGAGTAAGATTTCTTGCTCTTAAATAGTCTAGTGCAAAACTGACACTGTAGTACAAACCTTACTCACTAGCTACATTTTATATTTTATGTCTGACATTCCCACACTCTGGTTTGTGTGTCTGAATGGTGGCAGACCCATACAAACGAAAGGGCAAATTGCTAACAATAAAGGTTTCCTTATCTCTCTTTTTAAAACCCAGAGAGTCTCCTCACAGTAAGCTGAAAAAATGCCAGATAGTGTCATGTGGTTCAATTTTAGATACAGCTGAAAGCAGATGTAACTATTTCATAAAACTGCTGCACTTGGAATGCTTCAATAAATGTTGTAAGGAAAATATCAAAGCTTCCATTCTATTTACAAATATTAGTAAAGGATGGCTTAGTTTCAACAGCAAGGCAGTACCATCACAATCTAAGAGTTACTAACCCAGCCTATCATCACTGTCAATGCTGACAAGAATTATTTCATCTTGCCACCATGGAACAAATTATTACTACTGATGACCTCCTACAAAAGCATGAGACAGCCTTGGCTTTTACCTTTGGTAGCTCTTCCTTGAGGGACTGCAACACATAATACATGGAACTCTTGCTATTTTCACGAGGGGTCACACACACAACTGCTTCTCCATGCACAGCAACATCCCCAGGCTTCACTCTGAGCTTGGAGACGCAAATCGAGTAGCGCACGGTCTCGGCATTCACCTGCGCCAAAAGGCAGCCAGCAAACATCAGCGCTATCACAGCAGCTATCAACGTGCTCAAATAAATGGAGCCATCTTTCAACAGGTTATAAAAAGGAAAAATGTAGGGGGAAAATCCCCAAATATTCTCTTCTAAATTAGTCTTATAAATTGCATGAAATAGTATCCTAGGCTGAGGATTACCAGCCTGTACATTAACCAATGGACAGAAATGGCATCCCTGTGTTTAGCAAAACACCATACCAGACTAGGTTCTCTCACTTCCAAATAAGGAGGAAATTATCCACTTTGCAAGGAAAAAATACAAGAGACCCTTCCAGATGTAATGTAGCCACACAACATCTATCATTCACTTTCTTTTTTTTAGCTTCCCCTGCTGTGATTACTGACACAGGATTAATACACCCTTAGTAATGTATCCAAGGTATAATCTGTGGAAGAACTGAACAACTCACCTCTAATCTCAGCAGTCTGATGCGCTCTAAAGACAGCTTCAGTAGGATGAAACAGTCATCTGGAAGAAACACTTCCTCAATATATTCAGAAATCTTTAAGAGACAAGGACAAAACAATTAGCATGCATAAATGGCTAAAAGGCTAAAATTGCCATTGGCAGTTGCATTGCAATTGGCTAATGCATACATTTAAAGCATTAGCAATAATACAATTTTCTTACCTCCCCTAACAAAGTTTTCTCAATTCTTCCTTTAACCAGACGGGCAAAATCAGGATCATCATCTTTGTCCAACTGTGCTGTTATAATAGGGGTGCTACAAGAATAAACACACACACTTGAAAACCCAGGTAGGAAATTGCTCAGCTAGAGTAGAGATGGCAACTTGAATTACAGGCTGCCTTATGGAATTTCTCTCTTATCTAGAGTAGTATTTAGTAAAATAAAGAGATTTACAGCTTCCTCAGGTGTATTTAAGAAAAATTACTGTTCAGGTACTTCAGGCTGGTAAAAACAAGCAAACACACAAGTACTAGTGACTGCTTTCATGGCATATGTTATTCTAGTATTATTTAAGCATGGCTTCATGCACACCTAGAAATAGGTATGCCTCAAGTACTGCTAAAGCACCAGAGCAGTTCACAATAGGTAAGAAGTCTAAGGAAATATTATAGTTAACAAAGAATCTTTTTCCTTTATTTGATTTTTCTCTGTGGGCTTAAATATTACAGTTGGGCAGACATCAGATTTTTGTTTAGGTATCTGCATTGAATGGTGTCTAGTATATTGCTCAGGACAGGAAAATGCTATCATGTATTGCAAATTTGCCCAGTAGGTTTCACTTGGGCAAAGGGGAAAAAACAGCCCCAACAGATCAAGACAATATTTGTACCTAATAGCCTTTGAAGCATTAATAATTTCTTTGATTCTTGGCACACCCAAAGTAATGTTCATTGAAGCAACACCAGCAAAATGGAAAGTCTTCAGAGTCATCTGTGTGCCAGGCTCACCAATGCTCTGTGCACAAAGAGCTCCTACTGCAGAACCAGGCTCCATCTGTGCCCTGATTAAAAACAATATAGAAAGGATAGGGAACGGAATAAGTTATAAGATCCTAAGCAAACAACAACAGAAACTATTCAGGTAGATATATGAGAAGTTTGCTAACACAGTTTAGTAAAAAAAAACAAGAGCAGTTAAAAGGCCACCAATACTTTAAGACTGATCTCATACAAAGCAAGAAGATGCCCTGTCATATAAGCACTCCACAGATTCAGTATAACTTCCATCACAGATTACAAAATGCTTGTCTTCTTCCTCCTAAGCATCAAGCACTAGATCCAGCATTCTCCCTTCAGGCAAATACCATATGCTAACATTTACTTATTATAGTAAAAGTGATAATTCACATATAAAAACACTTAAGACAAATGTAAACAAGTACTCCTAATAAGGGAAAGCAAAAAACTGGTAATTGCTTTAAAATAGTTAAGAACTTAATATATACATGAATTTTCTACAAGAATAAAACATTAGGAAACAATTGATGCAGGTAGGCCACAAAGGAGAGATCACCAAATCCAAAAGTCTAAGGAAATGAAATTAATCTCAATGGATAAAGAGATTAGAACATCAACACCAGCATTATCTTGGTACAAGCCAAGAATAACAAACAAAAGGATCAAATGAGTCCATAAGAGATCAAAGAACATTTTAAGAATAAAGAGTGATATAACTCCTCAAACTGTGTAGATCAAGAATAGCTATCAAGATTTATTTGAATTTGAAACTCATCTATTTAGACTAGGTTGTGCATGGACTCATTGAAGGTTTTCAAAAACCTCCTGCAAGAGGGGGAG
The DNA here is from genome assembly GCF_047830755.1 of Zonotrichia albicollis. Classification (NCBI taxonomy): domain Eukaryota; kingdom Metazoa; phylum Chordata; class Aves; order Passeriformes; family Passerellidae; genus Zonotrichia; species Zonotrichia albicollis. The sequence goes on along the minus strand of NC_133825.1, from coordinate 27,886,057 downwards.
GAAAGAAACATGTCTGGCAGTGGGTGTAAGAATGTGAAGTGTTTAAACAATATCCTCCCTTACTCTGAATCCTATCACTTTTGGTTTTTACCAGAATCTGCTGTCAAAACACAGTCTGTGGGTATAAGTAATGAGTAGCTAAATGCTAAAACTGCTTGTTGGTATGATTACTATTACTTCAGAAGGAAGGTGCTGCTTAAACACAAGCAGGTAGCTTTGCATGCTCAAGAAACATAAAATGAAACATAAAGCATTTTTTACAATGTAAAAGGACACCAAAGTTGGTTAATCAAAGATCTGATTTTGACTCAAGACAAATGTACAAGTCCCACCTGTTAGATCTCTAGAACTCCTGTGCAAGACACTGCCTCAACAAGCCCACTCATAGACAGTGATGCTTTTTTTTTGGCATCCTACACCTTTGTCTTGCAATGTTTATGTCATTGGAGTCAATTGTTTCTAATTCTTTGTACTGCATTCACAACAGAACCAACATTCATACAGTAAAAACAGCAAAATACACCCAGATGTTACCAACAAACCAGCAGCACTGAGAACACAGCAGGGTAAACACTCACCTCATGTATTTGTCTCTACAAGTCTCTAAAAACTTCTCTAGTTGTGTTGGAGTAATCCTATCCAACTGATATAAAACTCTTGGCTGAAAAGAGAATGGAATAGTTGGAAAAGCAACAACTTATGGAGATGGAAAAGAATGACATCATTACCCCAGTGAAATTATTTACCTCTGTTGTGCCATTGTCATTAATTCCATACTTGTCCCTAGTTTTTTTTATCTTCTCAGAAACACCTTTGATGAATTTTTTAATTTCCTGAAATCATAGTAAAACCACAGTAAGCAAAGATGTGGTATCCATATTGAAGTCTTGAACACTGAGTTATTTACTTTAAGCTCCAAATATTTACAATAAGTTTATAATGCACAGTATGAAGAGAAGATCAAAATTCAGACAAACACATACATTAGAGTTTAGCAATCCAGATCCACTTGGGTGTAGCCACAAATCAGCAGCAGCACATGAAGACTGTGGTCCATGCTGAACAAAAGCATCCTGCCTGAGCACACACTGACAGGTGAAGATAGCTGACTTGGGCTGACCCTTCCTACCCCCCACTTACTGGAAGTGATTTAAAATCTCAAACACCAACTCAAAATTATTATTTTTTGGCACTACTGACACAAACACATTCTCACTCAACCCTCACTATTCAAAAATAGTCAAAATGGAAAGACTGTGGCAAGAGAAGAAGCATATGAAGTATATCTGCTGGACATATATCAGATTTGAGGTGCACTTTCTTTGATAGAAGAAACCTCAAACCTCAGAACTGTTATATACACATGTATATAATATGATTACCTAATATGATTCAAATAACTCCTCCAAGCTGTGGAGAGGTCTTGAAGATAATTGCATTTAACAGGTCATACTACATAGACCTTTCACTCTCTTACCAGGCTTAGCCAAAAGAAGTTCTAATAGTCTTTACTGGAACATAAACTGAAACAATACTGTTAGAATAATATCCAACATGTATTCTATAAAAGATTATTTGGTCATTACACATTGGACATATACATGTACACTAGAAGTCATGAAATATGAGATCCGTGATTAAACTCTTCCACAAACATGGACTTGGTGCAAGTCATGACCATAACACAAGGTTATCAAAACCAAAAAATAAACAAAAAGCAAGAGGAAATCCTTCCCATCTATTTCAACCAAGATTTTAGGAAAGCCTCTATAGAGAAACAAATACTTGGATTTTTTAGAGTCCTTTTAACCCTTTTCTATCCCATCAGTCCTACCTAACAAACAGAGCGATGGTCACACAGCATTGCCTCTTCTGCACTAGGTACTGGACCCCTTGCAACCAGCACAGTCATCTAAGCACTGGCAAATACTTGCAAAAATGAGTAAGTATCTGAGGGACTGCCATTTGTTTTTTCCACAGCTGAGTTCACAGAAACATTATGAAAACACTTCTATTACATTCTAACAGAATTCTCTCTCAAAAATAACATTCTTACTGACATTCAAGCTATTTCCAGAAAGTACATTTTTTTTTGTGAGTACCAGAACCAAGTTCACAAGGAAGAACAGGCAACAGAAGTCCTGCTGGAATGGACACTCCAAAGTTGCTTCCCCACTTGGATGACAGGATGTGTTCTTACATTTTTGCCCCTTTTTTCTGCTGTGCATTATTCACAAATATACTTGAACATTTTAAAGACTTTTAACCCCAGCATATTTGCAAAAAAATTATGTCATTTTTTTCCTAAAGTAAATGTTTAGGCAATAATACGGAATTAGAGAGGCTAATCTTTGCATTACACATGCATAAAAAAAGCCATGTTGCAGGACTTGCAGAAGACTGTTCCTCTTTGACAGTGCCCAAGTTCCAAAGCACTTTAAAAAGTCCAACACAATAAATCAGTTATTACATATAATTCTGAATAAGGTAATCAAATTATATGTTCTTTCCATAGACCAGAGTCAAAAAAGGTAGAAGATCAATCTCTGAAAATTTATTTTTTATTGTCATATTTTTATTCATGGAGAAGACCTAAAAGAGGAAATTACTTATTCTTCTCAGCTTTCAAGTATATGTTGGCAGTTTATCCAAACTATGGATTAATTTTTGCTACAAATGGAATGAAAATGTAGCTCACTCTTTGCTGAGCTCTGTCTCTCTCTGGATTTATTATCTTTAGTGCAACACTGTACTCTGTGAGCACAGCTATGTAACTTCCAGAGTGGACTCAAAAAACCCTGTTTTTTTTTTCACAACTTCTAAATCCATGAAGTTTTAGTCTGGACCAGATTAGCAAAGAGGCACCAAACAGGCTCAGCAAAATGTGGCTCAACACAGGCCTTGCCAGCTCCTCCTTGCTGTCCAGGCCAAAGGGCAGTCCAGGGTTTGCATCAGGTGTCCAGCAGCCAGGTGAGTGGGCTCACACACTCACACACCAGCAGCACTGCTTGCATGGCAATCCGTACAGTGAGGAAGCCACTGGAATGCACAGTGGCACAGAAAATGCCACGAGATTCAGCAAAATCTGCTCCACTTGAGGCACACCCAGTAGGCCAACTCTGCATAGGGCAGCACTGGCTGGCTGTGTGCTGAGCTTTTCGTGTGTCTGCATCACATTCACAGCACTTTTATTCCATCATCTCAAAAAAAGCACAGAAAAATTACTTGTTTTAGACACACAGTGTTCTGGACTGGAGTGGATAAGCCCATTACAGGAACCTCTGGCTAAAATAACAGCACTAAGAAGCATCTCTGTTCTGGAATGAAAAAGTGGAGGAAGGGAAAGGAAAACACCAGAAAAACATGCTCATATTCCTAGAGAGTAAATGAATGACTTCCAGGAAAAAGTGTCAAGTACTGAAAGAAAGCTTCCTCAAAACCCTTGAATTTAGCAATGGGTATTAATTAACATGTCACAGTATTCACGAAAGTTAAATAATTGTGATGAACACCTATGTCATAATTTAGCAAGCAGTAAAGTATATATGCTAATCAATTACTTGAGCACTATACACACATCTCTAGCTAAAAAGCACTAACATTAATGCTCACACAGGGCACACACATGCTACGATTACCTCATTATATTTTTCATAACCTGTCTCAGTTAATGTCTTCAAGGATGAACAACAAAAAAGGAAAGAAGAAAACGTAACTATCTAAAACTTAAAAAATCTTAGGCTAATTATCACTAAGGTGATGTAGCCATATCTGTGCTTCTGAAATTAATAACAATTATTTAAACTTTCATTATATTATTTAACATACGTATACTTAAAAACCAGCTTTATCCACAAACTCTAATATTGAATTATTTGATTTCTTTTCCTTCAGACTTGCAGTTAAGATTTACAGCATATTTCAAATACAGATATAATTTGACTCTATCAATGGAAGTGCAATTCAGGTTTACCTTGTGCTCTGAAACACTGATCTATTAAAAGAAACTCTTCAAATACAGGTCATGAAATGAATTTTTTCTCATCACTGCCAGTAATCAGAAGGTTGATCAAGGTAACAGCTTTATATAGATGTAAGGTTAATTCTACAGGCAGGTTAATTCCACAGCTTTGATCAGTGATTCTCAAGGAAGTCTTGAGAGTGGCTGCTCTCATGAATATTAAAATTGCCCAGTGCTCTTTCAAACAGATTAAATTTTTGAATTCAAAGTATAAGCAGCCACGTGAACCTTCACTCACCCTTAAAAGCCATGTAAGTAGACTCCAGAGAGGCTAAAGTCCTGTCCTTAAATCCTAAAGAAAAGTTAATCACAGTGTGATAAGGAAGTGAGATAATTACCTGCAGAAAACTGTCTTGGCAGCAAAGAAATTCATTCTTCTTCATGATGGACTCAGATGTTAACACCAATTCATTTCTGCTAAGGGCTGGCTCACTTCGGCAAGGATAGACAGCCTTCACAGGAAAAAACATGAGTTATCCACAGACAGCACATGCACAAAACCTCCATTGCAAAGATACAGAACACAGGTAGAACTGAATAACAGCATTCTTTATTTCTGGTTGTGTCTTTTTGTAGTTTGTTTAATTTTTTTTTTTGGTTGGTTTTGGTTTTCTACACTATATATCAGACTACTGTGGAAAACGGACCACATCCACTCCTCCTTATTTCTGCAAATCTGAAGGTATACACCCAGACATTTCTAGTTCTACCCATTTTTTACATCCCTATTCCAGAAATCTAAATAGTTACGTCAACAAAAGGTGTTTTCCTGGGGGAAAGTTGGTCACGACACACCAACCAACCACAAAACCAAAACTGAACAACACAAGTCTTCAAATGTGACAGCATTATTGAACAACCGCCTGCCAGTTCAACTCAAGGAACATCCATATCTTGATTTCATAGAGAATTAATCTGTGCAATGTACCAAACTAGTGCCCACATAAGCCTGTAGTAATTACCTACTGAGCTGGATAACAGACCACAAAACTATGTTCAAGCACAGAAAGAAATTTTACTTGTCATGGCTTACACACGATTTCATCTCTGTACACAAATCGCTGTTCCACTGGAAAAAAAATCCATTACTCTTAGGATACATGTCCTGAAAGACAGACCAGGACCATTCAAAAAAGGCAGTTTGAAAGTAAATATTTCCAGTGAAACAACTTTCCCTATTATTTACTACTTTCTTCTCCATGCTTAACAGTATTTCCACACTTTGAATAAGGATTTCAGCAATCCTTACCCTGATATTGTCTAGAACTCTCTTGAATTCCAGTGGTTCATCCTTCCCTTCCATAGCTGCAGGATCCAAGCCATCCCCTCCATAAATAAACTGTATAATGTCACCAGTAGAACTTCTGACTGTTAAATCATATTGTGAGCAAAGATCTTCAAGGGATTTTACCAGACGTCTCTGAAGAGAAAAAAAAAGTACAAGGAAAGTAAAATGGATCTTTTTAAAAATAGCTGTTGATTTGCAATACAAGAAGCACAGAAACAGACTTGGGAAATAAATCTGACACAGTGATGAGCAGGCATGAAAACCTACTTAATCATGTATTACCGCTCAGGCCTTTCTGTACATTCCACAGAACATTCAAGTCAATAAAATTTCATGCAACAACACAATACTCCACATTTAGAATTACATTGTATAGAAAAGCTAATGACTTAAGGCTAAGCTGCCAAAACCTATTGTAGTTTGAGGGATTTACTTGGGTGGGTTTTCTTGACATGACACTCATATTCTTCCAAGCAGATTTATTTTTCAAGGGATACAATAGTTTTTGTATATGAAAGCAGAGCCACTCAATGATTGTTTTCACTGAGAAAAAATAAAGAGGTCACATGCTAAAGCCATTTTTCTATCTGGGTTATCTGCTTCTCCTACATTAACTCCTTACATTGGGAAATCCCTTAACTATCATATTCCTTGGCATTCCCCAAAAGAAAGCGTGCTATCAAACATTTTAGGTGAAAACATTTCTACTTGAAAGATCAACTTCGTTGTTCCATGAAAGCACATTAGATCACCTAAACTAGACTACGAATTGGTACTTTTGTTCTCACTGGTGAGAAAAAAGGTAGGATAAAATGTCAGGATTTTTTTTTTTTACATTTCAAGTCCAAGTGTACAATTCATTGATATAGGAAGAAAGTTGAAGAGGAAAAGTACTATGCAGATGGCTTATAATATTTTTATATATATATACAAATACTCGCACACATGCCAAGATTATTCCATTAGTTTTGGAGACAAATGGTCTCATTAGTCACCAACCCCAAAAGGTGGTTTTTTTCCTGTCTTTGTACAGTTAATTGTGTATCTCAGAATGCATTCCCAGCCCCAATTTATCTTGGCTTCTCTGCTGTGTTACATTGGGAAGAGGACTATAATTCACATACTACTTAAATGTTGGAACACAAATCTTAAGATTGCACATAAAAGCAAGAAGCTTTGTTGGAAGGACATTTATTTACAGCCAAAGACACTAAAATCTTACAGAACCAGTCTAAGCCTATATGGCCAAGGTCCCTCTTAACTAGACAGCAGTCAGTGAAAGGGAGCTTGAGCTGCATTTCTGTCATCACTCACATCAGGTTCAGGAACACACTTCACAGAAAGTAGTCCTCAACAATTGCACAGAACAAGGACTTTTACCCATATTCAGGAGGAAACAGCTTAATACAAGCATGTTATTGTACCACTAGCTGAGGTCTCATTTACAAACTCCACACCTCCTAGAGAAGACCAAGCCATGTATTTCACAGTATAAATTACTCTGTTTACACTGAACACACACAACATTTGCACTTCTCCCTGATCAGTCACCTCAACAGGCACATGAGAAATATCCACATCTTTGCAGACTAATAAAACCCTCACTCTGCTGACTGTTACCTGCATATACCCAGTTTCAGCTGTTTTTACAGCTGTATCAACCAGACCTTCTCGACCAGCCATTGTGTGGAAAAAGAATTCTGTGGGAGTCAAGCCAGAATAGAAGCTGTTGGCAACAAAGCCTTTTGCTGCAGGGAGCTGCAGGGAAGAGTGAGAAAAACACAGTTAAAATGCAATGTATATTCTGTATGTTACAGAAAGACATGGTACATGCCACTGAAATGCTTTCTGCAAGTTTGCCAATAATCCCCCAACACAGGACAAGGACCTCAGCTCTGCTTAGCTCTCAAGTTCCATACTCATATTTTAGATCTGAATAAAGATTTCAGAAATCCTTGCCTAGTTCTTCCAAACTAGTTTACCAGAGTTGCTCCTTCCTCCTTGTCACATGTCCAGCTATTCCTTCCCAACACCACACCAACACTTCCATTAAGCTTGCAAAAATTGAAACTGCAATCACTTTGCTATAGTAGTGCAAAGACATTTGCTGAAGACTTAGGAAGCTAGGAAAAATGCAACTGGAGACAGGAATATATTGAATTTTTTGGAATGGTTTGCCCTCACCCCTGAGGAAAACTCCTGCCAACGAAATTTACACAGGCATCCCTTCAAGTCAAAAATCACTTTTTGTTATTTGACAACAGGTAATGCTTTCTAAATCAGAGAAAAAGCTGGAGCTACATTTTATTTTCCCATCTAAACCATTAAGTATTGTTTCCTTTTCTACTTATTCAGTATGTTACAGAATTCAGAAGTTGCAATTTGGACATTTAGTCACATATGTGTCATAGCTACCGTCTGACACTTAGCTAGCACACAAACTAGACTATGGGTTCATACCCAGAACCTTCACTAGTGTTCATCAGATTTCAAACAGCACTTGAAAGAAATTCATCTCACTGGATTATATTAACAAGTGCACGAGAGTCACTTGCTTCATGTAGGACCAAAACATGAAACACAGAGTAACCCATGGTACCTATCCTCATGGAAAAAGAAAAAACAGAATGACTGGACTGGCAAGCTCTCACCTGTTTATAAAACACACATTCAGCAGTTTTCCTGGAAAGTATTCGTGCAGTCAAATGTAACACCAGTGAGAAACTTTAAAGTAATTATTTTTAGGACTCTCAAGAAAACCAAAATTGTGTAATCACTTCACTTGAACTTTACTAAATTAGAAAGGTCAAAGCAAGGCTTAGTTGAAAGCAATAAAGCTAACTAGACATCCTACAGCAATTCAGAGCACTGCTGTTAACTCCCAAATCACACAAAACATTTTACATTCATCATATATGAGCCTTTTCCTTCAGCATATCATGACAACACATTTCATCATGCATTCTCCTCAAAATGGCTTAAGCAAACTTGTTCCATGTTCCTTCACAGTCTGTTGTAAACCCCCAGAATTACCTTAGAATGCTTCTCAAAGTGAGGCAATGATCTATTCTCAAACCCATCAGGAACACGGGACCCACTGATAGCCTGCTGCCCTACACAAGCAATCATCTGAGATATATTAATGAAGGAGCCTGAAAAGACAAGGAAAAGAAAGCTCATCAGGGAAGCAGTAAATTCATCATTTGTGAGTGAAGGCTATCTTCACTTCCATGAAGGTGAATTATTTAGCCTTACAGCTGCTCAGCAAAACAGAACTGCAAGAGTTAGAGAAGCTTTTCTGTTACTCATCCTGTTAATTTCAGCATTTATGCAAAGTCTATGACACAGGCAACAATTTTTCACTTTTTTTTCCTTTGAGTCAGACATTCATGCCTTTATTTGGCTTCTGCCTTTATATTATCCTGGGTTGTAGCACAGATGGTGTTGTACACAGCCCATGATCCTAACCTACACATTCTGCTTCACAATTTTGTCAAACATACTTAAACAGTATTTTTCATAAAGGGTTCAGTCTACCAGGACTCCTAGAACAAATAAAGTCCCAGAGAATTAAGTCACTAACTCAGAAGTTTTAATTGCTGAATATGTTTGCAAACAATGCCCCCCCATCATCCCCACAAAAATGATACACTTAACATACTTTTTGTCTTAGATTTTAGTATTTCTTTAGAATACAACATGCCTCTGTGAGGCTTTCCACAAAAAGCCTCACAGTGACATGTTGTTAGAAATAAAATAAAAAAATTATTAGACAGCCAAAAAAAGCAAAAGTGACTTCTTCAAATTCTTAAAGGAAACAAATGAAAACTCCCTCAAGAATTCAAGACCTTATAGCATCTTCTAGTACCTAAAGAGGGGCTACAAGAAAGACAGAGAGGGACCTGACACAAGGGCATGTAGTGATAGAACAGGAGGAATGACTTCAAACTGTCAAAGGGCAGGTTTAGATTGGACATCAGGAATAAACTCTTTATAACAAGGTTGCTGAGAGAAGCTGTAGACGCCCTATCTTGGTCTGATAGAAGGTCCAACCCATGGCAGAGGGTTGGAACCAGATGATCTCTAAAGCCCCTTCCAAATAATTCCATGATTATACAAAATGTTAGTTCCCATTCTGAATGTACCATTTACTGTTGATTTTTCTATGTGATATAAATACTTGAAGTAGAAACACAACTGAAAACTTTTAACTGATTAATTAAAGTCTTAAGAACAAGATATTTTGCAACTAGCACTAAAAATCAAGACAAGAATACCAGAACATCTGCTTGATTTTAACTAACTATACCCAAGCTGTACTTACTGAACCACTTGAAACAGCTATGACATGAACTTGCAAACTGACAGTATAAAACAAACCTATACAGATGGAAGAAGAAAGTTTCACATAAGTGAAAGAGTGAGCAATCTACAGGCCAAGTTCAGCTGTCCCTACCTTTAGAACCACAGAGAGCCATGATCAGGGGACTGTTGCTCTTGTCCAGTTCTCTGAGACAGGCACTGCCAGCATGATCTCTGATAACAGACAGTTCTTTCAGGATTAAAGCCTGAAATACAGTATTTCAGAGGTTCAGAGTTTGCTAAAACACACACAAACAGAACTCTATCACTCCCAGCAACACCTTCAATAGTAAAAGGGAATGCAAAACACAGTGAAGACAAAGAAACCCAGGTGTTGCTTCAGGTAAAACAATTTTAAATTTCAGCTTGCCTAACTTCCAGTTTGCTGAAGAAAATATCTTTGTTTGGATAAGACAGGGGTATCCAAGAACATGACAATCTCTTATCAGCATCAGAAAATCAGCTAAATTGAGCATTGCACTAAGTTCTAAGTCACACAGTGCTGCACAGAAGATAACCACGAAAATCTTGATCAGTGTAATTAACTCATTCCAATTACCTGTGTAATTTCATTCTCCAGTATCACCCCAATACACCCTGGAGGATTTCTGTTGTTCTGTGTTAAGCTAGCTTTTTTAGATGCATACAAACATCTAAAGCCTGTACAGACTCAGCTCAAGTTACATGCCTAGGGACTGTATTTGCTTGTATTTAAGGTTTCAGAAGACAACCATAGACTTTCAATGCACCATGTACAAGAATGCATTTGTGAAGCCTCTACTCCAAATGGAGAGTGAATTTAATTAAGAATTTTACCTCTAGTGTCTCTTCTGCAGTGCAACCAGGCTGCTGCTGTAGCTTGCCAGTGTTCAGAGCTTCAATATACTCATCACATTTCTTATAGCCAGCATTCAGGAGCTCATACTTAGCTTTTAGCAGGCCCTGCCCAGGAGTTACATCACCAATTCCAATTGAAAAGCCACGATTAGCTATTATTAAAAAGAAAAAAAAAATTACAGTTCAATCTCATATAGAGAAAACAAATTAAACCCAGGAAATATTATTGGCAACTTTCAATTTTGCTTCCCATCATGTGACCATCACAAGCACTTCATAAACACAATAATAATTGTTTCACTGTCTCCCACCTTCAAAACAAGCATATTTTTTTAAAAGCACAGCATGTCACATTTGAAGCAAAAATCTTGCTTGCTCTCCATTTCTGTATTGAAGTACTATTTTACAGGGAAATGTACTTACAAAGATAGACTGGAGCAAGTCTGGCCAGACGTGACATGGCATCTGCAGCTTCCACCTGGCCCCAGTCTCTCAGCAAGATGTAGAAGATGTTGTTCTTGGATCCTGACCCCAGGGTTCCTTTGTCCATACTGCCACTCATTAACTCACTGTTTTGAATTGTGACATCTAGAAATGAAAAGGCAAAAAATTCACCAGTTGTCTAAAACACTCACCACCCATTAGTAATCACTTATGAAGAGAATTTTTAAATAGAAGCTCTGTCTGTGCTCAGAATTTTCAATGTGAATTTAGGAATCATCTTCTTGAAGCGCAAGTCACTGCTCTATCACTAATAATATCAAATCAAAATGCGATTCAAGTTTTCTTGAGACTTTTGAGAAATTGCAGAGGACTTTCAGATTTACTCTGTCTGCAGAAATGTGTTTTTTTCAGAGAACTGAAAACAGCCAACAAAAAACCCTGCAAGTTTTCAACATCATGTGCTCCTGTGTAACTCAGAAAATGGACTCTTCCCATATTTTATGAAATTAATAGACTGTGAAAGTCAATGTCTTTTGTTCACAGGAGTGTGAGCAGGATTGCTTTGTGGCCTTCTCTCCTACAATATTTAGAGCCTTAAAAAATTTGTTCCACCATGTTTACAACCAACTTCATAGCACAGAGTGTTCCTTTCATCTGCAGAAACCAGTCAGTCATCTGTAGAGAGGACTTCAGTGCTAACTGGGAAATTCTTCCTTGAGGCAACATTGCATGACAGAATTATTGTAAATCAATGGTTCCCCAACTTACACTTGTGAGCAGCAAGGACCCAGCCTAAGCCTGCCTGCTCAAGTTCCTTTCCAACAGTCACCACATGCATATTAAAGTAATTCTAAGAAAAGTCTTCCTCTACAGCCTTTTCAACCATGGTGCTTTTTGCATTCCATCTGCCACTGACATCCCTAAGTGGAAGGACAGGGATGGTTTGATATCCTAGGGATTTATCTTCCCTGCATGTTCTATCTCCTTACAGTGTTTGACTTCTAATCCCTGCATTAGTACCCCTCATCAAGAGTCTAAATTTCACTTGCCCTCTGAACAACCACTTGCTAAGCTTTGCTTTCCTCTCTCTCACCTTCAAACAGTATTTAGCACCATGAAAAACTGAGCATCATACAAAACTTTTCTTTCAGTTTAAGAAAATAGACTTCAAGTCTTGAGAAAAACTGCAAGATCCTATTTTCATTTCAAGAACACTTATGTCAAGTACAGCTTCAATGCCTACAGGAAGCTCAATAATTTCTAAGATTTCTTTGACAACTTGCAAAACAGGGCTTTAGAAGTGTCACTCACAAGAATCATTGTAGCACAGGTCCTCCCCTTTGCCACAATACTGTTTGCCCTTGGTTCGTAGGTTGGCTTTTACAGGACAATCATCACTGGGTTTGAGGATGAGGCTGAAAACCTGTTTTCCTGTCCAGAGTGTTACAGGCTGAGAGAAACAGAAGGAGAAGAAAAATACTAAGTTTATTCTATGACTACAGAAAAAGAGCAAGGAAGAATTTAATTGTAAAATTGCCAGACATACAGAACAACTCTACAGAGAATCATACTTGTAGAAATGCATAGTAGCATTCCTTTGAAAAACATCCTTTTTCATAGATTTGAACCTCCTGGGTGTGAATGGTTATCCTTTACAACAGGGTACGTGCATGCACTCAGAGAAACATGCCCTACTGCTCCCTCTGTCATGTTCCCCTTTCTAACTAGAAAAGGCAAAACACCTCAAAGATGCTGCTGTCATTTCATTTCTGAAAGGGGGCGCAACATTCATAATTCTTCTTTATAAAGTACCTTTGATTTCAAACTTTAGAAGTTGAAAGACTCATGTAGCATCACTATGGGTCAAGAACACACAATAAAGAAAACCTTAGTAACATGAAAACACTAGTTTGACACACCTTCAGAATTGCTGGGGGTGGAAGGCGAACTTTGACCTTTTCATCCTTGCCAACCAGGATAGATGCGATAATTTGACAGGCTTTGGCTCGATCAAAAAAGGTATCTTTTAATGTAAGAAGGTAAGCACCTGGAATGAAAAAAGTATTATGACAGATTGAATTTAGATTCAATTCAAAAGCCATTCCATACTCAGTGTTAATTATTTCATTCTTATATGAATCAGCTACTTACTATGCAAAACAACAATAGTTTAGACAGCTTTAGTTGTAAATCCTTTCCAGAATTTTGTTGAATTGCTCCACACTAAATGTCTACAAATCAGGAACAGTCTATTTCTATAACTTACTCTCTTGATCTCAGACTATTTCCTAAGTGAAACAAGGCCTCAGCATTTATTTTTGTAAACTTTCTTCCTTACATTTACTCATAAAGAATTAAAGATATTAAAGGTACATACTGGAGGTTAAAGCTAATAGTTATTGAGTGAAATCAACTCCTCTACCATAATCATAAGCAGTTCACGTTGTCTACTGAATGCACACAAAGATGTCAAACATTCATTTGCAGAAAAACACAGTCAAAGGTAGTAATAACAGCAACTACAAAGGTAGACAACATCAGAAACTACTCCGAGGGCATCATTATCTTCCAGGAAAGCAACGGCCTTATTTAATAATGTTACTTTGACTTGTGAAAGGAGAAAGTTTTTAATTAATATAGAAAAATTGTGAAAAAGGGAAGTGATTCTGAAGGAACAACTGTTAGATCACACAGCTCTGAAACCAGCTCATACACACCTGTGAGGAAATCTTGAATAGCAGCAATAAGAGGCTCTCCATTTCTAGGTGTTACCAAGTTTGCTTTAGTCTGCATGACACAAAAAGATGTTATGCATTTGAAGAAACTGATATTCCATTGGCTATTTAAAATGGAATCTATAATTTAACACATTTATTTTATGGTGAGATGGTCAAAGCTTATTCTAAATTGAACTACAGCTTTCTTCAAAAAGATGGAAAAAAGAAGTCAGAAGTTTCAGTTCACTTCCATCCATGCACATCTACTGACAGCTAAGGAATAGTCTGAGACAAGTTACTGGAAATGGCATATTCTGTTTCCAAACAGAAGTGGCAAACAACTTGATGTGTTTTGGTAGGACAGGGAAGGGAAGACAAGCTAGCTTTGAGAACAGGGGAAAGGACAAGATGTGTTACATTCACTATAGGGATCAACTGGAATACTGCAAGTGGTGTAATCCCTCCTGATGGGTAACAATAAAGCCACCTCTAGCCCCATGATCTCAATCAAGATCAGTAGTTTTTTACTCAAACTACTGTTCCAGTTCATCATCCCCACCCATGGAGCAGTTTTGCCTGAACCCATTCCCACACAGACCTGAATCACTTGGGGGTGTTCTTAAGCTCACAAGTCAGTTCAGTGAGCTCCAACAGGCTGCAGCCAACAATTGTATGGGTACACCTGAATTGAGAGTAGCATTTGGTAATGCCAAAGGAGCAATGGATTTGTAAACCCTCAGCTACTGACTCACACCACAGATCAAAGCTTGCAACCATCAGATCCTTATTTACCTTCCCTCCCTTCTGCCTTTTTGACCCTGCTCTATGAGCCCACTCCCTCTTGCCTTCTCTGGGAAGCTGCATTCTCCAGTACAAGCCCAGTAATCCCACCTCATCTCTAGCCCGTCCATCTAACTGCAATTCCCAGGCTGTCACACCAGAAGCAAATGATGGATCTGCTGGTAACAGAGCCACCCTGGTAGCCATCTCTAAGGACAGTCAGGCAGAAGCATACTCATGATATCTACACTGCAATTTCCCCAAATGTTAAACCTAAGGCCATTTGATCACCAGGGTGTATCAGTCCTAATTTATTATGAAGTGGTTTTTGCACAGTTTTCAAGCAGCTTCAAAGTTGGAAAATATCCACACCCAGTAATCTTGACAGTATTTCAGATTTCACATGCAAGTTAAGAACTGAAGGACTCAGCCCATCTGTCCCCAGACAAATCCCAACATGAGCATTTTATCTACCCACCCCCATTAAAACAAGTGCTTCTGCTTTTGCTTCTTCTGTCTGAGGAAGGTGAAGGTTCATCTCATCTCCATCAAAGTCTGCATTGTATGGTGTACAGACACACTCATTGAACCTGAATGTCCTATGAGGTTTTACTCTAGCCTGGAAAACGGAAAAAAAAATTAGGTACACACAGTCAAGTATGGCTAAAAAAAAGCCATGCTCAAGTGCTTCCTTTTTGTATTACAAAAATGAATCAAAATTCCTGATTATAAGATTTCACTCAGCAGGAACTGACAGAAATTGTATTCAGATTATATTATAGAAATGTAGCTAATAATTTTCATTATGAAATATTTATTAAAAGCACACAAGACAACATGCTTTGTAGAGATCACATCAATTCCACAAAAATGAAATGCTCACAGAAGAAGACATAGCAAGGTCAAGTATGGCTCTTGGAAGAAGTGTGCATACAGCACCCTGCCTGGGTACACATGAGGTCCCAGGCCCAGGCACAACTGCACTGCATTCATCCTTGCTCCACACAGTTTCAGCAGGAGCTGTTCATTTTTGTTTGTGTAAGACAGAAACACCACGAAGGCCAAGTGCCTGGCATTGCTGGCTGCACTGTCTGTGCCAGCCTGTGTGCACTCACAATGTGGGCCATGATGCTCAGCTTGTGCAGAGAGGGCTGCCTGTTGAACAGGACAATGTCACCATCAATCAGATGGCGCTCCACAATGTCACCGAACTTCAGCTCCTGCGCCATCTTCTCTCTGTTCCCGTACTTCAAAAACCTTCATAGGAAGGGAGAACAAGGCAGTCAGAAGATGCACAGACATTAAACAAAGACAACTAAAAATTAATTCTGTGTTTATAATGCCAACTTTTTCATTAAACATACAAATACATGGAGTATTTGTATTACAATAACTAGAAAACAAAACTGGTGTGGACTGAACATCAATCACTGCTCTTTTAAGCAATGACTGTATTTTGGCATTAGTCAACAAAGCTAAAGTGATTAAGCATTAAGTAAGAAAAAAGTCCACTTTTAAGTGCACAGAATTTATTTCAATTGTATCAGAGCACAGGAAGTGTCACTCATCTATTACCCCTTCCTCCTACATATAAACTGACTTTAGACTAGCTCTCACATGAAAACAGCTAGTACAACTTGCCCAAAACCACCAGTTTTCACTTGCGTCTGTACTACAACCTCCATTTCAGCTAAGATAAACTCAGACATAAAATAAACTAACTGCAGTTCAACATCATTAGTACATGTGTGCTTTAGTTTAAATGCAAGAGACTATTTTAAAAACTGGTACAACAAACCTGAGAACATCAAGACAACTCTTTTTCTATTTCCCTGCATAAAAGATCCTAAAAATAAATTTTAATCCCTGCAGATATAACTTCTTTCATATACCAACAAGACCAAGCTGATGGAGAGAAATAAAAAGTGAATCATTACAGATAAGCACAATACCTTTTCATCTGAGTGTGCCTTTGCTGTATGAAGTTTGCTCCAGGATGAACATCAGGACCATTGCAGACAAGTTTCCTCATAAAATTAATATTTGCTTTGTTTACCTGTTGTATAAAGACTTGAATCAGAAACAAGCAGAACATGTTTCAGGATCTTGTTTTTATTGATGGCTTTTGTGTTCTCAAATTTTAGGCTCAACTGACAATCCCCTTACACAGCCTCCAGCTGCTGAGGGGAACTCGCAGGATGGAATAGAGGAGAAAAACATCAGCCTATCTTAGAGCAGGATATCAGAGGGAAATTAAATTAAAAATCTGGGAGGGAAACTTACAAATAAAAGTACCCATCCACTCCTTTATACAAATCTGTGAATGAATTGAAGAAACATGAAGCAAAAGTCTTAGTTGTAGAGATGTCACTCCTTACACCACACCTTGCCAGCACTTGCCTGTATCCAATACCACAGATCTTTATTTGCCAGCAGCAAGAGAACTGGCAAAGCATCAATGAATGGCATTTCCAACATAATGCAGTACATTCACTCCCTTTTAGAGTGAGTAAAGAAACAACATCAAGGTCTGACTTAGGGAACAAAAATGGAATAGAAGAAGTTTTTGAGTCCTATACTACTTACCTTTTCAGGAAAGGTCAATATTTTAGCAACATGAATAGGCACTGCTACTTCATCTATTCTCAAGTTAGGATCAGGTGAAATGACTGTTCTGCCAGAAAAATCCACTCTCTTTCCAGACAGATTGCCTCTAAACCGACCTAACAAAACAAAACAGTTGAAACTCTTTAAATAAAAAGTTTTCAAAATGTTATGCATTAAGACAGCACATCAGAACATCATTTAAGGTACAGTACTGAGGTGCTACACAGCAGTAGCAGAAGGAGACTTGGCAATAGCAAAGATTTGTGGTTCAATTATAAAAAAAATTATTAAAAGCAATATTTTGGACAAACCTTGCTTTCCCTTAAGTCTCTGAACAAAACCTCTGGTCCATTTTTTAGGTGCCATGTTGAGAGGTATGCCAGAGAGCTCACTATTAATGTACAGGGCACACTGCAGTTGAAGAAAATCCCAGTCTTCCATAATCATCTGTGTTTTGGCTCCTGATATCCTATGCTAAACAAAATAGCAATCCAATTCAGAGAATAAATAACATATATTAAACTAGACAAGAAGTTTTCTGTTAGGAGTACAACTCTCCCTTTGCAAATGATATCATAAAACTTCCATCAATTAGAATGAAAAAGGGAAAACAACTTTGAGATGATGCATATTACTATAGCATAAGGCACATCACAAGGGAACCCAGCAAAAAAGAAAAATCTTTTGACTAACATGGGTTTTGAACAAATGCTCACTAAATTAGGTATTTCTTTCAGTTACATTTTTCCCAATCAACTAAAGCTAATATAACTTAACTGACAGGAAAATCAGTAGTTAATAGTTTTTCAATCATGGAAGAGTTAGTACCCAATTCATTTTGTCTGCCTGACAAAGGAACAAAGTTTTGCCAAGTGTGAAAAGTATTATTCTGGTAGAAGCGCTCTTCTAAGCAAATGATAAAATGTCAAATCATCTTTAAGTCTCAATTTGATGGCTATGCTAAATGAAACCTGACTTCTCAAGATCAGATAGTGGAATAAATAAAGCACAAAGATTTAAGAAAGGAGGAAGGGCTACAAGAAAAAAAACACAACAAATCAATAGGTGTAATATTTTCATTGTAAGTAACTATGCAAAAAGTGTGACAGTCATGGGAGAGGGAAAAAAGAGAAAACATTAAAAAAACAAGTTAACAGACCAGAGCTGAAATGAAAAAACATTTCTCATAAGAACCCAGCAGACCAGTAGCAGGTCCTACACTGCAAGCAGCCACTCAGCCAGTCCCATCTGAATTAAGCTGCTCCTGTCTTCCAGTGAAATGCCCACCATCACAGAAATACAGCACCAGACTGTAAGCACGAAACCCACTTGCTATATTCAATCCCACACAAATCCTTCTGAAGGCTGACTCACCTTTTTTATCACATCATTGAGGAAAATTATCTCTGTCAGCTTCATTGTCAAATCGTCCTCATTGGTGCCAGACTTCAAATCGCTCACCACAGAGGGTCTGATGCACAGTGGAGGCACCAGGAGCCGTGTGAGGATCAGATCTGAAGGTTTACCTGCTTGTGGGTTCATTAGAAGTAGAGGGATGTCTTCCACTGGGATTCTTTTAAACAGGTTCAATACTACCAAAGGATTCAAGTTTTCCTACAAAATCCATTGGGAAAATGGGGAGAAAAAGCCATCGTATCAAGTTCCAATGCCTCCCTCCTCCCCTTATTTTATTGATGTTCAGAAATAGCCATTTTCAAAGGCAAATACAGAACTATTCATACAAACAAAACTATGTTTTGGTTTATTTATTCTGAACCAATGTTTCTAGCATCTCAAACGTTAGCTTGCTATATATTCTTTCCCTCCATTTTTCCCCTACATCTGCATGTTTACTTCCTAGTGTGTTGCTCTGTTGTCTCAAGAGTTAATGGAGACTATCTCACTGTCAATAGAGAAAGCAACTCAATATCCTACAACAAACTTGTAGTACATTGTATTCATTTCATTAGTAAAAAAATCACATGATTACAGTACTACCTAGATATTTCTCTCATCTTAGTACATCTACTGCTGTGTTCATTACTTTTTTCCATCCAAGTATGTGCCTGGAGATTTTTCCAGTTTGCTAAGAGCAGAAGGAAACAAAACTGAATATAATGAACAGCTAACGAAACAAACAGCAAATTAAGTCTGCTCTTTCTCAACATTAAGAACTTCTGAAGAAAAAAATGCATGCACTGGAATTAATACCTGTCTTACAGTAAACCTGTATATACATGAAAACTTTATATGGACCTGTGCTTCTTCTTCCTGGTCTAGTTTATAGAAGCACAACACACTAAGAACATTACTTTATTTACAGGCAGATAATAGTGTACCAGAACATGCTAATATACTAAATTTCTCATTTTAGCAAATTAACATTATTGCACTGGATACAAACATTCTTCATCTATCTTTTGATATATAAAATTCTTGGGTCATCACAAGACTTGAGCTGATACATTGCAAGGCTTTAAGGAGTTTCATTTCATGCCCAAAAAAAAGCAAAAAATGTAGGTTACAATAAAATTCACCTGAGCTCTTCCCAGTAAGGGCTCCACTTCTTTGTTATATTCAATGGCAGTTTCAAAGGACTGGAGAAAAGTAGATACTACTGGATCTACAACTTTCTTATTTGTCTTGTACTTTTCATGAATTATCTTCAACAAACCACACTTCTTCACAGTTCCTGCAAGGAATTAAATATGGATTGCCTTGGGATTTTATTTCAAAACACAAAACCAAAACTTAAGTTACAGTTCTAAAACGAGCTAAACCTTCAGTGAACATATAACAAATTAAAACTTTATAAGCTTTATTAACCAGCTTCCTAAATTCAGAGAACAACAAAAGGACAATCAAGTTATACCTTTTTACATGGATGGCTTGGTGTACCTACATGATAGTGGAGCCTCTGAGGCTGAAAGTAGGTGGTTTAGCCCACACCTTTAATTCAGCTTCACCTCATTCACAACAGATATTTCTAAAGTAGAAGTTCCCACACTAAAAACAGGATTAAGAAGTGCTATTTAGTTATCTTACCAGCATCTCCTGAGGTAATTTTGTAAGTGAATTATCAAAAAAATCTGATAAATATTTTCATGTCACACAGCTAACATGATTCATAAAACTTCCACAGACAAGTCCAAATGCTCGATTTGTTTCACTGAAGTGTTCTGACCCATCATGTAGCTTTTCTAAATGCCTACTGTTTATGCCCCCCATGTGTAGACAGGGCACCTATGATAAAACAGCTCTACTTTTATTGAGATGCTGAACATTTTAACAAAGAACCCACAATTTTCATGAGTTAGAAGTTAAGTTATGGATTAACCATCTACTATAAACCTGCAATAAACCAAGTCTTTAAACAGCAGTAGCATGTGATCAGTCTAAATGAAAAAAAGCAAGACCTATTTTGAAAACCACCTACAAACTCTTACAAAAATACTCTGCCCTGAAGAAGGAATAATCTTAAGATAATGTAATTCAGTGATGAAAAACGATGCTCACTCAAAATTACAAATGCTATCAATGCTTTTATGTGAAGATATTCATCATTGCCAATAGCTCCCAATATTTTCAAAAACACATGAAAAGGGGTATTTTTGTCATGACTGAAGTATCAAATATTGGTTACAACATGAAACATGAAATACTACAAGCAACTAGGAAAATGTCAGTATCCACACAAATGAGGTTAACAAGGATGTGCCTGGCTCTAAAAATGCAATTACCTGTTTCTTAATGAAGGCCAGAGAGAACACCCAGTAGCTGTGCAATGAACAAGCATATTCAAGATTTGGATCCTACCACAGGTGAAAACCACCAGAGCAGATAACTTCACAAACTGCTCATGTTGATACTCACCATTAAAGGCCCCACAGTAAGGACAAGTGTTTTTCTTTCGGCACTTCTCAGACACTTTCTTTTTCAGCCCTCTCTTCTGAAGATATGTAAGGCCAGGTCGTTTTAGGTAATCTAAAAACTGCTTTTTTTCTTCCACTGACAGCATGATGCGGCAACAGGTTTTGCAGATCATCTTAAAGGTAAGCATGTATAAACACAGTTGTTTCAGAGACACATTCAGAGATGAAACCTCTTGAACTACAGCTTAAGTTCTTCAACACAGTGCATTTCTTTGAATGAGATACCACTGTCTTGATTAGAAAATCAAATCACATATTGGAATATACATTAATCAGCCCATGAGAAAAATACAGTCAATAAGGCAAATCATTAGCTAAGCTCAGCAGGGCATTAAATCCATATAAAGCAAACAGAGCTTTGATTTACTTGGATGTTCTGAAAGCCAAATTATCCTGCATATATTTAATTCAAACTGCAGAAAAACAACAGAATTTTTCAATCTGAGATTACATAGAACATCACTAAGGCTGGTCTTTAAATACATGTATTTTACAAAAGAAAATGTACACAAACATAGGTTCCTAAAGCAACCTTATTTTGGCCTTCTCAACTACTTTCAAGCATCATCTTTACTGAAAATTTCCTTTTTTAGACCAGAGACTGACAGGAAATCATGATCATGTTTACCTGTAAGATGCCTATCACAGCTTTGAAGTACCCAACGTGAAAGCATGGTAGTTCTAAGTCAATGTACCCATAATGCCCTAAGCAGTCAGCCAGACTTTTCCCACAGGTTTCACAGGGCCGGTCTTTTTCACTGGTTCCCTTTGGGAGAAAGAGAACGCACATGCACAGAAAAAAGTTAGCTGTAACTGATAGGATAGATACAAAATACAGCAGTTAAAAAACTAGTCAGGAATCCTAGTAGCAAAACCACTCCTTTTCCCCAGCATCAGAAGCACATCAATAGCATTAAAGCCACTCCGACCCTTAAGAAAAATGGCTTTTACACACAGCCCCTGCTGACAACAATGACCTGGACTCAGGCAGCTCTTACAAGTTATTCACAGACTGTTACTTACAAATTGTTTACAGATTACTAAAATCTACACTGTGGCATTTTGATGACACATGCCTCTGTGTATCCCAGCAGTTTGGCAGAAAAGTAACTTACTTCCTGCCTCAAGAGAATGCATTCCTGCCCACCAAAACTGTAAAAATAGTAACAGGCATTGCAACTAATAGTCTATGAAATTCAAGTAAAGACTCATTTGAATTTACTTTGGACAAACAGTATGTTTCAGTGACCCCAACCTTTTTTTAACCACTTGAGCAACTCCCCAGAAAGAAACTGGAAAACAAAAGAAAGGTCCTCACCATGCGATGGTCCAGCACTCCATACTGCAGTGGAGAGTGATGGTTGTCCTGACTATACAAATTCTTGCTGACCACTTGAATGTGAGCTTGCTGACGCATCTCTTCTGGAGATTTCATGCCAAAACAGATGTGGCTTCTAGGAGAAGAAATTTCAAATATATGTATGGGTACATATATATAGGTGCATAGATATATATACATACACATGCAAAACTACTTATAATGACAAGCACACCTACATGCAAGTATCACAGAAACAACTGGGTTGAAAAAGATCTCAGAGATCACTGAACCCAACCTATAACCAAACACCACCTTGTCAATTAGAGCACAGCATTGAGTGCCACATCGGAGCTTTCCTTAAACACCTCCCTGGGCAGACCATTCAATGCTTAACCATCCCTTCTGTGAAAAAGTTCTCCCTCATTCCCAATCTAAACTTATTCTAGTGCAATTTAAGGCACTCTCATCCAGTCACTGGTTGCCTGGGAGAAGAAAGCAATTCCTAGCCGGCGACAGCCTCCTTTCAGGTGGCCTTAGAAAAGAGATAAACTCTGCCCTAAGCCTCCTCTTCTCCAAGCTGAACACCACAGCTCCCTCAGACGCTCCCCCCGAGGGCTGGTGCTCTTTCAGCAGCCTCGCTGCCCTTCTTAGGACCCCAAAGCATTCTAAAACAAGGCAAAGGTAGCTAGGTTGAGACAAAACATTGCTGAAACAACATCTTTTCAAATAACTGTAAAAAATAAAACTGTTTTACGGTGAGTTAGTGGTTTTTATCTGAGGGACTTATCGACCTTCCTGGGCATCCTCCGAGCTGGACACAGGCACAGTCACCCATGTGGGAGAGCCCAGCCTGTGGCAGCGCTCCGATGAGCGGAGCAGCTGGGTCACGAGCTGCCCACCGCGGCCCTCCACGCCAACATTCTGCCAGCTCCAGCTCCAGCGGTTCTGTCCCCCACAGCTCTGCCGCTCCCCGCCACAGCCCGCGGGCACCGCACGATCCCACTCACATTTTCTTGGCCACATCGGTCTCCCTGAACTGCTCCTTCACCATCGCGGCGGCTGCAGCGGGGCCCGGGCGGCTGCACGCGGGACCTGGACCGGGGCGGTCAGCGCGGCCTCCGCCCGCAGCGCCCCCTGCCGGCACCGGGGGACACCTCCCCGGAGGAAACCTCCGCAGGCGCTTCGGCACTCAGTGCGCAGCGAAGAAACTGCTCCCCGTGCTCAAGGGGAACTTCCCGAGCATCGCCGGCACACCGCCCCTTGGCCTATTAGCCAGCACCACGGAGCCGAGCCCAGCCCCGCTCTCTGACACCCCTCCTTTTCTATACACACGAATGAGGCTCTCTGTCAGCCATCTCTTTCTGAGGCTAAAAAAGCCCAACTCCCGGATCCCCAAGCAACTCCCCAGCCAGGCTGCGCCGCCACATTCCGTCCACGGTTCTGCGTGTCCCCACAGCAGCCCTGGGTCACCAGCGGCGGGACCCCCTGCGCGCACGGGCCGACAACAGGGACAGCGCACAGCGGGGCTGAGCTCGGCCAAAAGCGCTAGGCAGCAGACAGGAAACCTAGCCCTTCCCCATCAGAACATGATGCACTTCCTGCAACCGCTTTTATAAAGCACACGAAAACCACGCCCATCGCTATTTCGGGCCAGGACCAACGCTGAAAAGGGCGGCGCCACGCTCAGTTCCACCACTAGTAGAAGCACGTCTGTGCCTCCTTATAATTGGCCTGGGAGGGGTGTCGATCTCTTTCTCTTCCGGTCGCAGGAACGGCAGCGGCAGCCATGGTGAGTGCCTGGTTTGAGCCGCGCCATCCGCCCTGTACCGGCGCCATCCGTGCCTCGCCGCGCCCTTACACCGCCGCGCTGTGCCGGCCCGGCCCGCCCGCACCCGCCCGCGGGGGTATGGCGGATACCGAGCCCCGGCTTTTGTGGCTGGGCCGCCGCGCGTCTGTGCCTGCCGGCAGCAGCGAGCTGCGGGGTGAGGGCGGTGCTGCGGGTTGGGCCACTCCGTGTCCGTACTCTAAAAGTGAGGCACCCGTGTGCTGCCGCTCTGTGCGGGCTGCCGTGTGTCACATCCGCTGTTATCGCGGCTGTTCCTTTCTGGAAGCCTTGTGGAAGCAGTGATGTGCGGGGTTTTTAGAGAAACTTCTACATTGTGTCAGGAACATAGCCGGCAGCTCGAGGGAGCTGATCTCTTTTTGCAGCCGTGGTGCGGCTGTACCTGGAGAGGAATGTCCAGTTTTGGGCTCCTGAGTCCAGGACAGACATGAAGCTCCTGGTGTGGTTCCAGTGGAAGGGGACTGGAGCATTTCTCTTGCGAGGAAAGGCTGATAAAGCTGAACGTCTTCAGCTCGGGAAGAGGTGATAAAAAAGCCGCTTTATCAGTGTTTGGAGGGGGGTATCAGAGGATGCAGCCAGGCTCTGCTTATTGGTGCCAGGCAGTAGCACAGGTAATTTGACGTGAGGATTAAGAGGAGCTTCTTTACTGTTGCAGTGCATGGTCAATCATTCTGTTCTATATCGTTACTTCTCTTTCACCCTGTGCTTTACCCCCACCCACTTCATGTCCTTACTTTGAGGTCCGGTGCTAACACACCAAGTGCCATGCTGAGTGTGTCATTTACTGAAAAAACTGGCTAAGCTTTTCTGGACCTACTGACCTGTTTTTCTTTTCAAGCAAGAACATCCAGGAATCTTGGGTGCTCCCTTGTTCTTAGAGGTGGGAAGCCATAGAGGCAGTAACATTTGGGCTTAGGAGGAAGCTTCTGTTGTATTGTTAGAGTACTTGGGATTGAAATCTATGTCTTTTACTAAAAGCTGTGTCAGCTTTTCACGGTAGTGAAGATGTGTCTGTTGTTGTGCTGTTTGGACACTGGGGATGAGTTTGTCAGTTTCTCACTGTATTACTTCAAGGTGTTTTCTGTGGTCCAAGACAAGCCCACTTATATTGTGAGGTCACTGTCAATATCTGAGGCGCCTAAACATTGTAGTACTTTGCATTATTTATGCTCATGTTCAGCTTCTGTTGCATTTGTAGCTATTGTTTTGTTTTATTGAATGTTTTCTCTTGCAGAATGACACAGTGACCATCCGAACCAGGAAGTTCATGACCAACAGACTTCTGCAGCGCAAGCAGATGGTAAAAGACTACAGAAAATTGCATTTATTTTTTTGGTGGTTCTGGGCTGGAAGAAGGTTTAGCTGCTATAAATATGGGGCCCTTAAAATCCCTGGAGTTCTTAAATAAGGAATTGTAAGAGCGTATGAGTTTAAATGTGTTGATGTATGCTTAAGGTAAATTGTGATGGTGGAGTTGTACCAGCTTGTGACTGGATGTTGAGGAAAATTTCTTCACCAAAAGGATTATTAAGCATTGGAGTAGGCTGCTCTGGGAGATGGTTAAGACATCCTCTCTGGAGGTATTTAAATGACATGTAGATGTATCACTTGAGAACATGGCTTAGTAACATTGAGACAGGTTTGGATCTATTGTTGGATTTAATGCTTTTAAAGGTATTTTTCAGTTGAAATAACTCAGTGAAGCAAAAAACTTCTGAATGCTTTTGTGTCAAATGAATTATAGCTTGTGCTCCTCAAGTGTCTTAGTTTAAATGCTGACCTCATGGTGTGACTGTAGCACCTAGTGGGGCTGTGTACTGGACATCGACCTTTAATCAACTTGTTTAAATTCTTTCTTAGGTCATTGATGTTCTTCATCCTGGAAAGGCCACAGTCCCCAAAACAGAAATCAGGGAAAAGCTGGCAAAAATGTACAAGACAACCCCTGATGTAATTTTCGTCTTCGGCTTCAGAACTCACTTTGGTGGTGGCAAGACAACTGGTTTTGGCATGATCTATGATTCCCTGGACTATGCAAAGAAAAACGAACCCAAGCACAGGCTTGCCAGGGTATGTTGTTTTCTCTTGTCTTGAAAACAGGATTTGCATGTGTAAAAACTCAGGTTTTGTAAAGTACAGTTGTATGAGAGCTCCTAAAATAGCACACGTTAACTTCTGCATTTGCAAAATAGGCTAAGTGTGTTTTTATTCTCTATTGCTAGAGAATTGGGAAGGCAAAATTGATAATACCAGAGGTGTTTAGCAGTAGCTTTTAACAAAGCTATATTTGGAGTATAAAATAAGCATAAGAAAAGGGGCTGATCCATGTGCCTCTTCAATGTTTATGTTCTACCTTGAATCATTCATTAGTTAATGATCTGGCTACTTAGTTAATATTTCAAATGTAAGCTGTATTTGAACATTTCAGAAATCATAGAACTTTTCAAGAGTTGTTAGTAGAGAAACAATGTTAAAAGCAACTTTCAACTGTTTTTAATAGCACGGCTTGTATGAAAAGAAGAAGACTTCCAGGAAGCAGCGAAAAGAGCGTAAGAACAGGATGAAGAAAGTCAGGGGCACAGCCAAGGCAAATGTTGGTGCTGGCAAGAAGGTAGGATGAGAATATCTTTTAAGCTAGAGTGAACATATGCCTTTGAAATATTAATTGTGAATTCTTCAACAAAATAACATTGTTTTTCTTCCGTTTTTTCACCTGTTCTACTGGATAACAGAAGGTAAACTCTGTGTTGTATAGCTTGTCATCAGCTCAGTAGCTTAGTTTTGCTCCTCACTGCTGCCAGCCTAGCTGATATGACATGAAACAATGCTTCCTAAATTACTCTTTCCTATGTGTCACTGTTAAACTTCATAAATCTAACAGTGTTGCTCTAATCACATAACTCAGTCTCGCAATACACACTTGAGATAATCTTAACGCTTGTTAATCAGGCTGCCTAAACCCTTAATGCTTACTCCACACAGTTACTGTTGGTATGGTGTTCCTTACCCAGGTAAGTTTGTTAAGGATGCGTGGTGTAGGCAGTGAGGACAGTGTGTAAGAAAGATAAGGTAGAATGCCTTGGGGTTTGAGGGGCTGATGCCCAAGGTACTGGAGCCTTCCTCTGCTGAGGCTAGACTGATAGAGCCCCCTGGGCTGTGGCTGTGACCTCATAAAGGCAGGTTAGGGGGAGGCAGACTTCTTCTATCAGGAAACAGAACCAAATCTGAGGAATAGGTTGGGTGGGAAGCCAGTCACTTTCCCTCACAGTGTTCAATCTTCTGATAAAAAGTAAATAAGCTGTGCAGGCAAGTGAGGTTTTTTCAGGTGTTTTAGCAAGGGGAGAGAGGGTAATGGGTTGTGATGCTTAGTTCTGTAGCTGTGAAAATACCTTGATATCTTGAACTGTAGTAATCTTCACTTTTGCTTTTTTCCTACTTTCTTGGAACTCTCCATCAGAAATGAAGTATCTGCAGGTACTGGAAATGAGCATGGATTTGGTGCCTGAATTACACATCACTGAAATGTGTCTGTTGTTTTAATGGAAGCACTGTACTGCCTTGTATGCATGTTTGATTTGAACTTACATCTGTCATGTGAGGGTTCACTTAATGACATAATGAATTTTATTTGTGTGACATGGAAGTAAAATTTGGCTTCTAGCAAACCAGACTTTTTGAAATTAGTGAATCAGCTTTATAATAATTCCCAGTGAGAATAAATCCAAGTAACTCAATGTTGTTGACTTGAGACATTGGATCAGTCACCACAGGATCTGATTCAAAGTAGTACAGTGCACTTGCATGTGTAACTTGCCCATTGTGTGAAAGTAGTGGTGTACGCGAAAGCTGAGTCACATCACACCTGGTACGTTTGAGATGGTGCTTGGAAATGGCACAGTTGTCAGCATTAAACTTTATTTAACTGTTGCCCAGCAGTATTCCAAGTTAACACACAAATTACAGTGGAATTGGAAATCTCAGTGAAATTACGTTTTGTAGTTAGTGGATGTGAAGTTCTTGTTACCCCTGGATGGGAAGGAACAAGTGTTACTACAGTTAGTAGATCAGGGAACTACTCTGCTGGAAAATATTAGGAGCCTTTTTCCTTTGTGCTTTAATGCTATTTTAATCATGAAGTCCTACAATGGTTTGTGGCACAAAATTAGCATTTGATATAGTAGTAACACCTAATGTTACTACTAGTAGTAAAACCTAATGTTACACACTTGTGTCAGTGCCAAAGGAGCCATTTCATGTTGCACCAATCCCAGTAGTATGGAGGAACTTCCTCCTTTTAAGATGTTTGCACCTGAAGGTAGCTGGTTTTGAGTGTTAATGATAAGTGAACAAATGACTCACTTGAATTATTAATGGTGTCCAGTTCATAGAAGCTCCTAAGGCATATCAGCAGTTCAGAAAGTGAAGGCAAAGATCATGCCTTGTAGTAGGTACATGGGAGATGTGACTTCTATATCAAGTGCTTGTCAAACCAACGCGTAGTCTTAGTAGTAGGCAAACTGTGCTTTTGATTAGAGATATTTTGATGTCTTTTAAAATGATCTTTCAGTTGATGAGTATGCATGGGTTAGATTTGACTTGTTTACCAGATTTGCTAATCTTTGTTGTCACTTAAGATGAATTATTTTGTGCACTTCCCAAACAATAGACTTGAACAGAATTCTGTGCTGCATTATAGAAAACCATTTGTGAAATACACTAAGCTTTGTCTTCAGAAATGCATGTTCAGAGATCATGATGTGGTATGGTTCATCATCCTTCTCACAGCTGTGTGGAAGAATTTTTAATAGGAGCCCTGGAACACATTTCTGAGTCCACCTACAGAGTCTGTGAGAATTATTTTACCTTGTAAATGTGTCAGTACTTGATTCTGAGAAATATTTAGGCAAGTGTATATTCTAAAAGTTACATATGGTGTAGTAATGAAAAAATCAGCCATAACTATGCTGATGTCTTGTTAAGTTTTCTTTGATGCTTCTTTTCACTTCTCACTCCTTTAGCATTCCCATTCTGTTTTCCCTGCAGTTTCAAGAGAAGTATTTTCAAATATTTTGTGTTACTTAATACATTTTGTGGCTCTAGAGCTGGCTGAGCTTGCTAAAATTGGGAACAAGAATATGTGGATGTGCTTCACCTGGTCTTTGCATTTAAAGTAGTGATGCTGAAATGCAAAATCTCCTCCCTCCCTTTAATGTCACAGCTGTAGCTGTGACAGCCTTTGACAGGTGGGGCTGTCAGACAGGACTGTGGATGGGTAAGCACTTAAAAGCCATTGTAGCCTGTAGGTGTAATTGGACAGGCAGTTGCATTCTGAGCATTAGTTAAACTCTAAATAGCTGTTGAGTTTACGGGAGTGAGAGAAATCTGTGTCTTCTGTCTCTGCAGTAGTCACAACTTCGAGGGTTTCCTATCACATTATAATGTGGTTAATTGAAAACAGTACATGAATGTCAGTAAAAACCCTCAAAGCTCAGTTTTTCTACAGTAGTAGAATTTAGATGAAATTCTTACTAATTGATGCTTTCTCTTTTTCAGTAAATGAACATTCTTCAGGTGGAGAACAGATAACAGGTATGCCTTCAGAATGCTTTGTAAGGGTAGCCATTCAGCAGTGCAGTCATTATGATAACAACTCTGAGGTTTATTTTTGTGGTACCTGTGCAGGCATAGAACCCAGTGCAAGAGTTCAAGGCTAAGAATATTTACAAACCACTTTTGCACTTAATGCTGAGTTGGTATCTTACGTGACTTGATTTGCATGAAATACCTGATCAGTATAAAGACTGAAACAATACAGTAGGTACTTCAGATTTACTGTTACCAAAGTTGCTGATTGTTTAGTGTTACTGTTTTTCATTTTTATGTATGCTAAAGAGGATAGATGTTTGAGTTTTATTGTCTAAAAGAGATTGAAGTAGCATGATGCCTATTTTTGGAATAGATGTATGTTGTTTGCTTACAGGTACTCGTTTTGAGGTAAATACTTACAAACAGGATGCTCTTACAGACAAGTCAGACTACATTTTTATATCTTTGCTGCAGGAACCTAAGTGCTGTGGTCAATAACTGCTCCAGAAAAGACTGGTTTTATTACAAATGGTCTGAGTGACTCAGTTGGAAGGAACTTAAACATTAAACAGTCTGTCTGGGAGCTGATATAGTGAGTGTAATGTCTTAAACAGAAATCTGTCAAAGCAGTTGTAGCTTGTTGATCTCTTCTGCAAAATTGCTATAATTTAGGCTCATTTATTGCCATGGCAGTGCTGGGAAATTTTGAGCTTTATGCTCTTACAAGAACAGTGTGGTTCACCTTACTTATTTGGGAAACAGTCTTTCTGGCTTTATAAAAGCACAAGTGTAAAAGTTGTTTTTATTGTGTGTTAGTGATCTGTTTTTTTCCTTTACAGGCAGCATCATTCTATGAAGAAATAGAGAATGAATAACTCTGGAAAGCAGAGGATGCTCATCTGAATTTAACATCAATAAAATCTGTCAATAAAATACTGGTTTGCCTTTTGATTCAAAAGCTATCATTTTGTAATGTTTGAGAAATTCAGTATAGGTGTATGGTTTGCACTGGATTAAAATCTGTTCATAATTAAACAAGTCTTGTTTTGAGTATCAATTTAAAGTGAACCATGGCGTCCTACAGGTAGTAGTAGGAGCTAATTCCAAGCAGGCAGTGTTGGAGGTAGGCATGCTCTTGTTCAAATGGTATTTGCAAAGTCCTTTTGGCTGCCTGTTTTATATAGACCTCTAGAACATAGAGCAAGGGAGAACCAAACATGCACACAGAGACGCTCAGAGCTGCCTACTTCCACAGTTCATTTTGGCTAATGAAGGCATTAGGAAGGATTTGTCTTGTGTTCCTGAGTTATCAGGACAGGCTCTGCTGTCTGTCTCTGGCCTGCAAGCTGTGTGTCAGCTTAATTCTCCTAATAACGCCTAATTTTTGATCTGATCGTGTTACAAGAGCCATTTAAGATAGAAGTGTGGGCAGTGTGGTGTGCAGGTATTTTGAGGAGTATGGAAAGCAGAAATTCTGTACTTAAGGACTGAAACAGACTGGGCAGCTCTAGCAACTGTGTTGAATAAGGCTCTGACTTTTTACCTAAATGCATTGGTTTTGAGTTGCACTACCTTTTTACTGGGCAGCACATTGTCAAACAGGTCAAGTGCTTTTAGTGTTTGAGGGAGAAAACCAGGGCTACCACAGCTAAGAGCTGTTAAAGGGTTTGAAAGGGGATGTTGTACAGGATGTGCTAAGTATAGGTGAAGCACTTGATGCCTCTTGTAGTACCTTCAGTTCAAGTCTTGAGCTGGTGGGGTTGCTGTCTGTGTTCAGCAGCATCACACTGTTAGCTGTACAGCTCATACAGCTGTGGTGCTGTATGCAGTAACCCTTTCCCATATTTAATGCTCAGCATGAAAGGAGAGAGAAGTGACACTGTTTAGTGTGATTGAACAATCACTAGGGGGTGGTGTGAACACAGCAATACAAATACAAGGAAGACACACAGCAATTTTTCATAGAATAGGCTGAAAGGAGGCCAAATTGTCCCCTGCCAAAGAGGTCAATTTCTTTGAAGACATGCATTAAAAATAGTTGTGTGAAGGAGCTGGGAAGTCAAGTTATATGCTTGTTTCACTCTTGGTATGAATTCAATGGAAACCATCTGTTTCAGTGAAGACTGTAGAGTTAGTGTTTTCCAAGTGTTTACTACTTGAAAGCTCTAGTCTGCTGGCACAAATTCTAGTTGCTCTTTTCAGAAGCCTCCTTACCTTAATGCTATGCAATCAAGAAAGGATCTGTAAATAAGTGCTTGCATAAAGGTATGTGGCACAGTGCCTTGTGTGGGATTGATGTTTTGAGTTTACATAGTTAACAGTACTATTCTGGGGGTAATGTCTGCCTCCAGAAGAAATTGTTTCTGGAATTTGAGTACTGAAGGTTTTCTTTCTCAGCTTTGTAATGTCTTACATTTTATTTAATACAGATTTGTTTATGTGGGTAGTACAGTAACGCTGCAAAGCACATGGATTGAAATGGTTACAGCTTGGTGCCATATTATTGCAATCATCGTGCTTCAGCAGATGTGGGTTTGCTCTGCCAGTGTTTGCTTCTGCACTCCAGTCTAAGCAAGGTGTAGCAGGTTTTCTGTAATTCAGAGGTTTAATGCACATGTCATGCTGTGAACACTAGGTTAATCCCCTTTCCTGTGGGAGGTAAAACAATTAAGTGGAACTGGAGTGGTTTTTCCCTACTGTGTGTGGAAGGAACCCTTTTATTTCCTGCTGAACTTGGCATATCCCATCATTTAAAGATAGTAGCTTTGTCACTGTTGCCTGCTTGGCCTGGCCCTCATATTTTAGGATCCCAATTTTATCTATTTAACGACAGTCTGGAATCTGGATTAGAAGATGAAGGACTTTTGGAGAACAACTTCTAAATTAATCAGGTGGCAAGCAATCTCAAATTTATATATGTGGAAAGACTTGTAATCACTGTTTACAATGGCCAGGGCTTGTTGGAGTTGCACACACAGAAAATGTTGATGTTTTCCTGTAGGTAGGAATCAAAATTGTATAGCAGTAGAGATTATGGTCCTGGCTGCAGAGAAAAAGAGCGCCTTGATAAGGGTAAAATTTGGCACCACCTGGGTGCAATGAGGTGTTTTTTTCTAGGGACCAGCTTGTAACAAGTTTGACAAGAAATACTGAAGGGAAGAAATGAAGCTGACCAACAGTGGCTTGAAATAAATGAGGCATAGTATGCTTTGAGAAGACTGCAGTCCCAACAGTCAGCTGAATGAGCAATGTGAGTTCTTTCCATTGACAGAAAATGTGTCATTTAAGGACTGAAGTATATAGGTCACTATCAAATCTGTTTGCAGCAGTCAGAAGAAATTAACTTGCTAATATTATTTTCGTCAGTTCCTATAAAAAATTCATTTTAATGTCATTGGTTTCTTACAGAAAGGAAATAGAACATCCAGTAACAGCTATTGATGGCACTAGATTAATATAATAAGTTTGAAATATCTGTTGAGAATATTTCCTGCTCATGTGTTTCTATTTGAGCAAAACAAGATCTAGTGAACCTTTTTTTGGATGGGGTTTTTGGTACTGCTAAGAGATGAGATAAAAGTAGTTATTTTTTGTATGAATGCTGGTCAAATTGCATCTGAGCAGGTAAATTGTCTGATAAGTAAACTTTCACAAATCAGTGTCAGGAGTAGGCACATCTAAGTATATTCATGTCTTTGGACACTTTTATTATGAAGGGATTAAATGGAAACTTGAGTTTGTTGCTAACATTTTTGAATTCTTGTTACGTCTTAAAAATATATGCTGGGAAATTTCGTCCACATCTTGAATACCATAAATTTCCTCTTAATTCATTCCTCTCTGTAAGGACTGTGGCTAACGAAGCAGCTGCAGAAATGACTAAAAGACATCCTGTGTGGTAACCGTGATTCCTACAGCTGGCCATTGGCAGCCTGTGCTTCTGACAGAGCTCCATCTTCTTTCTGTGGCTGCTGTTCATACACAGATCTTAGGCAAAGTCCAGCAATGTGCTGGGGCAGAGGGTTCAGAGCACCTGTGCCTTCTCCTAACATAGTAGTTGTTGCACAACCAGCAAAAATGAGGAGTGCAGTGCTTCACTGGGGTGGATGATAACAGTTTGTACTTGTGTTCACTGGGTTAAAATACAGCTGTTATTTAATGAAGCTGGCCAGGCTGCACACTGACCCCCATTAGGAGAAACATGCTTCGCTGCCTTTCATGATAATCTGATTTGATTGTACTGGAGCTGCTACCCTGCTATCATTTTCTGTCAATTTTTACTAGCCTGTTTGTTAAGCCAGGCATCATTTGTGTTGATTTGATAACAGGTTTCAATCTCTGATAATAAAACTTTTCTGTGACAGATGACCTCAGATCTATATCTCCTGCACAGTGCTGGCTGTAAGTAGAAAATTGGGACTGACATTTTGCTTTTTCAATGTTTTCTGTCTGGTTTAACACCCAATGTAAAAATTACAATCAAAACAGCTTAATGCTTTTAAATTAAAAGAGTGGAAACAGTTGAATTCCTTAAATGTTGGTCAATAGTTCTTGCATAGCTTGTTTCCCTGTTCTCTTCATACTGTGATGGATCCTGCCACAGACAAGAGGTGAAATTAAGTTTTTGTTTTGTTTTTTCGGGCAAGTAGAAGGATGTCAGAAAATATGAGAGCTGAGAGATTTTATGTTTGAAGTATTTATTTTAATTGATCAATTCCAGTTATTGTAGAGAGGTAGGTTGAGGCCCTACTTCAGGGCATTACAAAAGGAAAAAATCATGTAGGGACCTAGGACTGGGAGAGGCTGCTTCCTATTCACACACTAATACTAAACTTCTATGTTTTTGAGAAGTTAATTAAACTGAGGATTATTCCTAGCACTGAACTGCACCGTGCTTGTAAAAAAACAAGCACTGAAGGACTGTACTCATGCATAAACCACAGAAAACAGAGTGAAATTGAATTGTCCAGAGTCAAAGAAATGCTGAAAAATAAACATCTGTCATTAAACACTAAGTGCAATATGCATTTTTTTTTCATTTTTATTAAATGTGAAAATCTTCGTTTGTGTTAATGCCTATTAATTGCCTTTTGTCACTCTGACTTGTGCTTTTGAAAAAAAAAAACCTCTCCTCAGCATGGTGAATACTTTATTTTGGTTTGACAGTGTTTTGTCAATACTTTGCTGGTATGAAGTGTCTGATGACCTGGGTGAAAGCCTCAGTGTAAGAGTAAAAAATATTTCACAGGAGCTTTAACGTGGTGTGCTGCACAGACAGAGGGGGGGAGCCTCCTTAGAAAACTCTGTCCTGCTGAAGACAAGTGAGGCGCTCCTACAGACCTGGCAGGATGTCACTGGATGACCTTACAATTCCCTGGACAATGCCCTTCATATCTGCTTTAAGGGCAGCCCTGACTCAGATCATTGGACAGAATGATAATTGTAGTTCCCTTCCAACTGAAATAGCCTATTATATGTATTTGTACAGAAGTATATTTGCACTTATGCCTTTAAAAGAGTGAGGTACTTAAAATAATCCTGCTACTTTATTCCTCTGTGCTGTGTGTGAAGTGGGAACACTGGAACATTCCAGACTTAGTGTGTGGGGATGAACTCTTGTCAGTGATGATAGATAAACATAATTTTGTACCCTTTTAGTCTCACAACTGAGCCGTTCCCATATCTGGCTGCCTAACTAGGGGCATGCTTCTCTAAGGCTTATAACTTGGATCTCCATGTTCAGTAGCAAAGTTCATTGGCCCATAGCATAAACACCTTGTCCTTTAAATACTTTGTGTGGTTACTTCTGATTTTCATGTTTTAGAAGTGGGGAAGCTAGTTAGTTCTTCAATCTTTGATCTTTTTCTGTCCCCTTAAAGACTCCTGAGGTTTCTTTAACCCGCAAGCCTGCTTAGCCAAGAGAATATCTTGTCTCTGTTCAAGCTGCCTGTTGCATATGGACCCAGTGGCTTTTTGTTTCTTTTATTTGTTCTGCCTGCAGGTGCTTCTTCTATCTTTATGTTCCCATAGACCCTGTAAGAAGGATAATAATCACAAAGTTCATACAAAGCAATTTATTTATCACTCTCTTTCCTAGTGGTTCATCAGTGCTCCACTGGAACTCCTGTGGGTACAAGTGCCAAAAAAACCTGGCAGAAACCTGAGGGTGCTGTCTGCAGGGTGAAGGGAAGTTTGCAAAGCATTTTATATTGCTGTTATGTGGATGAAAGGGGATAGACTTCCCACGTGTATCAAGATTCTACACTTCTTCAGTCCTACATTATAACTGTATTATTTAGCAAAGATACAAAATAATTTCTTTTGTAGTGAATCTTCTCTTGCTTAGTTCAGCTTAGTTCTCCCAGATTTTTTTTTTAATTTTCTTTTTTTTTCAATTGTTTTACCGCTTAAGTAGCTATCTTGGGATATGAAGTGCAGGAGCATGTACAAAATTTTTTCATGGACCTTGCTGAGTAATCAAAATGTTTTTATCCAGCCATTTTTAATCTATGCAAACTTCAAGAGCAAATATCTTGCTTTTTAGTAAAGGCACATACAAGAAGACAACTAGATTCAGAAAGGGATTGTGCAAGTAATCCTTTAGCCAGCAGAGGACTGTAGAACCACGTATCACACAGTTATGCAAAAATGTTCCATCACAAAGAGTAGGAGAAAAACCTATGTACCAAACTATGAAGTCAAGATAGTCTTTTAAATATGGTAAAATACTGAAAAGGGAAGGCTCTTTTCATTGTTTGTTTCTTATTAAGGAATTTAATTTGCCTCAGGTTCCCCTTGTCGATGAAAATCTATGGGAGTTTTGTTTACATTTTGGAAGCACATTGCCAAGAATAGTACTTCATATGGTAAGTATACTGAACCTTTTGAGGGAATGACAACACTACAGAAATGATGGTGCATTCCCTAAAGGAAAACATACTTCATTTGTAATGAACATTATGTCTGCAGAAACTAATGGCACAACCTCCTATTCAGCTTATGTAAAATAAAACAGGCCCATATGTTGCTGCTTTTAGGGTTTGGGTGTTTAAATTAAATGTTGTTTAATGAATATTCAAGTCCATTTGCTCAGAAGTTGTGCACAGCGTAGCGTATTTTTCCTCTGTCTTTGGTCTTACCTAGAGTACTAAGCCATTGCAAGAGGATGCTAAAGCTGAGGCATCTGTTTCTAACTAAAACGTGGGTATTTAAAACACCAGAGCAGATGAGAGGGTGAAGAAAGACATACAGTAAGAGGATCATATTATTTTTTTGTTTTGTAATTAAGACTGAGAACGGCACCCTCTAAGAAACGGGAGCATTGACTGTGCTATTACAGCAGCTGCAGTTTGGGTGTGATATTGTGGCATACTCCCTCCCTCCCACTTCCCACAGGGCTTCATTCAGCTTCTCCTGTATGTGTGGGCAGGCGGTGCCTGAGCTGTGCTGGGATGCTCAGCAAAGTGTTTTTGGGCAGGGCCATTGGTGTCTGTGTGTGTGGGGCTTTGGGGCTCCAGGTCTCCACGCCTGGGGTGGGCAGGTTAGATAGAGGCATTCCATAAGCCTGGGGTTCCCATACTGGCAGTAACAAGGTCTCACCTTGGATCATCTATCCCCTGCCCAAAGTCAAGGAGAAATATTAGTAGTCTGGACGAATTCCTCTGGAAGCCAGACCTGTCCTTTTGACTGCCCCAAAATACACTGGGCATTTATCATGAAAGGTGAGCAGTTCCTGTGAGTTGGGAAGGGACAATGGCTATAAAGTGGCTGAGTTCACGCTCATTGTGCAGTTACTTGCTTCTATTTAATCAATTTTTTAATTCATGATGGCACCCCTGGATATGTTTAAATTAATATCTTTTCAGGAAAATTTCTCAAGAAGACAAAAAGTGAAATAGATCCTTAAATGTTTTCATGAACTTTATCTCTGAGTCCAGAAATTGACAGCGCTATGCTCTTTTTTTAATGGCATGGAAAAAATCTCATTAGAAGACAGCTGGAATGTAAACACAAATCACAATAATTGGCTTTTATGTATTTTCATGAGGGTTCTTCAGATGCTTGTTTTTACTGCACAAGTGCAATATTGTAGATATACAGTGAAGCCCTCTTCAGAGAATAATTGATACATGGATAAAATACTTAAAAACATTCCCTAATGCTGTAAATCTAAATGAAGGCTGAGAAAAACAAATACACAAACTCTCAAATTCTTTAAAATTATGTTATTTCCTACATCTTCCCCGGCCTAAGGAATTCCAAGGTCTCCTCTGAGCTGGGCTGTTAAGCATTAGTGCAAAAGAAAACAAGAAATTACCTGTCCAAGGAGGTGTCACCTGAAGATATTTAACCTGTTCTGGGCATGTCTGTACACAAAAATTCACCACATACATGTCTCTTTTAGTGTGTTTGTTAGGGATCTCCAATTAGAAAAAGAAATCTCTACATAGATTACAAAAAACTGAAGTTAACAATACCATCACTTGTCTGCATTGAGAGTTTCTGAGACGAGCTATACTTTAATTTCTGTTTAATTTCTAATTTCAACAGGAAATTACTCTGTTCTGGCTACTGCACAATAAGCAGTGAGACACAGTTCTACTTTGAAATACTGATTTTATTTAGCATCTCAATTCTGAAGTACATAGAAGTATATTTGAAGTACATAGAAGAATATCTCTTTCATTTAAAAACTTGATATGGTACTAGGCTAAGTAGGCTAAGTACTTACTTTTAAAATGTATTTATATGTTAAATATTTTTAATACAGTCTCTCTATGTATATTCAGTGAGTATATTGAGTCACTGTATTGAACGAGTTCTTTTTGATTTTGGCAATTGTTGTCTTTGGAGCCAACCCAGGACCACAAAGGGAAATTAACTGTCCCAGATTTATTATCAGTGGGACTGTTCAGTGGTTGCCATCAGCTGCTATCTTCTAAACCCTCTATGTGCACAGGGCTAGCCAAGAATCCCCAGAATGCTGGGATATTTTTTGACCCAAATTGCAGGTGAGTATATGTGTGCATGCTGAAATCTCAGGTGATCTGCTCCTTTTAGCAGTAAGATAAATACAGTCTAGGTATATGTAGGATAAATATAGTCTGGGTCATTTTATATTAGATTGATAGGATCAGGAAGTACACATGGCCTGAAATCACTAGCAAACAGCTTGCCAAGTTGTCAGTGTCTGTTTGACTTCAAGTTTCTAGACCCCTCTACCCTACACCATCCTGGTGAATTCAGATTCAGGATTTAACTGACAATTTCCATTCTGTTTTCTCATGTTCCTTCTTTTGAAGGACTCCCACCCTTCACCAGCTACAATCTGTTAAAATTGCAGAGCAAAATATTCTCCAAACACCAGGCAAATTTGAAAGACTTGACTTTTTTTTTCTTCTTCTCCTATCCTGCTTTAAAACAGACTGTCTCTTTCTTCCTCACCTTTCTTCTTGTCAGCTATAGTAAACACAAACTGTCCCTAAGGAGAAAACAAACACTTGCTGTGGTATGCAAACACTCCATGAGTTCATGACATCAGTGCTAACATGGCTTGTTTCAGCACCAATTTAAAACTCTTTCTACTGCACCTTATGTCATCCCTTCCTGGCTATCTATCCAGCTTCTTGCAGGTTTGTCACATTAATCTGGCACCCACCCCTTTGAATGCTAAATGCATTATCCCCCCTTTCTACAGTAGTCTGCATGTTAAAACATTGAAATTTTTCTGCATCCTCCTTTGCTCCATAGGAAAGATGAAAGAGGCCGTGGAGAACAATTGTACATCATGGATCAAGCCCTCAGGATAGGGATGGTACTGATGACAACCTGTCAAAATGCTGAACTTGTGGTGTTGTTTGGATGAAAGAGAGAATGCAAATGAGGGATAAGGAGAAAATAAAAGCTTCAGGATAGGCAAGGGGGATTTTCCAGCAACAGAATAGCAAACACTGTCAGAGCACTTGTGATTACAAGTCATATAGCCTCCACAGTTGGGAGCCTGAAATGTCTCCTCCTCATTTACACTTCTTCCCAAAGACTTTGTAATGCCTGAAAGAAAATAAACCTAGACAGATTCCACAAGCTACAGAAGGAACATTTGCTTTTAAAAGTCTTATAAAAGACTCTTGGACCCTGTTGTGTACTACCTGCCAGGAACTCTCCGGTGTAGACTATGAAAGTTTATGAATTTCCAAGATATTTGGGTTTCTATACATGGCAAATTCACATTATAAAAAAATTAAATAGATTGGTAAAGAGGTGTAACACCTTCATGTTGGTGCTCTCACTTGCTTTCACATCAACTTCTAAGTTATCTTAGCTAGATTAGACACCTCAATCAACACTGTTTTCTATAATAACTGTGACCTTTAGGACTGTAACTGACAGTAGTATTAAGGCTATAGCTGACTGCTTTTGAAGACTAAAAGATACAATAACGCCTAAATTTGTTACATGTGTTTCCGTGCTTCACTGTAGACAAGAACAAATATCCTGGAAAATCTATTCTGTTTTCTGATATACTGTCAATAATTCTGCTATGTCTGAAGAAACTCATTCCCTCAGATAACTTGGGTGTTCTGAGGGAGGGAAGAATTCTGTTTCCCACACAGTTTTTAGGCATCACAGAGCAAACATAATCAAAAAAGGGTAAGCAGCACTAGGTAGAATCACTACAAAAAGAAGAGCTGATTCTCTCCAGTCCTGTCTTCTGTACTATTTCTCCCCATTGCCTTGCAGGTAGGAAATTAAAAGAAGCTGTATACAAGGAACTGAGAATAATCAGAGCACAGCAGTCTTTCTTGATTTATTATTTCATTCATTAATCCATATATAAAAAGCAATCTAGGACAAGGTTCAGAAATCCTCACTCCTGACAGGTTCTCACATATTTGATAAATAATTTTGCAGTAAGAGACTTGTAGGGCATCTGCAGTAAGTTCTGCTGAGATCTATTTCTCAAAACAGTTTTACAGTTTCATATCAAATTAGAAGATATCTCATAAATGGGTGATTGAATTTCTATCACTTGGATACAGGTGGAGTAGTATAAACAGCCAGGACCGTAAGAAACCCTCAACTTCAGGACAGTCCATTTGAAAATGATCTTTGGAATAGTTTCCTGTTTCCTTTTACCCAAAGCAGTCAACTGCCATTGAGAGGTTTGAAGGCATTGAGATGAATGTTGTTTCCTCTAACTGTTCAAAAGGAAGAAGCACTGTGACTTATGCATTCCATTTGAGTTACTCCAGGCAGAATGTGGATTCTTAATATTAACTTGAGACAGCTGAACTGAGCTTTTGTGGCAGTCACACAATCTTATTGGAACAACACAACTTTCTTAGAGAAGCTGTGGATGCCCCGTCACTGGAAGTGCTCAAGGCCAGGTTGGGTGGGGAATTAAGCAACATGTTGTAGTGGAAGGTGTTCCTCCCCATGGCAGGGGTGTTGGAACAAGATGATGTTTAAGGTTGCTTCCAACTCAAACTATTCTGTGATGATTCTAAAATCTGAACTTTAAAAAGAAGAGTTACATTCATCTTCTAAGTATATAAGACCCAGAAGCTCTATTTTCTCTCTTTATTTTGATTGTTTTGTTGAGGCAGTAAAAGTTAAATTAGACAATTCCAATAACTGATTCTTTCTCTTATTCTTGCCAACCTTTTAGTTCAAACATCCCTTGTCTCTTTCTCCAAAAATTTAATATAAAATATCTTCCTGAAGATGAGATGTCAATTCAGGGATGCTGGTTTCTAATACAAGCTTAGCTGCAACATCTCCACCTCTGCAGTGAACATGGTGTGCTGTAGATCTCAATCATGTGTTTAAATTCTCTCAGAATATACAGATTATTGCTGCTGTGCAAAGGAAATCTTTTTACTCCCCTTGAGTAATATCCCCCAGCCTTATGCAGCCAGGCAGTATTTATCAGAAAGTCATTACAGCTGTTTTGTTTGCACATAGCTTTCACTCCTCATATTTTAATGTCTGGCCAGTATTAGCTCAATTAGTTTAATGAACAAGTAGGTCTTCTGATATTTACTATCTAATTAGTTTATAGGCCTAGATGTAACATACTAGGTCTGTCTGTGCAATGTCTCTAGCCAAGTCTCTTCTGATGGACTTTTCTATTTTGGCTCAGCACTTTTTGGAAAATAAAGAATGGGCTACATTCTGCATCTCTTTTCCTAAAGGATGTCAAAGCAATAAATTCCCTTACAAAAGATGATACTCTTACCCTTGTAAACTGCCAACCAGACAACTCTGATTCCTTTCTGTGTAAGGCAACCTGAGAGAGAAACTAAAATAAAGAGCCATCTTTATTTTAGCATGCAGCATGCAGCAACAGAAGTGGAGGACAACATCATCAAATATGTATCAAGCATCATAAAATGCTTTACTATATGCTCCTCTTTCTCCAAACGGAATAAAAGAATTAATGTTTGATAGGTGTTAGTTGTATTGCTTATTATTTACTTGAAAGTGCTGAGATTCTACCAAGAGGAGCTCATATCAAGACA
The DNA here is from genome assembly GCF_047830755.1 of Zonotrichia albicollis. Lineage (NCBI taxonomy): Eukaryota > Metazoa > Chordata > Aves > Passeriformes > Passerellidae > Zonotrichia > Zonotrichia albicollis. Next base: position 27,843,798 of record NC_133825.1, on the reverse strand, counting down.
CATGCACTGTGGATGGAAACAATTATAAAAAGAGTGATATGAAACTATGTGACACTATATGATATGTGTCTTAACAAGTAGAACAACAAATTCAACCACACCTTTTTTTTCCTCCCTATTTATTCTATGAAAAAAAATATAGGTATTTTATCAATAAAGGCCTCCTACTCCAAGCAGGCTGAAGAGCCTCACAGGTTGGCCAGTGCCAGCCCAGAGGAGAAGGGTGGTGACTCCAGGCAGCTGCAGGGGCTGGCGCTGTGCCAGACCCAGCTGATGCCCATTGCCTGTGCCCCAGGGTTGGCAGGGTGCTGATGCAGCACAGCTGCTGCCCATCAGGGCCAGGTGAGCCAGGGAGCTTTTCTTGCTGCCTGGGGGAGGATCTGGCCTTCCTCCCCTCATGGCTGCTCAGACCCTGCAGCCCAGAGCAAGGAGGAGCAGGAGTGGGAGGCTGAACATCTGCTGGTTCACTTCTTCTGGGTATGAAGGTGGAAGAGTGACTGCTTAACTAAGATATTTCTGAGTGCTCTGGGGATTCATCACTTATCCTGAAATTCAAGGAGAGCAGCCCTAAGAAGTCCTGAGTGCAGAAAAAGGTAGGAAAACTCTAGGATTTCTGTTTAAGACTGCAGAAGCTTAATTGCTTTTGTTCAGATGTTGGAAATGCTGAAAACAAAGAGCAGAAAGTTACATGTGTGAGTAAAGCAGTGTCTCTCCTTTTAAGCTACAAGAGGCAGTTTGCCTTGCCTCTAAACTTGAAGTTGTCCTTTACAATATCAAAAGTGAGTAAACCAGCAGGTAGTAAAGTAAAAAAGGACATATAGCTGCTGTTGTATTTCACAGGAATGGATAATATGTAGTGAATACCTCTGCTGTTATGGGTAGGGATATGGTACTGGTGTTCAAATACCAGTGCTGTGTTTCAGGATTAGCCTATCATAGTAAGTGGTTAAAAAAACAACAAGCCACTGTTTAAACTTTTCTTGTAATATTTCAGGGAGTTAATTTTATCATGATACGCAGTTAGAAACTTCAAGCAGTGAACTGGACCTTTGTAAACAGATAGATGGGAGGGAAAGTTTTATCCTGATGACAAAACTTTGTGAATTTTTATGATGTCCTAAAGTGGACAGTCTATATTGTTACGTACTTCTGACGTACTTGAACATCTGGTGCTGTGTTTCATTCTTGTATAAGCACTCATTTTTATGGTGTGCCAGCATGTCAATGTGTTGGAAAGCTGTTCTGATTGCTGCACTGGTAGTATTGACTGACTGGGATCAATAATGTTACAATCAAATATACTACAAGCACTGCTTACCCTTCAGCTTTGCATCTGGCTTTGGCAAAGGAGCATTTCTCTTTCTGAAATTTTCACTTTCAGTGCATTTCATTCTCAGCTAATGCTGCTTCTGCTTTCCTCCTGGAGTTCTGTGTCACCTATAATGATACACCTCTAAACCAAGTTTGAATCCTGCTTTGTAAACATTTATAAATGTTTATGAGTTTGCCCCAACATTTCCTGTTGTCTCTGTGTGTTAATAATTTCTGATTCCTTCGACTTCATCAATATACGCTCACATAAATTCATGTTGCAGTTTAGAGCCAATTAAAATTTATAAGGCACAAATAGTGAGTGAAATTCTGAGGATTAATTTACTCAGTGAAGTATTAATCTGTGTAATGTAGTAGGTTATCCTTCAGTAAACCTGGTTATATGGAGATGGAGAGATAGATTTCCTTGCATGTTTTACTGTAAATGCAGTAATTGGTCCCACTGGGCTGTTGAGCTTGAATGGTTACAGCCAGCAGTACCACTGCAGCCTTGGTGTGAATCCTGGGAACAAGAACCCAGTTATATTTATCTAGCAGCATCCATCTTGCTTTCCATTCCCTGCTCAGACTTGGAGATCAGGAAAGAAAAAAAATCAAATGAATAAAATTAATTAATCTTTTGAGAAAGAAAATCTTGGATGTGAGTATCAGGAAGTACAACCTATTATCTTTACCTGCCCCAAATCTCTGCTTTTAAAGAAGCAATGGAGAAGGGTTTGGAAAAGGGCAGTAGTGATCAAAAATTGCATAATACATTTGGCAGAAGCAAGTTCCTCCATAAGGCTTGTGAATTAGGATCCTCTTACACTTGGAAAACCTAATTGATCAAGCCTAGCAAATCTGACTTTTGTTAATGGGTTTTTAACTATCATTTATTCAGCTAATGATCTTGCTGATAGGGAGCAGGGGCAGAAAGAGACTGTGGCTTGTGAAGGCCCACAGGAAAAGCTAGTGCCTGATCCAATGCTTTAATTTAGATCCTGTCCTTTCTGCTTCAAGTTGTGCTTCCTTTCATCAACTTCTGCCTTCTTCCTGAGTTATTAACTGTGAACTTCCAGTGGTAAAGCCTCTGGAACTCATGTGTTTAAAAAAATATGAGCTAGGGAAAAAATGTGACAAGGGAGCTGGGGAAGATTTTTTTTTCTGTAAAGACCCATCCAGGGAAAGCAAATAAATAAGTGTGCTGTAGGAACTTGTATTTTGGAAGCACTGAGGTTTCAGGGTTCACTTGCAGTAGAGGTTCCCCTCATAAAAGAGGGTGAGCCTGGTGTTCAGTCCTGTTTTCATTGCTGTTGCTGGCTGCGATTTGGAAAGGCAGCACCCCTGTTTTCTCACTTTATTGGGTTTACCTGCCATATTCCCTCTCAGAAGGATGATGCTGAAAGACCAAAACCTGCTGAATTGCCTTTATCTGGATGAAATGTCAATTATCCCTGTCCAATCCCATAGTTCAAATTCTGATGTGTGTCAGTTCATGTGGAGCAGAAATACAGGTGTAAAAAGAAAATGGCTGTCTGCAGAGAACTCCAACCGCTTGTGTCCCATGTCAGCAGGGACACAAGCTCTTGGTAAGCCCTGCCCTGTTTCCTAAGATGTGCTTCCTAGCAAACCCTCCTGCCCAGGCCCCAAATGTCAGATCCTTGGGGAATCTCTCAACAACTTGAATCTCCAAGGAGGCAAAAATCACAATCTGGGCTTACCAGTCCCTCATGGTCAGATGAAAAATCCTTATTAATGATATAAAGAATATCAAGAAAGTGGGCAAGAACTCACTGGTTTGACATCTTTTCAGGATGTACACTGAAACAGAGCCCAGAGTAATGGTGTAGGATTTAAAGGGTTTTCTTTGACTGAAAATTATGACACTGTACACTCACTGGAAGATCCTTGATAATGCTGTCCAACTCTAGAAAGTTTTAAGAATGATGAAAATAGGATCATATATAACAGAGGTGCTTTTGGGGGAAAAACCAGCAGGTTGGTAAGGTGTACCACAGAATCTGCTGTTAGGAATGGAAGTTATCTCTTGGGTTTAATATATATGGTAGAATTGGTAACTTCTGTGCTTCTTTTTTTTTTTTTCATGCTGTAGAGGATTGACCTTGGCTGAATGCCTAGTGTCCTCCCAAGCTGCTTTCTCTCCCCCTCTCAGCTGGACAGGAGAGAAAATATAACAAAAGTTCATGGGTTGAGATAATCACTCACTGATTACTGTCGTGGAGAAAACAGATCCAGCTTGGGGAAAACTGATTTATTGCCAGTCAAATCAGAGTAGGTTAATGAGAAAATAAAACCTAAATATTCAAATGCCTTCCCTCACTGGTGACATCTTCCTGGGCCCAGCATTACTGCTGGTATTCTCTGCCTCTGAAGTGAATTGTTTTTCTCACATACTCACTCCTCTTTCCAGCTGCACTGTCCATTTCCCCTCTCCCTGTTTTCGGATGTGCTAACTCAGAGGTTCTACCAGGTGCTTCTTGGCCTTGGCTCTGTCAGACACAGGCATCTTCTCACAGAAACCACCTCTGGAGTAGCCACACAAACACAATATTGTAGAGCATTTTCAAGCAATTTGGAGGAGAAAGGTACCTTGTTTCATACCATGCTATTTCTAAATTGTTAGTAGTAATTCTTTGTTCCACCTTCTTTGTCTCCAGTTACTGAAGCTTGCACATATCATATTTTTGTGTGCACTGCTTTCTAATTATCTGCTATGAGGTATTACTATTATATTTCTACAGAGAATAATAGAAGTTGGTAGAGATTCATAAAATGCATTTAAAAACCCTCTAATGAATGTAGGGAGAACAGTGAATTTCTTCTTTTTGCTTTTAGATGTCTACCTCAATTCAAATAGTAGCATTCAGGAGGAGGGGATTTGATTAGTGTAGTTCTGTTCCATGGCATTACTTTCATGGGAGAGAGTCTGGTAAGAGTTGTCCTCTCCAAAGATCGTCATCATAAACACTAATGCTGTTTGTTCTCACATTTCTTGGTAATTTCTTTGTAATTGTTGTTGGTTTTCTTTTTTTGTTACTCAAATTAAGTCACTTATATAGATTTTTATCTTGAGTATCAAAAAAGGATCCTCACTTGCTGGAAATAAAAATGGAAGGAAATTGCAAGTATGCAAATGCAATTTTGAATACAATTATAATTTACCCTTGCAATTATTTACTATGGTCACTTTGTATTTGAATAAGTAATATTTTTTTTTTCTTGATGACCTGAACTGAAATATTCTCTTACCAAGGACTTTCCAAGACTTTTACTATGAAGTAAACTATGAAATGAAGATTGTTGCACTTCTAAAATTGAGCCTGAGTGGTTGGTTGGATTCTTCATTGGTGAATAACCTCTTTATTTGGTTTAGATTTTCACTCAGATGTAGCAGGGTAAGGGACCATGACTCTAAAAGCCTTTGCTGGCCTTAAAGGTATTTGCTGTGGATTAAGATGCAGGATGAGCTGGCTGATATCACTCTTGGCAAACATTGCTCTAGCTACCAGGATGGGGAACACGTGGAATAATGAGCTTTAATCCTTGTTAATAATACAAATGAAAGATGCAGGTCAGCCAGCCTTGGTTGTTAGAAGAGCCTGATTAATCAAGCCTTACGTTTTAGGAAGCAAGTGTTGAAGACTGATGACTACATTTTGTCCACTGAAGTTTGTTTCCCATTTATTTTGTCTTGACCTTCGTTCCCGGTGAGCTTTGTTAGATGTTAGCAGACCTCTATGTGGTGTTTTCCATGTCAGAGGACTGGGCTGTCAGGCAGTATTTCCTCCTTCTTTTTAGCTTGTAATTCCTGTTTGTGCCCCAGCACCAAGCCTGTGCTTTGATTTGTGTAAGGAGGCATTTGCTGCAGGTGTTGGCCTGTGTGTGTCTGTGTGTTGGAGAAGCTGGCACAGCTGGTGTGAGGCTCTGAGGCAGTGGGGTTTGCCTGTACCCATTGGTCAGTGGAAGGTGATATCTCAGGCTTGCTTCCACAACCCTGCCTGGGTTGCAGACAAAAGGTCCTCACTTGGAAATTTCATATATCCTTTCTTGTTGATGATGTAGATGCTGTAGATGATGTGGGGCCCCTCACCTTGCCCCAGGCCCCATTCCAGCTGGCTCCTGCCTCTCAGCTGCAGGCTGGTGTGAAGTAGTGGGAGCAGGATGCACCAATGCCTGAAGCTCTGGCAGTCAATTATCATCATGGTGTTTTTGCTGCTGTGTCCTTAGCTCTCCTGGGAAAGAGAAGATGGTGCATTAACCAGCTGTTTGGGGCTCCTCTGCTGTCCCTGGGCTCTGCCTCGCTCAGCTGCTGCTCACAGGTTTGCTGTGAGGCAGGAGAGAAACCCTGAGAGCACTGTCACACTCAGTGTGGTTCTGCGCTCCTGCAGTTTGGCTCCTCTGCCATCTGCTGTAGGACACAGGTGAAGATCATACAGTACTCTGTACTGTGGTAACAAATGTCTTCTGGCATTTAACATCCACCAAGGAAATTTACATGTATGCACATGGGAAAATGTCTTTTATTGGAGTTTTCCAGGCAGTGTCTGTAGAATTATCTTAATAAAGATATCTTTTTAAAGGCTTTTAAATGAGATTTCTGTAGTATTTTCAAGGTATTCAAGCACAGTGGTCTTCATTTTTTCCAAACAGAGTTCATACAACAATATACTCTGGTACCAGACTTGTACTATAGAGGGGGAAGGCCAGCTTTTCTTTTAGCACTTGTTTTTCAAGCCAGAGCTGCTTCTGTTTGTAGCCACCACAGAGTTTAAAGGGCTTATTTTACAGGCTGGGTCATGAGCTGCTGCTATTGCTGATATTTACCAGGTCCTAATTTCTTGTATCGTAGAGATCGAGCCATCTTTACACTTTTTATAATTGTCTAGGTGACTTCTAGGAAGAAGAAAATCCAACAACAACAAAAAACTCCAAACCAAAACCCAAAAAGACCTAATAAAACAAGTTTCAACCTAAAGCTTCTTTGGGAAAAAGAAACAATGAACTCATAAAGCTTTTGTTCTTGATGAATGATAATTGAATTGCATATTTAATGTGAACAAATTACTTGGATTTGCTTCTTTGAGTTTGCATGCAGGGATGAAATGAATATATTGCAGTGGGATTACTTCAAAAGTTTTGCTTTAAGAAAACCCAACTTGTTTGTACCAATGAGTGTATGATGACTTCTACCACAAGGCCATATAAGGCCTTTCAAAACCATTGCTAACTTGAGTTAGATGCTGGCTTTTTAGTTCAATTCCTGCCCTCCATGTAAAGTGGAAATACAAATATGACCGCTGTAGGATGGTAGGCCACATTGTCTTCTGTAGGGACTTGTGTATTTAGCTACTGTCAGCTTATATCAGCTTATATCAGAAAGTGATACAATAAAGGTCTGGCACCTGGGTAAGTGCAGAATTCACTACATCTGAGCCTGAGGCTGCTAGTAGCCTCAGGCTCAAACGTCTTGGAATTGTAACAGTTTACACACTTATTTATTTGGGTACAGGCATATGTAGGGTAAAAGAGAGCTAATTTACTTTTGATGTTTTAGATGCTGAAGAGGCCCAATGCCAAAATAGTGAAAGCCTTTTCCCATGAAAAGCAAGGCATGGGTGTAGGCCTTTCCAGGCTCTTTGTAAAGGCCAAGCCATGATGACCCTGATTGCCACCAACTAGGAGCTCTAACTGCTCAGTGGGATGCTGGCACACCTGTGCTGTAACTTCCATGCTCCAGGAGGCTTAGCTCTGTGATCCAGATGGCTCTGGAGAAATCATGTCTTGAGTAGGAAAAATGTCTGTGAGTTCTGGAGAGATCCTACAACACGGTCAAGTCTTAGGAGCAGTTTAAGGTGGTGGTTTTTAGTAGGATTTGAAGCATTATCATCAAGTAGTTTCTGTATTTGAGTAACTATTTATGTGTATAAATTGACATCATTGCATTTGATCAGGTATTATGAATATGCATGAATGATAGTGGCTGAGGAAGCCATGAAGGATGCAGAGCTTCACACAGTTCAGGCTCAAGCCCTTAACACATCCTTCACAAATAGAAATGCATTTGGTAAGGTGTGAGAGTGTCTTGTTCATTGATGGCTCCATGGGCCTTCAAGGAGTGTCTCACATGCAACACAGGAGAACTGTACCTCTGAGTCCTTGCAGATGAACTCTGTGCTGAGCTAAGGTCCCAGAGATACTCTGGCATCCAGTTTTCAGTGACTCTTTAAACACTGCAAGTTGAAGCTCTACCCACCAAAACTGGAGTTCACAGTGCAATGCATTTCTGGTGAATCTTGGGTACAATTTGAACTTGAGAAGTGAGATGTGTCCTTTCCTGCGCCTCCTGTCCCCGTGCTAGCCACGATTTCTTAGCTAAATCCTCTGTGGAGAGAATCACTACCCCATCTGCTCCTCAAGCTGTTTGTTTATTTTTGGGTCCATGCTGCACTTGGGCCTCTCCCCTGCAGCAGGAACACACTTTGCCTCTGTGACAGAGACATAAAACATGAGAATGGCTGGCTGGCTCACACCAGGCAATGGCGGCATTGCTCTTTCCCCTGGCTGTGGTCTCTGTATTCTGCTGGCCTGAAACACTGCCTTGCTCAGACAAAATTTTTGTATGTATCACATGGAGATCATGGTAAATACTTTGTTTTGTCCTTATTCAGGGAAAGTCAGATTGATACCAGTCAGAGAAATTTAGGTTTTTAACTTTTTTAAATCTTCTGTTCTGAGCAGACAGAAGTGGACAACTTTCAATCTACTAGAAAAATTAATTAATATTTCTTCATTTTTGATATAGTGGCAAATTATGGGGCCATATTTGTCTGTCTTTTTGATTAACTTTTTTTAAAAAATCAGTAATATGGTATGCTGCTCTGATGCTCAACTTTGACAGCATGTTACATAAGAAAATAAATGTAAATGTGTTGTAATCATAAGGATTCAGCATGTTTAGGTGTCAAATGGTTGTCCAGTACTTCTCTCTGGGTGTATGTTAAGAAATATAGAGAATTCTCATAGTCATACTTGTTGGATTCATTATTGTTTTGGTGTTATTATGGAGGGGCTAATTCATAGGGGGCTATTTAGAACAACCCTAAGGAGACTGTGATGTAAATGTTAATTTTTTTAAACTCTCCATTACATGATTTAGTAAAATTAATATTTAATGGAGTCAAAAGTTTAATGCCAGTGTTTATTTTTAAAAAGGCAGAGATGCTGCAGGACAGCCGTTGACTTTGCTATTTCAGAAAATATTCATGCTTACAAATGTTTCTTTCCTTTCCCTTGCCTCTCCTGAAACCTTTCTATTCTCTCATTCCTTATTCCTAAAGATAAGCCATAGGGCTCTAATAGAGACACTGATTAAATATGCTGCTCTGTAATTTATGCAAAAGTGAATCCCAACAGGAATCAGAGACTCTGAAAATCTGTTGTGAAATAATTATCCTGAATAACATTGTAGAAATGCTCCATGAAGATGTTGTCAATAATGCATTACATAAAATTTGTTTGAAATAAACCTTGAAAATTACATGATATTCATAGGAACCTGAAAGAATTATCAGTAAACAAATTTAATCAGCCTGATGTTATGCATACCACTCAACCTCTTATTATCTGATCATCTAGGTTTTAGAATACTATGGGGAATTGAATGACAATACAGAGAGCTGTAGGAGCTCATGTGGTGGTTGCAGGACTACCTTATTTTCTCCATTTTTGCTCTTCTCTGTTTATCTGCATTAATTTCTTGCTGCTACAGTCTTCAGTGATGCCCACTGGTGGTGTTCTGGCTGCTGTTGCACCTGTTCCCCTAACAAGAATGCACTTGTAAACAAAGAATTAACCCACTTTACAGTGAAATTCTAATTTTTCCCACTTATGCAGGAGTGCTTATACCAATGTCCAGACACTTCTGGTTGTGATATCCAAACTGCATTGTGAAAATGGAACTCAACTCTGAAGTCAAGTGCAGGATGCAATAGATTATGTAGAGATTTATTGATGCTTCTTTCAGGAAAATGCAAGACCATGATCAGCTCCATTGCATGTCAGTTCAGAAGAAGTGATGGCACTTCTGCTTGCTGAAGGCAGTAGCAATTTTGGCACTGGCTTCACAAGGAGAAATAGGAGTAGAACTGGATTCACCTAAACTCTGGTCTATCAAGCTACTGCTTGCATCTAGCAAGTTCTCTATAAAGCAAAAAAATCTGCCAGAGGACTTAATAGGAGCTTCAAATCTTTCTTTCAGTAAATGGGAAAACAGTGCAGAGTTCTTTAGCCTGTCTGTTATTTAAGGTCATTTGCTAGCCTGTAGGACAGAGCTGTGGTTATTCACTTTCAGTTTTACATGTGCATTGCTTTAAGGGATCCTCTGTTCTGTGAATGTGTTTGGATGAAATAATTAGAACTGTGCAATGAGGTACCTGTTCAAGATAGTGTTTCACTTAATCGATGAGTTTGGAATAGGCTGGTGAGAATGTTGCTAAAGAAAGCAACATCCTTTCACAGAGAAGCTATAAGATTTTAATGAGAGATTATTCCTTCAGACTCCTTTATGTCAAGATGGCAGAAATGCAGCCAGGTGCACTTGTAAAAGAGCTTGAAGATCAGCAGTAGGCAAACCAGCTATTAGACAATATTGTCTAGCTTTACTCTGCTCCCTTTGGATCCGAGAGCTCAGCCATGTGCCAGTGCTGGCCCTGGCATGGGGGCTGTGGAGGGCAAGCTGCTGCCATGGCTGAGTCAAATGACAAGCCCAGGAGATGAGGGGTGAGTGAATCTGCCTTTTCAAAAGTCAAAGTTTCAGGCTGTGAGGTAGTGCCATCACTTGGGGATGTGATGGGAACTTGTCTATTTAGGCAGATTTATTTATGGCTTTTCTAGTTATGTGTTTGTCCATGTGTTTGTTCTTGTTTTAATATTATAAAATATGTGAAATTGGAACTGATTTTATGGTTTACACCTAGATCAGACCTATTTGTACACATCTTTCAGTGCTCAACTGAAACCTAATGAAATGTTTATACATTTTCATGCAATGAACTTGAGAGCCCAAAGTAATTACTCTTCAGGCCATCATAGCTGATCTACTCCAGGAAAGTTGTGATGATCAACCTGGTGCAGGCCTAAACTATTCAGCAAATTCTTGTTATTAGCAGACCTCTGAACAGAAAAACAAGCCAAAAGATATGTGAATTCATAGCAAAGCTGTCCATGGTTGCTCAGTCTCTTGTACTCAGCTTGTAGTATTTCTCCAGCAACTGTGTTGTTATTTGTTCTGTTTTCTGACCCAAATAGCTAAAGTCATGGTATTCTGTCTGCCTTAAAATAACTACTGCAGCCAGCTGTGAGGTGACTACTTCTGAGCAGTGGGTGGAAAAAGTGTTTTATGAATACATACTGAACATTAGCATTAAATTTGTATGTCTGAATGACAGACTGCATGCACACACATTTAGGCAATAAATATAAGCATACATAAAACTGGACACACTGATGTGAAACCTAGTCCTATAAGCACTTAATAATGCTTCAGTTTATCTGTGACATTGATGTGAATAAAAACTCAAAGTAGTAAAAAACAGTTTTTTTTAATCAAGGCCTGCAGCATGTCTGTGAGTTTTGAGGAAATGCTCCATGTTTTTGGGGGATGACTGTGCTGAACAAGGGAAGTAAATGCAGCCAGTGGTAATAAGTGCCACAATTGGCTACTGTCTCCATTATCACTGAAACAAGGCCTTATACCTTTCACATAAGTGTATATCCAGTTACAAGTAGCCATAGATAGATAAGAACAAACATCCCATTTCTTCCACTTCAGTTTGTCATTGTGCTGTTTGATAACTCAGAAGTAGATGCCATGGCCATTGATGTCACCTGAACTTGTGGACAGCAAGCAGAAATACTGTAGCAGACCTAACATGTTTTACTATGGGTTCACTTTTCATTCTTTTGTAAAAACATTGTATCATTCTGCATTTTAATAAGAGATGGCTAAAGCATCTAAGTGCTTCAACAAAATAGACAAGTCTTGGGGATTTTACTACTGGCACTGGCAGTAGCTCTGAGGGAACTTTGGAGATGAGAGTTATGCTCTTGGTCAAAACTGTACATGGACTTATAGTCCTGTGTAAGAATTGAATGTTTTTCTTTGGAAGAATAGAAACTTGCTAGTGTTACTTCAGTAAAACATGATGGTATTGCATGTGGCAATATCATGGTCTTGTTTTACTGGCAACTGAATGTCAAACTGGTGGGGATGTATGAAGCCTGAATGATGAGACTGTGTTGTTTTAATGCCAACTTTCAGCAGTTTTCTCTTTATGCCTCATATTGTGTACCTCTGGAAAACTGATGAACTAGTGGAGGTAAAGTACAGCACACTGTGTTCCTGTTTTTGACACATTCTGTCACTTGTGGAGTTTGCAATACAAACGTTTGTATTTGCAAAAGCTCACAAGGTGTGATGCTTCCTGGTCCCTGTGATATATTGTGAGAAAAAGCAATACCTACTTCTTGAGATGTTTTTAACCTGAAAATGTTTGTGAAATCTGATATATGTATAAAAACGTCTGCAATCCCTATGAACTCTTTGTCTTGGTAAATAGTGTCTTGTAAATTACAGAGTAGTTTAGATTTGAGAAGGTCTTTAGTATCGACCCCAACTCTTAACTCAGCACAAACCTGTGTTTCTAGGTGCCACAGCTATGCCTTTTCTCCTCCAGGGATGGTGATTCTCCCATTTCCCTTCTATTGCTTAATGAATCTGGTGAAGAAATGTTCCCTCATATTCCATCTAATCCTCCCTTGATGCAGCTTTTCCTCCAGAACAAGAGGAACGTTTCGTCTTGTTCTGTCACTTGTTCAATGAATGACATAAAGCAATCCTACCAGTATGATGATTTTATAAGTGATTGTGGAAGTTCTTGCAAGGATTTGGCCAGTTATCAGTTGAGGTAATTGTAGTAGGACTATTTATGATCACTTTATTTATGGCTCTTGTTTTTAGTACCTGAGAAATTTGCAACCAACTGAACTTATGGTAAAATGTTTTTCCACTTATGGGAAACTTGAATACTTGGTTATCTGACCAGATGTGAGATGCTCAAGCTACATAAAAATGGTGTATTTATTAAAGTGAAACAAGACAATTTGGAAAAAGGTGCAACAGCCAAGAAAGTGGATGCTGTGGACACAGAGCATATCTTGCCTCTAATTTCAGATCCCAGAAGTGAGGTGAAATGTCCAGGGAGTTTAACCTAATTTGAATGCTTACTGTAAATAGCACTTGTGTAAGATGCATTTTATTATGGCACAATGAAAACAAAATTAAAATCTTCTAGAAACTAGGACTCTGTGTGTTGAGGCAAAATAAATACACTGGAGAGGAATAAAAACCCCTGTTACAGCAATTGGAGATAGTATATCAGTCTGATTCTGATCTGCAACTCAGTTCTTTGTTATTTCTAGCAAATCCTCTTTCAGACTTTCTTTTTCTTGTACAGGTTCAAAAGCAGGGACTGATTGTGTACAATCTTTATTAAGTCCCAGAAGCTGGGGGTTCCATATCTCATTGCTGTATTGATGAAATCTGTGCCTTATCCATGTTCTTGTAGGAGGAAAGACAAACTTAGTTATGTACCTGGGAAAAAGAGAATGCAAGGAAAAAATCACTAGCATCCTCTAGAATGTTGAAACACTCCAAGTGCTTTGGAGATGCTATGTGACTGAATGGTGTTTTTATCATCTGTGTTTTTATCGTCTCCATGCTGTGAAGAAATGTTTCTGTGTGTAATGTGTGTTACGTACTCAAATATACATAGACACGTGTCTGAATAGATGTTTATCTGCACTCATTTGAGCTGTTAGTGATAGTGACTATATTTTTCATTAAATTAAACCCTGTCAGTGTAATTAATAGGTTTTGCTAGGACTTTACACAAGATGATGTCAGGATTGAAAAATATTTGGGGTGAAACATGCATAAAGATGTAAATTTTTCTTTGAATTCCCACATCATATATCCTCTCTAGACATTCTCTCAAACATGAACTGTAATTGGATTCCTTGGTTGTGCCTTTTGGAGAAAGCAATATGTTAGATTAATGGTACTTTTTAAACTAGAGTGCATCAGGAACAACTCTGAAGACTTGGAAATGCAGCACCCTTTAGTGAAAGCAGTGGTTGGGTGGCAGAACAGCAAGATTGTTAGTGTGTGTTTGCTCATCTCTTTCTACTTGAATGATAATTCCACTGATTTGTGGTTTGTTGTTTTTCTCTTTTCCTCCTCTGTCAAATAGCAGTAAGTAGGTGTTTATATTTCAAGAAGTAGTTGGGAGACTGACAATCTTGTATCTTCAGTCAAAATCCCTGTAGGAAAATAATCCACTACTAAGTTAAAGCAAGTGGAGATGAAGGTTGGGTCATGTTTCATAGAGTGAGGTAGAGTTAGCATGTTAGAACTGGGAAACAGAATGAGTGTGAGCCATCATCAACAACAAACACCAATGAAGAATATAGGAACTGCAAGAAAAATTTATCAATAAAAGGATAAGAAAGCTGCTGAGGCAGAAAAAATCAAAGAAAATGAGTTATAAATAAGGATTTAGGATGGGTGGGGTATTAGAACAAAAAAAGCCTAATAATTGTTTTATTTTCAGTTATTAAATTCAAAGTAAATGAATTACTTGGTGCGGTGTGTGTAGGATGGTAGAAAAATAGAAATAACAAGTCTTGTCTGATTTCCAGTTGGTATTATCTGTTTTGACTACTTCCCACATTCATCAAGCTCCTGACTAGGCCATTACACTGCTGATAAAATAGTTGAAGATTTCTTCTGTTTCCCACTAGGTATAAGAGAACCTTTTTACCTTCAGAATTGCTTAGGAGCTCTTGCTTTGGAAATAAATCTCCGCTTCTTAGGACTGGCTCTGGAGGAAAGTTGTTTATGAATCTAACAGTCCTTTGGGAATTGTTCTGGGCCCCAGAATAGAGTATACAAATCACCATGGACTTCTTGATCTCACAGGCCGAATTCTGCAGATGCTGAAAACTCTGTGTATTTGTGTATCTTGTTCAGCATCTTGCTGACCTGGCATTCTGGTTCATTCCCACAGGTGGTTCTGATTCACTAAGCAAAGAAAATTAGAAGGTGCATAGTAGAGCAAAGTAAATAGTTGTCTCACCTCTTGATGTTGTCCTTGTATGCAACAAAGCTGCAGGAGGAATACATCCTTTATGAAAAAGATATTGGTAATTCTAAAGGGCCAGAAGTCTGTGATGCCTCAGAAAATGAATTGGTTAAAAAGGAAACAACAAAATAGTTGGTAGTTGAAGTTCACTCTTGCCTCTGAAATGTCAGGTTAGATGCTTACTGCAACCAACTGTTCCGGCTTTTTTTTGTAATTTAAAAAAGCTGGGACTCTGGGTTTTTTAATGTAAACATAAGCTTTATGATTTTAATGTTTTGTAATCAAAGTACAAAAAATTGTCCATCTTAAAAGCTGAAATGTAAGCTGACAAATTGAACCACAATGTTGTCAAAATCAGTCTTGGCAGTCTTTGATCTTGATCTAGTTTGATGGTTTTCAAGTATGGAATCTTCCAATCAAACCTGACAGGGAAATATTTTTATGCACTGGTGGCTCACTTAGCATATAGAAACATTTTCAGTGAAATATGCTATTTGTGATGCATATTCTCAACAGAATTGGGATGAGAATCTAACTGAGCATGGCCCTCTTGTCCCCCTTGCCATATCCATACCTTTTTAGGCCACTGCTCTGGGTTGGAGGTTCAAGCTCTGCTCTGTGCTTGAGTCAAATTATTCGAAGCCTGAGGAAGGTACCTTTTTGTCAACCCCAATTCTGTTAAATAATTCTATAATCTTACTCAAAGAAAAGCTGGAAAACTGTATTCTAGTGGTTAAGTCCTTGCCTGGCATATAGGAAAAACATGAATTCAACTCCAGAACTAGTATATATACTACATCCATGGAAAACTAGTTGCTGATCTGTTTATCCACAGGTGATTCTGCCTGTCCCTGTTTCTGTCTGTAAAAACACTTCAGAAGGTCCTGGAGCTGATCAAAGACTGAAGAAATCAGGTGAAAGGGGTCCAGAATTTTTGGCAATATGAACCCTGTTATCACAGTTAGCCCTTCTGGCGGTACTGGGTTTCCTGGTTTAAAACCATGCTGGACTTGATGCTCCCATCACTGCTGATAAATGCATTGCTCCTGAGTGCGAACAGCTTGCAATCTCATGATTGTTACATTCTCCATTGTGTTTTCAGAGATTTAGATACGCATACCAATTCTAATAAGTCATTAATCTATGTACTTGCATTCCACTGTACATTTTCTACACAAACGTCTACTTGTGAAGCTGTTTGTGAAGGTGCTTGTTTACCTATGAGTTAAGAATCATTCTCTTGTCTCTTCTGCTCAACTGCTGTGAGAACTCAGATGATGGATGGATTTAAATAAAATGGGGGAAGTTGTACTATGTTACAATGGTGCAAACAAGTTACCTTGATTTCCTCTGCTCTGCCACAGAGGTTGGTTGAGTGCAGCTGCCCAGAAGCTGTGTGGGATGGGGGCTGTAGTTCAGCTGCCAGAATAATCTATGCTTTCAGGGCAGATCTCAGACTCTCTTGCTGTCTTGACATGGTACTTTAGCAGTGCTAAAACCCTACAAGTCAGTTGCAGTCTGTCTCTCCTGCATTCAAGATGCACCTAAGTGGAGCTTCCTGTTGAGTTTCATAATAGTTCAATCTGTCCCGGAGAGCAATTTTGGCCCTCAAATAGTGGAAGGCCAGTCAGTTTTTCTGTGAGATGTAGAGGTTTTTGCCACTTGGTATATAGCAAGTGAGATGGTAAAACCTGGGGGAGGGTATTAAGATAAAGAGAGAAAAAGCTTCCAAGTAGCTCTTGACAGATGGTGCTTGAAAATGAGTATCTCTTTGGCACCATGAATGCTCCCTGAGGGGTTCTTCATTCTCCAATTCTTTCCCCTTTCTTTTTTCCCTTCACTTGCTCCCTGACACTTCCCTTCATTTTCTGTAATTTAAATGAAAGTGCAGAAAAGGCATATTTGGTTTTAATATGTAAAGAGCTACTCCTGGGTTTGAAGCAGCCATTTAACATGCAGGTTGAGTGAAAAAAGAAATGGAGGCTGGGGCTGCTGGCTGTCAGTTCCTGCCACAGCAGTTGCTGCCATTGCTTGGCTGCTATCAAAGATTCATCAGGGGGAAGTTGCTGCTTTGCAGACAAAAATAACAGATGGTCGTTCGTGTTTGCCTTACTCCGGGGGCCTCGCCACAATACACGAGGTCCAAGAGAATTTGAATTACTGGGGGTGGCTGCTTTCTCTGTGTGTGTTCATGCATATTTGAACAGATTTTTTGTTTTTGGATTTTATAAACTTGCTAATGAATTTAATGATGAACCTATAGATTTCCTGAGATGCTTACACGATGTGTTGGTTTTGAAGTGAGTTTTAATTAAATTTTCCAGCACTCATCCACAATTTAGCACTGTTCTGTTGCAAAACAAGCTTCTTGCCACAGGTGGCAGGGCATGGATGTGACTCAGAAAAAAGCTCTCCCTGCTGCCAACCCAAATAAACGTGGTTCATTTTGGAAAACTACTGGTCACATTTTTGTCTCCAGCAAACTAAATACTGTATAGGCAAAATAAATGTCTGTTTCTGTATGAGGTAAGTAGAACAGAGTAGGATAATTAAGTTTTGAGAGATCTTACTTTTATCTCTTTAAATTTGGATAATTTTTTTTTTCTTGAAACTTACTGGCTTTATCTTTACAGAGAAATTCTGTTATGTAAAATTTAACATTAAACTCCTCAAAAAGGTACCTCAAATACTGTGTATGGCCAAGGACAGTGACCTTTAGCCTTTTTGCCCGAAGTTTTTTCAACATTATTGCTTCCAATTAAGTGACTTATTTGGTATTCATACTGAGGTTTAAAAACCAATCAGAGTGCATATGTGAATTTGCAGTGTGCTTATATTGATCGAGTGCAAAGTTCATGAATTGCAGGAGTGCTGATAAGAAGTCAACTCCAGATCTAGACCCAGTCTATTGCTTGGTTCCAGAAAGGTTCTGTCTGAGACTCAAATACTGTCTATGTATGCTTGGCCAACTTGCGTGCACCATGCTGGCAGTTCATGTTTGGTACTCCCACACAGCTGGGTGTGATGGTCATGTGAGGGACACGCCTCACACAGAGGTGCTGTGTGCCAAGGCAGTGGCTCTCACTTAATTTAATGCCTAAAGATCTCTGAGCAGTGGTTGGTAGTCACAGAATATGCTGCCTCGGAAGGGACCTACAAGAATTGAGTTCAGCTCCTGGCCCTGCACGGGACCACATCCAAGAGTCACATCACATGCCTGGAGTGTTGTTTAAACACTCCTTGACCTCTGTGGGGCTTGGTTAAAACCCTTTAGTAAAAATGTGAGTTTGTTGTTAGCAAACACCAGCATTAAGGCTCAGTAGCCTGTTTGGGTTCTGTGAGTCCTGCCTCCACTTGCCTGCTTTTGCAGTCACCTGGGTCTGGGAAACATGCACAAAGAGCTGGATGAGCAAGCCCAGGATACAGCATACTGCAGGCTTTTGGGATGGTGTTTTCTTCTCTCAACTGGCCACCACACTTGTTTTCTTCAAGGCACAAGAGGAGATAGATGCATAGATAAATAGGTGGTGGTCGGCTTGCTTGGTTTTAGAAGTGAATTTTATGTTAATGTAGTGGCTATTCAAGCATGACTGAAAATGCATATAATTTGGCTTAGATTCTTTAGGATGGTTGGCTGATTCTCAAGTGAGTTTTGCTAGATGAACTGTGTAATCAAGTTGTACTACACTATGAGATGTGCACTCTGTGTATAGATGTTTGGTAAATTAAAGTTATTACTGTACTTTTGAACTCTGTAGACCTTCTAATGTCAGAAGGAGAAAGAAGATGGTTCTGTGGTGATTGTTGTGATGATGGCCAAGATAATCTAACAAAGATCTCTGGGTTTTCATTTTAGATTTGCAGAAACATGGCCAACTGGTGAAATGTTTGTTTTGTTAGTCAAGCTTTTTGAAATCTGCGAACAGACAAATTAGAAGACAACACAAAATAGCAGAGTTGAAGGCTTGTTTGCCCAGTGATGAAATTAAATACTCTTTATAACAATGCTGATATACAGAGTTTTCTCAGTAATCCTTCTCAAAATCCTGCTTCTGCCTTGCTCAGTGATGGTCAAACAGAAAAATTTGATTAATAATCAGACTAACATTTTGTAGCATTTAACAAGTTGAACATTTCAACAAATATTTTCTGGCAAAATACTAGCTTTGATTTTTAGATGACTAAGAAGCTTTCCAAACTGTTACGCTGATGAAAAAAAAAAAACTAACTTCCTGAATCCCAGAAAAATTCAAGTAACCTTAGTCTCAATACTCATTTGATCCAAACATGAAGACAAAATAGTACACAGCAGACAAGAACATGGGTACAGTTTAGAATTCAGACACCTGGATTTCATGTCTCCCTTCAAAAAAGGAAAATTTTCTTTTTTGTGCATGTGTGTAGAAACATTTCAAGGGAGTGTCTGGCGTTTAGTATTTTTTTTTTTCCTGTAAAAATGCCTATTTCTTTTGGTTGGTCTCCAATTGGAAAATAGACTAAAACCATCTGCACACAGGTGACGATTCTTCATGCATTTCCTTGTCCTTATCAAAGCAGTGTTGGCTGTCTTAGTATTTAAGTGCTTCTAGAGTATTTAGAGACCCTGAGATGAGAGGATTCTAAGTGTAGTTTGGAGTAACTTGGCCACTTATGCTGTGGTTGGGGATGAATGCTTCAAGAGTCTACAGCCATCACTTGTTTACTATTTAATTTTTTTCTTATCCTATGTAGAAAAAAACTCAACCCCAAACATAACAAAATCCCCAAGCAACAAATTGATCAGTTCACAGAACTCAAATCAGGCAAAAAGTGTTTGGGGGAGGAAAACTCTTGGTTCTTCATGTGTTCTCATGCACCAGCTCTACAATTTCTCTTTTGAGAGCCTTGAGGAGGTGTGTTTGTGTACTGGTGACAGACTGCTCTGGATTCAAGTTCCAGCGAACAGCATTCATTGATCTGTTAGTTGGGGATGTTATTTGACACAGTATATTTTGAGAAGTCCAGTTTATAATGTTGATAACTTGAATGCATGGTGGTGAAAGGGTCTGGCAGAAGTAGTTAAAGGCTTTAAGTTCCTCTCTCTAGACCACCAGATGATTTCCAGTGTGCTAACAAGGATGGCTAGATTAGCAGGTAGTTCATGCAGGGAAAACACTTGTGTAATTATCAACTGTGTGTGAAGATATATTCCCTCTGACTGGAAATCTGCCACTTCCCCACCAGTGGGACTGGGAGAGAATTGGAAGGGTAAAAGAGAACTCATGGGTTGAGATAAAGACCGTTTAACATGGAAAGCAAAACCACAAGAAAAACAATCAGTTGTCCCTTCAGGTGGGCCAGCAGGTGTTCAGCCATCTCTGGGAGAGTAGAGCCCCATCACACTGAAGTTGCACAAACACTATCATCCCAGATGTCCCCCCTTCATACCTCTTCCATCTACTTTATCTACAGAGCAAGATGTCACATGGTCTGGAATTTCACTCTGGGTCACCTGTCCTGGCTGTGTCTCCTCCCAACCTCCCATGCACTCTCAACTTCATCACTGGTGTGTCAGTATGAAAAGTGGAAGGGCATTGGATCTGTTCAAGCCCTGCTCAGCAATAACAGAACCTTTTCTGTGTTTTTAACCCTGTGCTCTGCACAAAGCCAAAACACAGCCCCACACCAGACACTGATGAAAATTAACTGTACCCCAGTTGAAACCAGCAGAGACATCTTCCAGGAAAAATAATATCTTGTTCAAATGGAGCTATGTCTCCTCAGATGCAGGTCTAGGGATGTGAGGTCTCATAGAACTTTGTGGTTATTGTTGAGGCACATAAGGTCCTTGGGTTAGTCTGAAGTCTTGTTGGATTTTTAGGGTGTTCTGGAATGGGCAGAGTTATCTAGGCTAGGATTTAATACAGCTACCTGCTTCTGGGACAGAGTTTGTTGAGTGGTTCAGATTGCTGACATGACCCAAAAGGATGGGAGTTAGCAATGTGGAGGAAATAAAGATGACTTATGTGACCCATCTGGTTCAAGTGACTGGAACCTCTGTGCTGCATGGCCTGAATATAGAAACTATGTAGACATATAAGGTTGATGATGTTAATGAAAAGTGGCAGTTCCACATCTCCAGTGCCAAGTGCATTACTGAATAATTCAGTCCCTTGTACTGTACATTTCACTTCATTTCTCTTGTAAAGGGGTTTATTTTTTGGCACAATAATTCTACTGCTGTCCTTGTCACAGTTTGGCCATACGAATGCAATAGGGTGTGCATGGAAGCAGGAAAGAGATTTATAGGAGATTTATACAGTTGACAGTTTAAACTTACTGGATTCCAGCTTGGGAAAAAGCACAGTAGATTCCACAGCTGAAAATGTCATGCAAGACCTTTGAAGACCTATCAGGTGCTTCTTGCAAGTGCTGAACACCTATTGGAAATGCACTGTTGTTTTTCTCTTCAATGCAACTTACTGAGATCCTTTTATATCATGGAGGAGAGCAGTGCTTGTGTTAAAGGTCATGGCTTTAATTCTTATCCTGTGCTGGCCACAGACTTAAATGCAGCAGATCATTGGATCTTGTTTGTACTCTCTTGCACTTCAGAGGGCCTTTGCAAGGCTTTCTTTTATTTGTTTAACTGTATATAAAAGTACAGGCTTTTGCTTTAAATGGTGTTGGTGCATTGCTGTTTTGCACAGTAAGCACAAATGATAGTTAAAATACATGGAAGGAGATCCAGGGAAGTGCCTCAAGGTGCTTGTGACCATATTACTGAGATAATATTGTCTTGCAGCAATTCTTAAGCTTTACCAAAAATTAAACAAATTATTGAAATGTTTTGATGCTTCAGCACTTGAGAAGAGGGGAGCAGTGTTCTTTTCATTTTCTTTGTCAATAGTGATAGGCTGTTACCTGCCTTTTGTACTGGTAATGGCAATGGTTATATCTGTAAGTGCATAGGTTTCCACAATTACTTTGATGGATTAACACCAAAACTGCTCAAACTTCCCTCACTTTTTTTTCCCTGTTCCTGTCTTTTCCTGGCTCCACATATCCAACTTCCAGGCTGTGTCTCTGACTTTGTTTAGTAAACAAGTGAGGAGATTAATCTGAGTTATCCTGGGTGGCATTCAGCCATCTGTTCAACAGGATCCCTGGCTTGCAGAGTTGCTCTTTGATTATACGGGTGGTTTGTTTTTCAGATGAATTTTTTTGATAATAGGGAGCATTTTGCAGTAGACAGTCTCGTGTTTTTCCTTATATTACAAAACTTGGAGGGAAGTGTATGACAGTAAGTATAAGAGAGTCAAGGCAACACATGAAATGGCTCTAAGAACTTATGAAGTACAGTAGCATGTGGAAAAGGGAATAGGGTTTCCTCAGAGCTAGATGGGAAATGGCTGAGGACTGGGGAGGAGGGTTATACTGCTCAGCTATAATCCTCAGCCAGACTCCCTACAGCCAAGGTCAAAGTATTGTCTCTTATGTGGGAGAGAGCTTTAAATCTTACTGTGTTCAATTGCTGCTGGCTGCTGGGGGTAGCAGAGCTAACCTGATAGTTCTGAATGAGTGAGCTCAGGTATTGGAAACAATTGAGGCACAGAAGCACAGAGTATCCGACCTGTGGAGAACAACCTTGTTTCTGGTACTAAACTGAAATACAGCTTCTTAAAAATGTAAGTTTGTGTTTCCCCATTCAAGCACATTTTGTAGTTTAGGCTAATACTCAAGACACCTGCTTAATTATATATTTACATATGAGACAAGCAGCATAATGAACAGTCAAGAAGAAAGCAAAGCATTCTAGAGTAGTTGACACCATGTGGTGACCCATGTCTGTTCAAATAACTGTTTTTTTATGATGCTGGCAAAGTCAGATATTGAGGGTGAGCTAACCCATGGTTAGTGAATAAGTGGTTCTGTGGACATTGAACTGGGAGCTGTGTGCTGTGCAGCAGTGGCTCTGTTATCTTGGTAATGGATTAGTGACTTGGTATGA
Source organism: Zonotrichia albicollis (assembly GCF_047830755.1). Lineage (NCBI taxonomy): Eukaryota > Metazoa > Chordata > Aves > Passeriformes > Passerellidae > Zonotrichia > Zonotrichia albicollis. Next base: position 27,821,277 of record NC_133825.1, on the reverse strand, counting down.
GCTCCAAGTGTGCTGCAGTGCAAGATGTCCAATCTAAACCTTGATGTCCAATCTTCCCTGAAATAGGGGAGAACATAAATAAGGGATGACCCTGTGCCTTTAAGCACAGTTTGCCAGTACTGGAATGCTTTGCACTCAATCCAAATTTGCAATATACTGAGGGAAGGAAGGAGGATAAAGGAACCATGATTTATTTGAAGTCTGTTCTTTAGTGATTGATTTAAGGATATGTTTGGGTGGGCAGAAGTGTTAAGCAGTACCTTGGTGGCTATGTTGTGGTACCTCCAGTTGAAGGAAATTATTATAGAAAAATACTTATTTCATCTAAATAAGCATAGATGTCTGAAAGCTAAACCCAGAAAAATTCAAATTAAATGGGAAATTTTTGCTAGGTGAAGTTGATTAACTGTTGAATCGAAGTGTCAAGAGAACTGTGGAGTCTGTTTGCCTTAATTCCCTCAGGTAGAGACTAGGAAGTATAATTTGATCAAACAAGTTTCTGGCTTAAACACACAGGCAATTGGTTAACATTTTAAGTGCTATCTCAAGCAGAAAATTGTATTACTCTGTAATGGCATTCTTTGGTTTTAATATGTCTGATCAGCTGGTGGAAAGAAGAACAGAGCATTTTTCTCTGTCACTGAAAAATTAAAATTCATTAGAATTTGATCTAGAGAAGAAAATAATTTTTGTAGCTTTTCAGGTAGCATTTTGTTGCTGAAGAAAAGTAGATTTTCTGTATTTCTGCAAAGACAGTCCTATATCCTCAAAAGCTAATGTCCAAGTATAAATATCTTGTGCATGCGTGCATCCTCTATATTTTGAAAATGCATTTAAAGAAATTATGTGGTACAGTGGATTTTTGCATATCTGATAGCTTAAGATCAGGAAGAGATGACTGAAGCTCCTTAAGGTGTATGGTGTTTGTTTACCACCTACTGCTTTTCTTTTGAAACACATCTGTGAGCAGAATATTCCCAAGGGATGTTTACAAAATAAGCCAGGAGCCTGTCAGCCACTCAGCCTTTTCTCTGTGTTCTGGTGAATATGTTAAATTTCCTCTCTGTTTTCCTGTCCCTCTTGCAGCATAAAAAAAAAATCTGAAATCCACAGCAATTCAGACAGCTGGGAACCTGACAGCCCAAGTGTTCTTTTAGGAAGAAAACTGGGCCTGGAAAAAATCTTATGCTGGGAAACTCTGTGCTGTCTTGCTACTACAGTGCTGAGAACCTCTTGCAATGCTTTCCCATGCAACTCCTAGATAACATCTGCTTATTGCTACAGAGTCCTTGCTTAAGTCCTCAGCGTTGTGCAAAGGTTTTTTTTCTAACTTGTTTCATCTTGCTAGTCCTAGAGGTTTTTATTGACTCTGTCTTTATTGAAGCACACAATGAGTAAACTGCTTCAGCTTACATGTGATTCCTTCCTTGCTAGTTCTGCTTTCAGGAGCTTTTCTGTTCCTGCTACAGGAAAAGTCCCTGTTTTAAAGATCAACAGTGGAGTTCCTCATTGGAAATTAAAAAGATGTTTCTTAAAAAGAAAATATAACATCAAACAATCATCTGATACCTTGTGTGGTGCCAGCTTTAATGGCACCTCCTGCCTAATTGAAATAGCATTAATTATGGGCATTTGAGTTTAAAAATAACAGTCTGGAGATCACTTTTCAACTCTGGACTTAGTTACATAGAGGCTTTATATTGCATTTAATTTGAATTTCATTTTTTTAGTAAATTTCTGTTTGAAAATTATAAATTACTCAATTAAAAACATTTGTCTCTGAACTTCTGAATTACTGTGGTGTCCTCATGAGCTGGGTGGGCTGGGCTGCCTGATGCTGCTTTGCACTGTGGCAGAGCCCTGGCTGGCCTCACCCGTGCCCGGCCAACTGAGGCCGGAGCAGTGCCTGGGTTTCCACTGACTCCTGTGCTGTAAACAGGAGCATCAAGCAGACTTATCTTCAGCTGTGCAAGTAAGTTTGATCATGCTTCTTTTATGCTGTTTGTTAATGAATAATTCTCTGTTAGGATGTCCTCTGTCTCACTGGAGTTTTCCATCATCTGGGAAAGGATGAGCATGAGGGCAGCATGCTAAAGTCCTTCGTACATATGTATTGAAAATGTGCCATTGTTTGCCTGACGTTGTTAGCACAGATATGGTTCATGAATCAGGTTTCAACCACTGCAGATGTAAAGGTAGTTTTTGTCAGAAAAACAAGGCAAATGTGTATTAACCATGTTGTACAGTGTAGCACTTTAAATTAACTTCTAAATGTTTCTGTGAGGGTTTTTTGCAAAGGCTTGGCAGGATTCTATGTCTCGTGGCAACTGTTGTGTGAAGCTTCATCCTGCAGTTGTCCATGTGAATGTATGCTGTATTTAGTGCTATGAGTCCCAGCTAGGTAATTACTGGACAATGAACAGTACTAGCACTTACTAAGGTGTTGCACTTCATGAAGTGTCTATTTAGTGCATTGGTATCAGAGTTTTTAGCTCCTTTTCTTTTGTGATAACACATTAGCAGCAACTCAATGAAATGACTGAACTCTCAAGTTTTGCAGTAACTCTGGGGCAAAATCACGGTTATCAGTTATTATCTTTATCCCATAAAAAAAAGTAGACTATTAAGCATTCAGTGTCTTTTAGGACAGAATGAGATGTGACTGCAAGGTCATTAAAAAGTTTGACACCTTTCACAAGAAATGTTGGATGCAGGAACACTATCAGTGGCCTTAGGCTTCTCTGCATCTCAGTTCTTTCGAATTTATTCACTCAGGACCTTGGTTTTGTGCAACTAAAGAATTTGAGGACTGTGTTAAGGTGGTGTATCTAAACTACTGGTTGAGCATGGCCTTCAGGGTTCTTTTTCACTTCTGCAAATACCGAAGGGAGGTATGTAAGTTTACAAAGGTTCACTTGGAGGGAAGCAGTGCATCAGCCCCAGGTTTGCTGGCTTAGCCAGGCCCTGATGCTTCCTTGCAGCTATGAACCACATTACCACACTGTAATCTCTGACAGAGTAGAAAACTTCATGATGCAATTTTTACCATTGGAGTATGGAAAACATTGTTTCTGGGACCTTGAAAAGGCTCATACTAGTGGTACATACTTGGAACAATGAGACTCATATTTCTGTTCTCTTTATGTACCTGGTATTCCTCTTTGTGTACAGAAAAGCTCCAAACAGAAATTGCATAGGCAATGTGGAAATGGGGATTTGTGCCAACCTCAAGGTCAAGAAGGTATTTTTTGATCAGTAATCAGTTTAAATGTGTTTGACAGACCTTTTTTTCTTAAGTTCAGCACTTCAAGGCTATTGGACAAGTTTTCACATGGTGGCAAAGATGATGAGAAAACACATCACCTGCAGTAAGCAGTAGAGCCACAGTACTGAAAACACAGTAGCAACTTAGTGATTCAATAGTGTTTGTTCTCACAACTCCCTCTTTGCAGCACTCTTTCATTTATTTATTTGATGTGTCACACAATGCCATTGCTCAGCTGGAGGCTAAGAGGGAATGTAGGTAGACTGCATACCTGCAAGAGAAGCAAGAGGCCTGGAATGCTGCATCTGGAGAGCAGTATTTGTAATAATACAAAGACAGGCTCCTGTGTCTTGTGGCCCTGGTGTCCTTGTGTTTGCATCAAGGCAGCAGAATGGATCAGCTCACTGCGGCAGCAGGCCGGCTGATGTGACTTGCATTATTATCAGGTACCTGATTGCAGTCTCTGGATGAAGGGAGGGTGGGACGTGAGCAGCATAACAATGTGTGTGTGTGTTGCTGCTGCTGTGTGATAGTAATCTGTGATGAGGACAGAGGCTCCTCAGCACTGCAGAAAAGTTTTATAAGGACATCATGAAACTGCTTGGTGAGATTTTGATTGTTACTGGGATTTTGAGCTCTGATGGACTACCAGCTTGTCCAGAAGGTGTTTTAACAAACATGTTTAGCCTGTGCAGAACAAGGACATAGAGGGCTTTAGTTCTGAAATTGAAGTTTTCTTCTGACAGAGACTTGCTATGGATTTTGGGACAAATTTGGAGATTCCAAGGCTAAAATAGTCCAAGTTTTGGATTCCAATGTGGTATTTCATGAGTTTTCTTTGCCAGAATTTTAAAATTTCTTGCATAACTGTGTCAATAAAACTTTGTGACAACATTTCTGATTTTTCACATGCTATGGTAAATTGTTCAGACATAGGATCTTGAACTATTTATTGATGGCAAATCACTGTGGTCTTTTCAGTGCAGTCATTCCTGGCCCATGCAGGTTGCAGACTGAGCAGTGTGATATTCAGAGAAATACTTTTCTAAACTGACTGTAATTGCCAAAACATATTTTTTGAGCACTTAGGGGTTAGTAGAAGAAAAATCCTGACATAAGGTCTTTGCCTTCATTTTCCTTTTGGAAATGAAGACAACTGGATAAGTAAAGAAAACTAACAAAAAGAGAAGGAAAAGAGAAGAAGATATGTCATAGCCTTTATATTCAGAGCAGAAGAAGCTCTTCAGAAATGTACTGCAACAGAGCAATGCCTCAAACTCAGACGTATAGAAGTCCTCACTATAGTGGAGTGCTGCCTGTACTCCATTGGCCTGGGGGAGCCAGTCAGTGAAGGATATTGCTGGCTTCTAAATGGGTGCCGCAAACACCTATTGAAATCAGAAATCATTCACTGAGCAGAGGGAGGGAAGAAAAAAAACCCACTGTAGTGGCAAACCACTTGAAAAATTTCTCTGAGCTGCTAAATTTGCATTGCAAATCCCCTGGTATCTCTTGTATGAGCTGATACAAGAAATTATGTTAAATATTCAGAATGTGAAACAGTCATCTGGTGGGAGAAAATAAACTTTTTAATGTTTTTTTCTACTGTCTGAGACTTCTGTAAATTATTCAAGTGCATCTTTTGTAATGATATGCTCTAAGACAGTTTTATTGCTGTTTGAGTGCAGCAGAATAGGTGACAAGTTTTCAACCATTTTGCCTGGTTAAAACTTTTTCTTACATTATGTTGAAGTGCTGTCTGGGCCTGTGTACCCAAGAGCAGTGTCTTACCTGCTAGCCTGACAATGTCAAGGAGAAACAGAATTCCTTATAAGGACAATATGCAAAAAATGGCATGGATCATTAGGACATTGTCGAAGACACTAAGTGTTGGAGATGATGTGTGCTAATGAGCAAGACTTAGAGCCCTTCTACTGAGGTGAAAACATTGTAATGGGACTATGAAGTTATAGCAGTCACACTACAAGTGGTCCTTGTTGGGCTTATAATCAATTTATTACCACTATTTTTAGCAAGACATTTTTTTTGCTCAGACTCATTTGCCCTCTGATGTTTCCAATTCTGTCATTTTCATGAAGACTTAGTAGTTGCCACTTGATGAATATGACAGCGTTTGGCCTGTGTTACCGCAGGAAAAGCAGAAAGCAGTCATGTCAAGGTGTTTCTGTCATGAAAACTAAATGACTGGTTTGGTCTGCTGTATAAAGTTTGCAGGTCCGTTTGATAGTGTATATTTAACATTAGTTTGGTTCTCTGATAAAACTGGAATTTCCACTTCTACAGGTGGAGCAGAAAAGACCATATCCATAGGCCTTAGGAAAGAGGTTTTTCTCTAAGACTTAGTTTTATTCTTTTTTTTTGTTTGTTTTTGTTTGTTTGTTTTGTTTTTGTTTGTGTTTTTTTTCTCCCCAGAATTCCATGGGCTGTGGATTGAATCTGAACAAAACTTCACCTAATTTTGGAGGAGTTAATTTCAGGTCTGTTTTCAAGTGCAACTTCTGTAAGACTACAGAGGCTAGATTTTTGAACTCCTCTGATGATTGATTGTGCTGCATTTTGAGTAGTTGGTAGAAAATCCAAAGCTCTATTCCTTTGAACAAGTGCAGAACTAGCACACCTTTTCTACTTGCACAAGTATACTGTATCGTAGTGAGCTCCCTGGATCATCCATTATCTGAGCTGTCCTTGGCGAGCCACTCTCTGATTCTTTGCTGAATTATTTATATTTTGATTTCAGCATGCCCCTTGGATGAGGCCCTGTAAACTCCAGGACTTCTGTTGTCAGGTTCATAGTAACAAAATGAAGGATAAAACCACTTGAAGCTTTCACAGTAAAATGCAAGTTTGCATTCTAGTAAAAGAGAAATGGCAATGTTTTAGGCATATGTAGAAAACCACATTCAATGGAAGAAATTTTAAGTTTCTCTGTGTTGGAAAGAGCCCTCTTATTTGTAAAAACCATGTAGTTTGTGGAAATAGTGTTTCAGTAGAAAGTCTTATTCAAAAGTAGGATGGAGCATTCAGACATTCTTCCTGGTGTTTGCTCTTTTTTAGTTTTTACCTAGAAAATTATTTGTGCTGGTTCTCAATGCTTCTCTATGCTGATCAGGTAACATTGAAAAATAAGCTTAGAAATGTCTTCAAATGGGATGAAAATAGACCCAGGTCTAGTCAAGTTCTCAAAAGGAGGTCCCAAGCATGGGCACAGACTTAACCTTAGATCTAAATTAACCTGGTAATCAGTAGATATATCATGCTGATAGCTGATGAGAAACCAGGTGAAATTGATTGTTTTGCATTGTCAACGTAGACTTAGTGTCCTCTGTTCTTAACTTATATGCAAAGGGAACTTCTATCTGTAGTAAGAGTAAAGCTCTGATATTTCAGACATTCAATACTATGCTTGATCAGTGTTGGATACTTTTCCACATGGTATTCCTAATGCTACAATATCAGTGTTATTTGGAGAGTGTTTTGAGAGTACATTACCTTGGCTGCAATGTACATTACCATTCCTATGTTTTAAACAAGTTACTGATTGGTACCGTTAGATAAATTCCTATTTATTTAGTTAGCATGATAAAAAGTACCTTTATGTAACTCACTGTGTTAACTGACAGACAGAAAGCAAGAACTCATTAAGTAACTGAAACATTTTTCAGTTGCAAAGTAATTTTTAATGAGGTACATTTTGTCTAGGAAGAGGAGTGAAGAAGGAAAAATAGTAAGTACAATATACAAAAGGATCTTTGTGTTCCTAATACTGGCTGACACAAGAAGCTTGCCAAACAAAACCAGTTCTTTTGCAATGGTAATGAAGTGCATGTACAAAGAAGAGACCAAGGGTGAAATGGAAAGCAAATGAAGTTGGTCATGTAGTTTCGTTTGTACCTGCTAAAAATGAATCCTTTTACTTGAGAGTTAGTAACAAGTTGTATGCCTCAAGAATTACAACTAAACTGATGTGGTCTGTTTGCACTGGGAAAGCCAAGAGTAGGAAAAGCAGTCTCCTCAGTAGTAGTATTTCAAATCTGGGTGTTAGTTGGGGTGTTTGGGCGAGCAAGCCAAGTTGCAGCAGAACAAAGACCAGTAGAACTGGCTCCTCACAGGGATTCGAACAGATTTGTCTGCTATCACACTACAGATATACTTTAAGCAGCTGTAGCTTTGCTAAGTCGTGGGTAGCTGTCCTGTGTCTTGGTGCTATACTGCATTGTTCCCAGCACAGTAGTATATGGAAAAACAGGCTAAGAAAAGCCAGTGTCCATAAAGGGGATTATATCTGAATAAAGGGAAAGAGTCCACTAGGGCACATTGCACTAGGATTTTCTCACCCGAGATTTCAGAGGGCCCAGTGTCCATTTCTCCTTAACTCCTGGCTGCATGTTGCCCTCCTCCTTTCCCCTTTGGCTGATGTACCAGGAAGATACAGCCTTCCCAAACTGCCTACCATATATTCTCCCTTCAGCCCGTCATTTTACCCCAAAGTTCTGAAATTCAGGCTTGTGCAGACCCACTTGTTTCAGGAGACAACCTGCTTCTTGAACTTAGTAGAGACATAAAGCCTCATTTAAAAAATGTTAACTTCTATACCTTTACCCTTAGAATTGTTTGTAAAGACATCCTCACGCATCTTCCCTACTGCAGTGAACAAGGACTGTTTGCTACTTTGCCGGTTTTTCGGCTGTGAGACAGAGATGAAGGTGTCTGTTTTGTTTGAAGAAACAGTTTCAAATTTCTGCAAAAAGAGGCTGTGTAAGTTCTTCGTTTGTATCACTTGCTTTTCGGTAGTGTACTAGAGAGAGACTACTCCCAACAGTGGTCTTGTATTTTGCCTTGAATAGAGCAGTACCTTCTGCAGCACTTAGCTAGTTTTTGGGAAAGCGTTCTATCTTTGTGTGCATATGTGGCATTCATGCTTGATTTGGGCTTTTAAATGATGCTCATCTTGACAGCAAATTAGCGTGCTAGATACACATCCTGGTTTATGAAGAAATAAACTTGTTAAATTTGGCTGTACCAGATTTTAAAAGCTCTTTATTTCTTTTGGACAAAAAAAAATTAATTGGGTCAACTGAAACGTGGCTTAGATGTGTGTTTTTTCAAGTGCAAAGTCTTTTATTAACACAAGGTGAGATTTGTGAAGCAACCACAGTAATTCAGTCAAGCAGTATCTACATAATCTGTTTTAGTGGTTTCAGGTCTTTTGTGACCCAGTTTTCTTGCATAAAAATTCTAGGAGTACTGATGAAGCTCAGTGCTCTTATTTTGACACAACTCTACCTTCTTGAAATTGCTCTTTTTATCTCTACATAGTAATAACATGGCTATTTGTGGGGTGTATCTGGATTGGTCTGCACTGTCTGTTTTGAATGCTGTTTCCTTTTTGGTGTGCTGTGCTTTTGGATGCTGCAGCTGCTGGCCTTTCCTTAAGCTGTGCATTTTAATTCCCCTTTGTCATGTAATGACCTCGAATGCAGCCAGCACCAGGTCCTTTAGACAAGTTGCAAGAATGAACAGATTCTTTGCACAATTTGTCTCTTATACTTACCAGAAACAAAGTGTGTTATTGATTTTTCTTTTCTGTTTGTTGTTTAGCACTTGTGCTTCAGTGTGCTGTATTTTTCTGATGAGGGATTTGTTTTTGTTTAGTTTTGGGCTTTTTTTTTTGTTCTAAAACCTATCCTATTGGGCAATGTCTGCCATCCTAAATAAGGGCTGAAGTTGGGTTGTTTCTCATATTTCCTATATTTCTAAGTGATTAATTTTCCAAATGGTTTTTGCTCAGAAAACAGCAGCTGGTTCCTGTGTCTCAGAACATTAGTTTCTGACTGCTGAGCTCAGATGCATTGAATAAAAATATTAAAGCTTTCTGCAGCTGTCTGTGAACTGGGAGTTTAACTTTGTAGATGAAAGTTTAGTAGGAATCCCAGAGAGTAAGGTTTATTTCTACAGAATATTTGAGGTCAGTAAGAACAATCAGATAATGAATTAAAAAGGTTTATTTCAACATACTGGAGTATTAAACTAGGATATACTATGATATTGATTACTACCCAAAATATAATTTCATTTTTCTATAAACTACTTCCATTACTGTGCTTTAGGCCCAAACTTCTCTTCACAGTATTGCTGCATGGCTTGTTGACCAAGCTGTTAAACCCCATGCCTTATATTGTAACTGAGGTTTCTTGGGCTGCAAGTAGATGCTCAAAAACACTTTGTGTCACCTTACAGCAGAATGTCTAGATCTGATTCTGTCTTGTAACTGGTCAGTTAAGAAAAATGGTTGTAGTACCCTCCTTTGAAAAGCCTTTCATCTGAAATTAGTGTTGAAGAGTGAGCTAATATGGATGAAAACTCTGACACTTAATGGTTTAAGACTTGATGTCTTCAGCTGTGTTTGTCTAATTCTAGGCTGCTACATTTGATTCTTTTAATGTTTTTTGAATTGCAAACAGCAGATTGTTTGGACAGGAGCATTTCATGGTAAGCAGAGGTGACGTCTCCAGGAGATAGGAGCTTAACAAGTGTGGTAGATACTTGTTTACCTGTGGTTGTGAATGCATGAAAATAAATAGCCAACGTAGTGGGAGAAAATCTTAGAAAGTATTAAAGACATCATAAGACACAGTAACTTAAAAAAGGAGTAGCTTATAGTTTTATTAAGAAGTATTGCTTAAACTATGTGAGCACATTTGAAGAAAATGCCACCAAATCTTTCCAACAAATATCTTGCTGAGGTTTTCCTGAGTTGAATAGAGATGATTTTTAGTGTTTTTATTTTCATAGAGAAATGTCTTCGTGATGGAATTTTTTCTGAGGCTATGGCACCTTATGGTAGATAGTAGGCTTGCCTTGAAGCAGAAGTAAATAACCCTAAATAGAGGATATAAAGCATTAAATTGTTGAGTGTCAGTCCTTCACCACAAGAACACAAAAATCCATCTTGCATGCTGTAGATAAAACACTGAAGCAATAAGCTGGGCTTTTTTGGACACATGCACACCAGACTGAACTGGAAATAAAGAATTCTTTGGAGTTGTTTTATCGTTTATCTTGGGGAACAAATAATACACTGCAGAGGAGAATGAACTTCAGATAAGAGCCCTGACAGTGATGTAGTATGATATAGTGTAGTAACACTTTATTTTATAACATCTTTGTTGAAAATGATATCTCAAAGTCTATGTGTGGTTAGATAATAAAGATATAAAGTTAAATGGTAGCAAGGAGACAGAAATTAAGACTTTTAAAGGAAAGAGAGGACTATCGGTTTCCAGACAGCATTTAGAAGATAGATGGCAGTATGATTGCAGAGGCCCTTGGTTTTTTTTTTTTTTTTTTGGGAAATGCTTTTCTAGATGTGGCAGGTAGAGTGGGAAAAAATCTATTTAAAGAATGGCAGACAGAGACGTGCATGTGTAAACAGACTGCTGAAATTTACTCTTGCTTTCTTTGGTAATGCACAAGCTGACTTTGGCATTATTTGCATGAGTTTCTTCCCTTAGACCTGACTTCATTGCGTTTTATTTGTGCTTAATGCAGTTAAATAATTCCTGGCTTGTGCTGATTGAAGTGAAGTAAAAGCAGACTGTTTTATTCATATGCCTCACTCTTCGTGGTGAGATTTTAGGTTCCCTTCCTCAGCTTTTTGGTAAATTTTCCTACAAGACTGTCCTGGGCAAAACAGTCTTGTCTTGGAACTTTTCTTACTCCATGTGTGCTGGTTAACATGATCCACACTTTACACCTGATAGACTATTCTGTTCCTGACCTGGAGATGCTTTTCAGAAGATTTTGTTCACCATGATATTCCACTGCATTTTGGAGAGCCTCTTCAAAACTGAAGCTGTGTTGAGCTGTGGAACCTGACTTGGAGAAAAATGAGAACATGTTAGAGAGGAATTTACTTACCCTGCTGTTTCTTGCCCTTGAATTTGATCCTAGCTCACTGGAGTATACACAACAAAGGGCACTGTGAATGTGATATTAGCCTTTCAAGCTGTTCAAATGTGTGAAGGGAATGCAAGGCGTGTATGGTCAGGATGGGCACAGTACTGCTTTCTGTGGTGTGGTCAGCTGGTCTGTGGCTGCGACTGCCTAGGGGTCTGCTGTTCACTTAGCTGCAGAGTTTGTTTTGTGGGTACCCTCAGCATTCTATGTCTATTTCCCTGCGTTATACTGGGTAGGAGCTTCCCTGCTTCTGTCCATAAACCTCCATCTGGAAGACTTGTCCCAGAATGGGTTCTTTCACCCAGTGCACGAGAGGCCAATCCCCACACAGTTGAGGTATTTGAACAGAGATTGACCAACTTCTGCTCACGAAGTATCTTTGTAAACCTGCTTGCATGGGCCACAGCCTTTCTGTTAGCCCAAGTCTTTGGAATGGATGCTTATTTGAAAAAATTTCTGGAAAAGTTTGTCATCTCCATACCTTAATGTCCCAACTGCTCATTTCTTGAGTGATTTATGTAAATACCAGGACTCTGCACTTCAACACCGTAAGGAATTCTGTGTGTTAATGGTAGAGACAGTGAAGCCCAGAGCTAGGGTGTATGAAAGAAAATTGCTATTTTAAGCAGCAGAAGTATGATATTGTGCTATTTCAAAGCTGTAAATCACTGTTAAATATCCATGACTGTTAATTTCTCACTGAAGGCTCAATTTTGATAATTGGATGTTGAAAGTTGTTAATGAAGAAATTCAGTACCTAAAATTTTGGGTTAATAATTACAGTATTATGGCTGTTTCCCAATGTTCTAATGTCTTAATAATGCTAAGGATATAGCTAATATTGTTTGTTCATTTTCCTGTGTTTACTCAATCCAATTCCTATTGAACCCTCAAGAAACTTACTAGCAGGTCAGTCTTGACATAAAAACTTATTCAGCAAGTTCTATTTGAATACGAATATCCCATTCACTCAAATTCAGTAATAGTACTGTTACTGTTTCAAAATGAATCCCCAGAGCCAAGCTAGGAAAGGATACCTGGGAGACATGAAGCTAGGGTTTAAGTGGGGCTGATTTTAACCACATCTGTACTCTTTGACATCCTAGTTCCACAGCCCTTGGGAGATGCTGACAAGAGGGTGAACATGGCACATGTTTTGTGGAGGTGATTAAATCAAACCTCTTGATGACAGACTTGACAAACTAATAATGGGACAAAAAAAAAGGTCCTTTTCCTTTTACCTCTTATTTTAGTTTATAGTAAGGCTGTCTAGATTTGAAAAGCAGAATGCAGTTTAAAATTAAATTATTATGGAAGGATTTTTCTCCTGCAATTTCTTTCTAAAAATAACTTTAGGATAGAGTAATCTTTAATGACAAATGGATAGAAATGACACCAAGATCTTGTAACTAAAAGATACCTATGCAGTATTTAGCTATAAATCGTCAGTGCTCCTAGGTTCTCTTTAGGTAATCAGCTGTTAATCTACCTAAACATTAGCATTCTGGTGATGGCAGGGCAGAGGGGGAACCAAGTCACTGAGAAACCATTAGCAGAAGATAACAATAGCAGATTGCTCTATATCCTGTTAAGTATTTTCTGATTTGAATAACACAAGACAGAGTTTGAGTGCTTTACTAAAATGAGTGAACATTTGAAGGAATATAACTTTTTTTTGGTAGTGCCTGATGAATATGCTTTGAATATGTGCTTTCTTTAATACCCTTTATATATTAGTACCATTTGTATCCTGCAGTCTGGATCATGTAGAAAACTTTTAGATAATCTGTCACTGTTGCAGTAGCTCTGCTGATGCTGAGATGAGTGTGAGAAGTGAATGTATTAGCTGTTGGCACATGAACTATTATGCACTTCAGATCCATCTCCAAGCTTCAGCGGGGCACTGGAATTATCTTAACTCATGTTAACACTTCTTTATGGACTGTGCAGTTGTACCAATAAGGCTAGTACAGCCTCAGGAAGTTTTTCTACAAATGTCAGGGATTCATCCAGCTTCATGAACCATTAGGGGGTCCCTTGAAATAGTATTTTTACATTTGACTTAACTGGTAACAAATCCTAGAAGCACATGTGTGTTCTACATAGAAAAGCAGCTGCTCCCAGTGTTGGAAATAATACCAAGTCTACCTCCACATCTTCCATTAGGATTACCTTTGTTCTCTGTTTCAAGTTCTTATTGTCTTCTGGACCTCATGCAGGCAAATGGCTCATGCTTCTAAAGATAGAGGAAAGAGAACATTGCCAAAGGATGCAGAGAGGAAAAAAAAAAAAAGAATGGTTGAGGAGAGCCACCTTGGAGTAGAATGCAGACGGAGTTTTGCTCGGGGAAAAGAATGGCAAGTTTTGATCACAAGGATGATAAATACAAAAGGTAACGTCTTAAATAAGCCCAGAGGAAAAGCTGGACTTGTAATATAGAGGTACTGAATAGAACAGGTTCGCCTATAAGTCAATAGGGCATTGCCAGAATAGCTTGATTATACATTATTTCAAACATATAATTCCCTTCTTTCCCTAATAAATTAAGTTAATAATAGTTGGCTGACATAAACCCATAAAACTCAAGATTCCCCCTTAACAGGCAGATGAGGGACTCAGAAACAGCATGTAGCCCATCTCCATTTTTGACCTTGTGCCTTAAACAAAGACCAGCTACAAGGAGGAGGGGAGTAAGCACTTTGGGACACTAATTCAACTTAATGCTGAGTATGATTGAAGCCGTCTCTGTTGGCAGTAAAGTATATTCTCCATAAGGTCTAGGAATAATGACATGTTGTAAATTCATTTAATTTTAATTTTAAAGCTTGCTCAAAGGTAGAATTACTAGAAGCACTTCAGGTCTAGTGTGGATCTTGGGCTGGATTTTTTTTTTTTAACCTACAGACTCACCAGGCACCAGTTATTCAATTAGAGCTCTGGCTTTAAATGTATAATGACCTGAACACAAATTGTGTTACTAATGTGGAATCACCTAGAGCAGAAAGCACGGGAGTTATTTCAGTGGTTTGTAATTTTCTTCCGTCAGAATTTTGTGTTAAAAAAACCCTAATTAAAAAAAAATATAGAGTCCTGTGCACTTATATCTCTTTAGTATGGAGTTTAAATTCTACCTATGCAATGGGTGTGCAGGGCAGTAGTAGAAAAATGAAATGTAACCCATTGTCATAGCAGGCATGAGTTTTCAGCCTATGTAATTACCTATCTCTAGCCAGGCTGAAAAAAATCTGTAACCTCAGAGTGAACTCTAGCCCTGGACCTCTACAGTAAGAGTAGAGAAATGCCATGCTCCAGCAGTCACTTAGATGAAACACAACATCAGAATGTACTCTCATAGGCTGATTTCCTCCTGAAGGCATGGACGCTGGTTCTTAGCTTATATTGGAAATGCAGTTTACTACAGATTAATTTTTGCAATGGGTGCCTCAAGGCTTTAAAGGTTATTATTATGCTGTTTTTAAAAAAACACTGAAGCATAATTTGCTATTAAAGGCAATTATGATAGCTGCTGTCAGAAAAGAGTCTTTCTTGGAGCCTACCAGCACATTAGATATTGCTGCTAATGCTGCATTTCCACTATGAGAACTCACCCATCCTATTTGTGCTACTCCAGTCTTATGTATGTCCCTCTACGCCATTTTGATACAGATACTATAAAATCTTTGTCATTAACTATGCCTTGGTTTTGGGTAGACTTTTGTGCATCATGTTTCTGTACCAGACTCCAGTGGTTAATAGCTTTGACTAGTGCAGAAATTTGTTTTCCCCATCCAGTAATTAAGCCTTTGTATTCTCTGCAGTTCCTAAGGTGTGAAGGAGTTAATATGTAGCAGTAAATAACTCTTTGGGTATTCTTACAGGATCAGATGTGCAACTAGGCATATTTGCCACCAGCAGTGGCCTCAGCTATATAGAGATATTTGGGTAGCCTCAATCAAAAGGGGAGACAGCTGTTCACCTTCCACCAGGGATAGGTTTCTTAGGACCTTCTCTGTGTAAGCCATAATGCTGGAGAGACTATGAATCTGCTGTTATCAATTCTTGGCAGTTCAGTTGGGTGGTCACGAGACAGCATGGAATCCTCAGGTTTAAGGGGACAGATTTGGCATGGCTCTGCCTTGCTTTTGACCTTACTGTTTGTGAGCGTCCTTTCCTTGCACTCAGGGAAATGCAAATATCTGCTGAGCTTCTGTGGTCTATACATAACAGTGTTGTGAAGCAACACTGAGTAATTTTCTTGTAAGTAATAGGAAAATGTCTTGGGAAAGTACTAATTCTTTATCTGATTTACCCCTGATTAGGCCTTTAGTTAGCACTTATAAGGGGTTTTTCTACAGATATTCTTAGAACAAAAAACATTGTGTGGGTTTTCACACAGACAGTTTGCATTCAATCTGATGTACAGACATGATTACAGTTAAATCCAAACTCTTTTTAAAAGAGTGAGCTATACAGGCCAAAGTTTTATGGCTGATAAATGCTGAAAGTTCAAATCAGGAGAAAAGTCACATGCAAATGACAGCTCACTGTACCTACCATGGAGAGGAGTAGTGATGATGAGATAACTCACAGATTAAGCACTTAGGTGTTTAATGTGCTTCCTGAACAGAGATCAACTTATTGATGCACTTCTGCTAAACATCCAAAAGGACAGGTCTGTCACAAGGAGTGTAGTTTTAATGGTGGTACATAAAGCTATTTGTTCAGGAAGGACCAGGGGGCAGCTTTCCTTTAAATGCAGGAGATGCTGCAGTAAGAAAATGTATCTGAATGTAATTCAATAGTTGTTCTACTTCTAGCACCAATCTCTGCCATAAAAGCACTGCTGGAATGTAGAAGGTTAGTTTTTTTAAGAAAGCATTTATTAAAATACTGTTTTATGTAAGGATTTTGATGATGTTAAGATAGATCTTTCCTTTAATGTGTTCTAAATGCAAGAAAAATTTGCATTCATCAGCAGTTAGATTTTAAAAGCTGTTAAGAAGAAGTTCTGTTAGTCTCTTAGATAAAACCACTGCATCTCTAAGAGCTTGGACAAGTATTCAGCCCAATCTTGCGTTTCAATGGGAACTATGCTCCTACTCTGCTTCATTAGCCTGCCCCCTGCCAGACAAACACAGTGTATTGGCTGCCTGGGAAAGGCCTCGGCCACCTATGGAGAGAGAGGCGCCACCACAGATAGCTGGTGAGGGGCAGTTGGTGTATGTGTCATTCTGTGCCAAGAAGTGGTTCTGTTTTTCATTAAAAGCTATTTTGAGACCTGCAAGTGTCTCTTGTTGCTGTTTTGCAAAAAGCCAAAAAGAAATATCTTTTGTTATACAAATTTAACCTAACAGTGACCCAATGACCACACTTACTTTGTCCTAAGAGCCATAATTAATTGTGTTAGTGGTTACTGGAAATATCTTCGAATTTTTTTTTTTTTTCTTGAGTAGAAAATCCTTGCTTCTCTGTTTAAAATATCAGTCCCTCCTGAGGCCTAAGGACTCCATAATGAGGAAGCCTGTCATTTTTTTTTTCCCCTCCTTTTTTTTTTCTTTTGGTCCTGTCTGTATAGCTGTGAAGAGTAAGTACACCTACACCGTTCCACAGCATGCCTTTCATGCAAGTGACTCAGCAGGGATGTTCAATTCTTTGACCTCTGACAATCCCTTAAACTTGTGTAGAAGAAGAAAAAAAGTCCAAATACGAATGTTCTTGTGGATTTTTGTAGCTGCTACTCTACATGTTTCAAAATGGCAAGTTCAGTTCTTAATTCTAAGGAGAGGATCAAGTGACAACAGAAGTGAACTCTGTACTTAACTCACAGCTACTTTCTGGAATAGTGTTTCCACAGCTTGACATTTCCCTTATTGTAAAATATATCACTCCTCATACATTAGGCTCTTTTAATTTCAGAAGCCTGCTGGGATTGATGTTTCGTAAATCCATCTACATGTGTAATCCTTTCCTATTACTTGGATAAATACTTTGACTCTCCTGCTCCAAGCCAGAGAACTAGAAAAAAATGGATCAGTTCTTTCATGGGGAAGGAAAAAGTCAGTCTACAGACAGAATCAGTCATCTCTTTCTAATCTTTTAAAACTATACAACTGAGTAACATACTTGGGTTTGTTTGGATTCCTTTAGCAGAACTGAGGCAGAATTGGGAAATTATTTCTTGGAAAATGCCCAACCTATAAAGTTACAGGGTATTTTGCTCCAGCTTCAAGGGATTTTAGATCTGTAGTGTAATTTTAATATGCAGACATCCTTGTCTAGTAGTCTCACTGTTGCTATGGGTGTTCTATGCTTTCATCAGGAAGCTAACATGCTTTACACCTGCCTGAGCTTGCACATTTGAATTTCAGAGTGACTTTGGGGTAGCTATGTATGCAGGTTGCCAACTGATGTACCAGGGCTGTGGTAAATAGTCTTCTCCGTAAGTGCTCACTAATTTGTCCTTATCTAAATATGAACGGAAAGCAGTCTCATAGTGTGTTGGAGTATAATTTGTGAGACCATTTTGTTCACAGCTATTTTAATACAGGATAATTTAAAAAATCCTGTTCTTGTCAGTACTGTTTTCTACAGAACGAGTTTATGTGAACCCTACCCAAGATAAAGAGTGCCAGAGACAAAGAGACTACTCCATCACCTTGTTAACTTGTTTATGTAGTTAGAATTTTCTTCAAATAACTCCAGTTAGAGGGGATAAAAGCACATTTCTGTTTGGGCTGCCTTTGTTTTAAGGCTTCTTTACCCATACATGTACGGATTTGGTTTATCCCAGGAAAATTTATATTATTATTTGCATAGTAGATACGTAACTGGAGCCTCTCTTTGCTAGGCTCTGGACAAGCCAATATTAGAAGAGAATGGGGGCCACAGCTGAAAAAATCCACAACTAAGCCCATCAACCTCATTTTTCAAGTAGAAGACTCAGGTGGCCCCTTTTTCTTTGATGGGTGGCACCAATACTTTCTGTACTTGTAGCATGATGTGAATGCTAACTGGGAGAAGTAAAGGAATGCCAGATGCCAGCTAAGGTAGAACTTTGCAGAGAACACTAAGATGTGAAGGATCTCCTTGCAGGACATGTTTTGGATGTGCTTATGAAAACCATATAAATGGCAAAGGAAATGGGGACATGATGCCAAACACCCATGGAAAAAGGGTCATGTGTCTCCCAGTTGCCACCATCTAGTGTCTGATACACTTGAACTATGTGGTGTGTCCATGAGTTGATTAAGTGCTGGTTTATATGAACATACAGTTCTGCAAAGAAATTTAATTTTTCTAGACTAGTTTTCAGCTGTATTAATATTTGGGCTGGTTTTGTCTGGGGTAGAATTAATTTTCTTCATAGCAATTAGTATGACTCTGTTTTGGGTTTATGCTGGAAGTGGTGTTGATAGTATAAGAAGGCTTTTGGCTACTGCTGAAAAGCAATTCCTCTGAGTCCTTTCCAGCTTCTCACCCTACCCCACCAGAAAGGAGGCTGGAGGTGCAGAAGAAGTTGTCAGGCCACAACAGCTGACCCTACTTGATCAAAGGATTTTTCAGTACCATATTGCATCATGCTCATCATATCAAACTGAGAGGAGGGAGAGACATTCCACGTGATGGAGTTTGTTTTCCCAAGTCCTCTTTGTGTACGATGGAGACTTGCTTTCACAGGGATGGCTGAACACCTGCCTGCCCATGGGAAGTGGTGAATCAATTCCTTGTTCTGCTTTGCTCGCACACGTGGCTGTTGCTTTACTTTTTATTGGACTTGCTTTATCTCTACCCACAAGTTTGCTTATTTTTACTCTTTTGATTTTTCTCCCTGTTGCACTGTGTAAGGGAATAGATGAGTGACTGGGTAGTGTTTAGTGTCGTGGGGGACACTGGGGTTAAACCACAACAAATTTTAAGAAATAAAAATACCCTAAACAGTAGTAGTTAGAGGGAGGATGCAATTTTTTGCTAAAGGATGATACATTCCATTTAGTCTTAGGAGATGTTATAAACCAAAGAATATCCAAGATGAATGAAAATATACTTTTTATATTTATTATGTACAACACTCTTGCCAAAAGGCGCTGCTTCTCTAGTCAACTTTCTATGCCTCAAACCGACAGTAGTTAGGATTACTGTAATAAAGGGAACCCTGAAGAATATTAAAATTAAGCTTGTGCTAAAATATGCCTAAGATTTATAGATCAGACCTAGCTAGCACTTTGAATATCCTTTTGGAATGAGAAGAGTCCTGTAATATATAAAGAATCAGCTTAAAAATTGCCCTCTGGGGAGAGAATAAGTTTGCATGTTTTGGTTTTGATTTGAATTTCTGTAAGGCAAAATGCTATGGGCAAATATGGAATCTGAAGTGCTGCTCTGGGAGATAACACTGTACTATTTTATAAAAAATTGACTTTGCTTTTTTTGTCTGTTGTGTCCACACATCACAGCCCCCTGCCTGTGACACTTGGAGTTTGGTGAGAATGTTTTCCCAGAATTCATGAAATTGGAAGTAATGATTTCAAAATCAAGATGTTGCTTTATCACAGAAGAATTATTTGTCTCAAGATTGCAGATGTTTTTCCCTTGCAAACAAGGGGTTAAACTTCATAGGAAGTTTGGCTCTGAATTTGGAGGCTGTAGTCTAATTAGATTTCATTTCATGTGCACGTTAACATAAGCTGTAAGTGGGTCTGAAACAGTCTAGCTGATGGATGGCTTTTCTTCTGAAGGTGGCACATTGCCACTGGTGCCAGAGACTGCTTAATGCACTAGGGGAGATGTAGCAGGTGCAATGCTCTTGCCAAGGGCTTGGAGTACCTGCTCTGTCTGGCTGAAAAAGGATAATGCATCCACATTGTTTTGTTTCTAGCATCAGTTCTGTGACAATTATGTTTTTTAAGTACAACTTAGGCCAGATATAATTTTTTACCAGGTACTGAATTTTCTTCTAAAGTACAAGTAATTGCTGAAGCTACCCATTCCTCTGCAGATTTTATTTGCTATCAGCATTTTCAACTTGGCTGGCTTAGTCACGAAATAGGCAGAGAGAATAAAGCCAGGAAATGGGAGCCAAATTGGCAATATTCTGAATCCACTGCCTGCATCTTTTACATCTGCCTTGAACTTTCATGGCATCAAAAGTTGTATGTGTGCTTTTGGAAAAAATATGCCCTTTTAAAAGAAAAAAAAAGATTAAAAACCTCCTGGAGCTTATTGGAAGGCATGTGCTTAAAAAAGGTCCTTGGGCCTGACTTGATACTATTCCAGTTTGAAAACAAACCCACAAACACACTCCCCCTCCCCAAAACAAAAAACAACTGGAACAACACCCTCCCCCATCTCCCACCCCCCCAGCTGGTTTTTTTTTCTTTGCTATTTTAGGCATATTCATATGGCATCAGTTGCTAGTTTCAGTATTTTCAGGAGCAGGAAGGCAAAACTGTAAAAATTGTCACTTATATTACTATTGGAAGCAAATTTCAGCTTACCATCACTCTTGGCCGATAACTGAATTTCCACTTGTGGTAATTTACTCTAGCTACTTACTAATGCAAAACCAGTGAGCCCCTAGATTTATTGACCTGTTGGTGTAAACCTCTTATACAAACATAGGAAACATAATGTAATGCTAATTTTTGCATCCTATTTTACAGTGCACATAAGGTTAACATAATTTCCCTTCTTGCTGTCTATTGAGCAAGAGGGAGAATACCAGAGATGTGGTCAGACATTCATAGCTAATGTAGATGTATTACAGTCACAACTTGTAATTTGACTATCTGTGCACTTCTGGCTTGAAGATATGCTGAAGTTTTTTCCATGGAATGGGTGTGGTTTTTTTTTTTTTTTTTTTTGGTCTGGATCCATAGACAGTAAAATAGTTTGCTAATGATTTAGACTTGAGACATGATGTTCCCATTTATTTTCTGGATCACTTAGCTGAACAGAGGAATGTGATCTTGATGTGGATTGCTACCTTCAGAGGATACGCAAAGCTCATTGCATGGAAAACATGAAGAAAAAGAACTTGGCAAGGTTGGAAGGAAGAGAATGGGTGAATGAATTGAGATAGAGGTGTTAAGTAAGAAAGTTTGCTAAAGGTGAAGGTGAGGAAAAATTGAAATGGGAAGAAGAAGAGAAGACCTGAGATAAGAGTACCAAAGGGACAGGGAGGATTGACAAGAAGAAGATGTTTGTGCCCAGTACTACCAGTCTCTGCCCCAGTCAGAGAGCAAGGCAGCAGTGTGGTGATGTAAATTAAGTCTTGTATTTCTCTGGTACAGACACTGACTGCCCCATATGCTGTTTCTTAAAGTTTTCATATCCATAGTCTTAAAACACAGTAAGTGGTCAGAATATGCTTTTAGAACTCACTATGGAGTGATGTTGTTTCTGTTCATTATCTTGCAAGTTGTTTTCCAAGTAGTTTGAAGAAGCAAAGGGTACACAAACCCTCATGGTCTTAATTTTTTTTCTTAAAGCACAATTTCTGCTTAATTCTTTTTCTTTTTACTTGTCCTTTGAAGAAAGCAGTTGTTGGAGTATGTGTTCCCAAGCTGCTTTGTAAAGAGTCAGGAATTGAAGTAGCTTCTTTTGACATGCATAAAAGTATTCATGAGTGCAGTAATTGTCACTGTTGTAACAGAGAAATAAAAATTAACAGCTTGTTTGCGGTTTTAAGACCATAATCAGAAATATTGATTTGTAGCAACTGAATGAGTTTGCAATTAAAATCAGCTAAAACTATATTTTTATATCTGGAAACATATATTTGTATTTGTTAATAAATTCTTTTCTTTGAACTGCTATTTACAGTCAAGATGAACACATTTAACAATTGTAGTACAAATCATAAATGTGAATCATGGCTTAAATGGTGGTTTACTGCAGTTGGTGATGCCCCTTTGCTGCCAATTAGCCAACTGCAAACTCATACGATTTTAAATTTATTTTCCACATAGTGCCTCAGCAGTGTGAGAAAGAAGCTTAGCCACAAACAAATCGAATGGGCCAATCTTGGACAAACACTGTACATTTTTTCTGTGAGAAATCTGGAGATAGTTTGCCAACTATTTCAGCTTGCTAGTTGTCTTTGAAGTTACCTCCCAGGTAGTTTCCCTACTAGACCATGGATATCTTGTAGGAGTGCACTAAAAGTACCATGCTCCATAACAGCTCTCTTCTTGTAAGCTGACTATTGAATAATTAAACAAGTTTTGGGAAAGACTTTCAGACTGGTTCACCAAGCAGCTGCCTAGTAATTTTAAGTAATGTTGAAGTGGGCATCTACTTTAGAGGAATCCACAGAGTATCTTTTGCATGTGTAGAAAGCTGCATACACATAAATGTGTGTATATAGTACGTAGTTTCCCTATGATATGACAGTAAGAAATATGTTATCAAGACTTACAATATGTCTGTGTATGTAAGACATAGAAGGGCAGTAGCGTACATCAGTGATCCTGTAGTGACAATGGGGTTCAATGGATTTATTTAGTTCCTAGATGATTCTTTGGATTGCAGCACTGCAAAACTAAGAGCAAAATAAAAACCACTGAACAACAAACAAACCTCAAAAATCCTCAACACCAAAACAAAGTGCAAACGATCTCTGGAAATATAAACTCGACAAAGAATATTATAGATAGAATAGTCTAGAAAAATTAAATTTTAGGTGTAATAGAAATATGTTACTGTCATTAGAAGCATCAGTACCCAAATTCTTTAATGAGCTGCATGCAGTTTCCACTTGTTCAGAGGAAGTGTTTTTCTTCCTCTTTTATTCTTTCATGCAGAATTGAGGATGTGCTGACTGTGGGAAAAGCTTCTCCTCTGCAAGTTTCTGTAGGTCGCCATTACTGTCCTGATGTAGGGGATTCATAGGTTAAATAATGAAAAAGAAATAATAATCTAGTTGCATTTTAAGTGCTGTCTTTGAGAGACCACATCAGACACATGTGGATTCTAATATGGAGATAATTTCTCTCTTCAGCTTAAAAACAGTGTTATATTTCTCGTACTAGCTACTCTGAAAGAGTACTCTTGTAGGACTAGTTGGGATAATATGTGTGACTATTTGTAATGTAAAGCCATTTGATCTGTAATCTGTCCTAAGTGGTTTTTATCCCTCCTTGATAATTATACTATGAAGTCATATTCTTTCTCACCATTTATTTTTCTAGCCGAATAAAGCTGTTCACTCATCTACACTTTGCTGACACTCCCATTTTCCTAATCACTGTAATAGGTCCTCTTTGAATTTGTTCCAATTGAAATTGGTTTTTTGTGCATAAATGTGACAAAAACTATTTACTGTTTTAAGTGACATCTTACTGAAGATGCTTAAAATAGTGTTCATTGGATAGGTTCTAAAGTCAGAGTATCAACCTGCACATCTCCGAGCCATCTTTATATTCCCAGGCTGTAGATGAATACATATACTTTAAGATTGATCCTAGGTGGCCTCCAAGAATCTCTAGTATTTAATTGTTGAATGCAAATGGATATTTTTAGAAGTGGTACAGAGATGGTGGCAATGTGGATTATATGCAACTGTATAGCTTTTATGTCTCTGCTCTCTTGACACAGTCTTGATAAAGGAGTTAAGCATGCGGTTTATGATACTATGGGTAATGGCTTAGTGAAATATTCAGAAATTTTAGCTGAATTTTTTCATGTTCTTTGTCTTGAGTGTATCTGATATATGTTTATAAAAAGGGGTCTTTCAATTTTGTTTCAAATTTGGAGGCATGTAACAGTCAGGAAAAATATCTGCTACTTATGCCAGTAGTAATTTTGTTTGAATGGCTGTTGCAAAATTTATTGTAGTTTGGAACTTTTCCCTTTTAATCCAGTTACCTTGTATAGTAAGAATTAATGTATTTTCATTACACCTTGCAGGGTTTGTCTACTTAAGTTTTCTAAGTAACACTGTTTTCAACACACACATAAAATTTCATTCCCTTGTACAAGCCATAGAAAGCAGCCTTTTCACTAAATATTCTTCAAGTTTTTTGCTTTTTTTCTAGGTGGTTGGCTGGAAGTGACTTTAGTGTGACAATGAAGGTACCAGTAAACTTTTATATCCGGGGTGAGACCCCAATCAAGTGTTTGAAGCACCATTTAGTATTTGTTCGATGAAGTTGGGATAAGGAAGGGTTTAAGTACCCATATCAGTTTCAGTCCTGTTGGCACACACTAAGCAGGAGAAAAATGCTAAAAGTTTCTCTGCTGGATTTGTACACACATACTTATATAGGTATATGTAATAATATGTGCTAATATGAAACTAGTGTCTACCTTGGACAGTTTTAATAATTGCATTAGATTACACTTCAGCACTCCTGAATATGGGGGGCTGTGGCAATTGCCAAGTGAGTCGTCTTTCACTACAGCGTTGTGTGGTTTCTGGGTCACTAGTGCCATCAAAAATAAAAACAAAACTTGACATTTGGCTTTTCAAGATAACCTGAAAGCTATATTTATGTAACTGTATTTTTGGACTATTTTTAATTATTTCTTTCATTTAATTGATGCTTCAGACAGAATGTTCAAATGTTGTTTTTTTAGTTGGGGGTTTGGATTTAGCACTGGAGTTAGAAACTTTTTCGCCACATTTTGATCTGTAAGGTCATGTGTTCAGTTCGTCTTTCCTCAAATGCATGAATTAGGAGTTGTATGCTTCACCTTACCTGAAGTTAAGGATGTTGTCCTTAATGTTTCAATGCCTCATCAGTTCATCTATCTATATTAAGACATTAGAACTTTCTTGTTTTGCGAGGATGTTTTCAGTTTTAATTCCTTTCATGTTTAAAAAATACTTCCATAATCTTATGTGAAGGAGCTAATCAGTGCCAAGTGTTAACAAGCCCAAGTGCTCTGAACCTGCCTAGTACTGAACTCCAAGTATGAACAATATGAACTTTTTATCACATGAGTTTCCAAGGAAATAGTTTACCTGCAATTGCCGTATGTTGGTATTTTTTGATGTTAGTGGAAAGGCTAATTTCTGTGCAAACACTTTTGTATCATAGCAGCATGAATTTTATACTTGGTCACAGCAATAGGGCTTGAAAGAGTGCAGAGACATGGAAAGCCTGAAGGCTTAGATCTCACCTAGTGAAAAGATATGAGAGCTTAGAGCTTAGTTATTCAGAATATGAATAACTGTGCAGGGGATATTGTAGCAGCCTTCACTTCAGTATCTACTTGATTTAGAGTTCCTTTGCAGTGAGCCAAGGACAAGGGCTCCTTAGGGATGTATGAAAAATCTGTCTCTCCAGTATTTTCACCTGATCTATCTTTATTGAGTGAAGCCAGTTCACAAGACTGAAAAGCAGTGCCTTAAAAAAAATAAATTACATGATAAGCATACAAGGAATTAATGGATACTTTTTCATTACTGTCATTACTACTGTGGCTTTTCAATTTTACCTGTGACATGACACTTTGAACTGCAATTTCATCATGATTTAGAAAATACAAATCAATCAGCACTTAGTATATTTTTTCAAAATTAAAAGTCATGTAGAGATGTGCTTCAAACATTAGCGATAGAAGTAGCACTGAAATATCCTTGGTTCTGTTAATAAAAATTTACATTAATGCAGCATTTTCTATTCATTTTGACTAATTTCATTCACATTGTGTTTGGTTAACTGCTGGGTTGAAATGCTTCTACTGAGCAACTTGATTCACTGCTGAGGTGGTGGAGATCAAATGGCTTGTAGCAATTGTAAAGCATGGCAGAGCTGTAACTCTTGGCCCCAGGTAAAGGATCCAAATGGTGAAAGAAAGTGCTGAGTACTACTCTGCTGTAAGATGGGATGTCAGCCTGATCAGTTTGGCCAGCTTCAAGTCTGAGACATCTATGAAAGTGTGGAAAGCTTGTTCTATCCAGATGTGGGGTGAATATGTTGTTTCAATACATTTAGCTCACTTTACTTGTGTTAGGGTGGATTTTATCATCATGGGCATCAAGAAACTTAGTTTTGTTTTTGACTCTTTGTGTAAATTCAACTACATCAAGTTCATCTTCTGCTGTAAGAACTGCTATGCTTGTTTCTCAGGATCCTGTGAAAATTGTAGGAAGACCACCTTAAAAATGAAGTCTCTCTCATGAGCTGTGGCTATTTTGGGAATTAATCATGTTGTCTTTTGGACACACTCAGGTTCAGGTATCTCCTGAGTATATTATTATGTTTGGACTAATTATTTGTCTCATTGTCATCACCACAAAATATATATACCCAGGTTAAGGTTTCCTACCGCCCTATCTTATAGTTTACAGTGAAATTTTATCTTAGTTGTTTTTAAGTACTGTAGAAACATCTTGGGAATTTTGCTGTTGATTTCTGTGGCACACAGGTTGTGGCAGTGCAATTTGTTCTGTCTCTTCAACTGCAAAATCATTGATCTGGAACCTGTAGGAGGTTCTTGTTAGAATCTCAGTAGTAACATATCACACTTATTAATGAGATGTTCATAAATTAGACTCCTAAAGCCATTCATTTGAGCCTATCAGTATCAGCCTATGAGGATCTGGGTTTGTATGAGGATTTTTTTAACCAGATTGCTGCCTATTCACTGATCTGGGTGGCACTTAGAAACAGACACTGGAACAACAGACTATTTATATCACTCTGAATCCAGCAGAACTCTGTTAAATGATGTTTGTTTGTTTCTTTGTTCCTTTCTCTCTATAGCTGTTTAGTCTCTCCTTTGAATGAAGGTGTTTGGCTGTGCAGTACTTGATTTCAGGAGGTGAACAGGCCTGTTGGCTGGCACTGTTGGGCAGGTTACAGCAGGTGGCACTGTTTGGTGACTTTTGCTTAACACCATTAATTATTTCAGTGCACAGGTATATGTTGATATATGATGATTTTTTCAATTGGGTTTTTATGGAAACTCTAAATAAGGTACCCAGTCTGAAGAAGCAGGTATATATGTCCTTTCTCCTAAGGAATAGTAACAACTCCTGTATACTTCAATATATATGAAATGTGTCTAAGGCTGTTCTGTGTTACATCGATAATAAAGAAAAAGACCTATGGAACTAATTTTTCAACTGACGCTTGGACTAGGTGTGCTGGACTTGTGTGAAAAATTCTGGAGAAGTAATCATGTTTAAATTGTATGTATCAAGGGTTAATTATTTTAAAGAGCTTAGAGGTCTCTACAAAAAAAATCAGTTGTTAACATATAGCTTTGTTTTCATGTTCACTTTAATTTTTTCATCATGTCATAAGAGGTAAAACAAAACATGGTCTTGTGAAGATGATATCTCTGTTTATGGCGAGGGGAGAGTCATTGTTGCATTGCTTTTCCAGTGTGGTAACTTATACAATGAATGCATATTCTTATTAAATTCACAGATGAAAAAAATGTGTCTAGGTGTGTGCACATATGTATTCACTTTTAAAGTCACTCTACCCTCTCTAGTTTTGCAGCTGGGAGATTTCTTTCAGCCCCTTGATAAACAGGGATGTCAGTAAAAGCAGAATTGATGTGATGAGATCTACACAAGACAAAATAAATACAGTTTTCTGCTTATTTCATATTAAATATGGCCATTTAACAGCTGTGTTAAATGTGTCTGAAAAGCTACAGATAAATTGTTTCTATCAAAAATAAAGAATGGTGTGTGTGGGGGAGAGAAAGCCAGCAAAGCACTGGTTTCTGACACTGCTCTTTTTCTAATGTAGCAGTTATTTTTAGCTCTAGAAAGTGCAAAACATGTTTAAGAGAAATAGGCTGGAAAATGTGACATTGCACAACCCATCTTTGTGGGTGAATGAGGTTTCTCTGGATTGTGCTGTTTGCTCTCATTTGCATCCTCTCGCTGAAGTGTCACGGTCTTATGAATTACATATATTTGTGGCTCAGAAGCCCTATGCAAGCATATTGATATGACTGGAAAATATATTTAAATGGTATAACATACAAGCCAGTGATGTTGTTAAAATCAATATTGTAAGAAATAATTCCTCATGTTTTGACTCAATAGTTATATTTTGTTTATCAACCTTACACTAATAGCAGAGTTAGACTGAGAAGGATGGATTTTACAAGGTATTAAAATAACTTTATATTTAGTAGGAATGGGAGAAAAGCAGGTGCTTCATGTTTATTTCTAAGGATGAACAGAATCACTTGGAAGAGAACAGGGAAAGGAGGACTGGAGATAGGCATTTCCTTGCTGCCTCTATTCTCAGTTCTGCTGCTGGCCTCCTGGGATAAGTGTTTTCATTTCTGTATGAGTTGCATGCCTTAACCTTTAAGATCGGAATAGTGATTATGAACTTTCTGTTTACCCACTTGCACGTGTTTGGATGAAAAGCATTGTGTAATGGTTTATTAATTCTCATATGTTTTGCTCCTGCCATCTGCCTATTTGCTGGCCTGCTTATTCAAATGGAAAGACCTGGGCTGCACCCTGAATTTTTTTCTTCTCTTTCCTGTGTCCAAAATCAAGAGCTTGGATGATGTTGATGAACTTGTGACTGGGTAACTTGGGTGGAAGAAAGCAGTTTCTCTGAGGATTATGTATTATTAGCAGTGATCAGAAGACTAGGGAGTACATAGAAGGTCTCTACTGCAGACACACAGTAAAGAGAAAATTGAGAGGGAATATTTTAGTGTGTGTGGCATCTGCAGCTCCTATGGTCTTCTGGTCAAAAAGGGAGAATTTGCCTCACAGTTGCAGATAGAGCTGCTTCCCTCATTTACTGATTCACACTCAATTAATTTACCTGTCTTCCAGCTTATTCTTATGTTTATTCTTACCAGGTAGAAAATGGACTCCTGGTTTGAATACTGAATATTGTCAGTATTTTTCTTCTTGGCTTGTACCATAAGCAAAGCAGGCTGGTATCAGTGCTGATGTAGACAATATGCAGTATTAGAAAACTAATGCAAAAGTTTTCCAGCAGGGAAAATCTTGAATTAATAGTAATTGAAGGCAACATTAAGAGTGATTTTTTTTTTTTTGTTTTTTCCCCTGGAAGCCTAATCTTCTGAACTAAGAGGAAGAGTGAAGTTTAATTACCACTACTCACATTAAAGATGTTTCATCAACAGTTCTCCTTGAAAAGAGATTGAAGAAAAAAAAAATGTGCTTTATGTGCTTTTTGGTCTGCGTGGCATTTTGCACCCAAATTTGCCCATTAACCAGTGCAAGAACAAAAATGCCTAAGTATCCCCTTAGAAACTCTCATAAAATCATATAAGCTCAATCTAACATAGCTCTGCAAGTGCAATTTTTAGTACTGAACTGTTGAAAGATTTTAATTTCAAGAGGATCACAGGGTATGTACAGAAAGAGAATTAATCTCTACTTTGTAGTGTAGAATAATTCAGATTATCTGAACCTTAATTATTTCAAACTTTGTCCAATTATTAACTGTGCTGAAGCCATCCTTGAGTATCTGAAATCTAGTCTCCAAATGTGTCTGTTGGTTCCAGTGACTGAGATAATCAAGATTGTAACCTTTATGTAAGTTAGACACCTAGCATTTGGGGTAATTCCTTGTGATATCTCAAGATCTTCACATAAACTCTTAAGGGTTTTGAAAGACACTCGGGCAATGAACTTACACAGCCTTGATTAACAAGACTCAGGTTTCAAATGCGCAAGTTGACAAAGCCTTCTGAAAAGGTGCAGGTCTCTGGAGGAACAGCCACAGTGTGTTTTCCAGGCTGACTAGGTCCCGTTATTATTTGTTCACGTTTGGGGCAAGTGATGCCTTTCCATTTAGCAGTTTTGCCCAGATGCTGCGTAACATTTAGAGTAGTTAACTAAAATCAGGGTAGAGGTACCTTTGAGGGAAGTGGGTAAATACAGCTAAAAAAAAAGTTGCAGATCCGGAAGATGAAAATGATTTTTTGGATTTAAATTCACACCATGTTACTGCTTTTCACATGCAGGATGTTTTGGGTATTTTTAAGTGGTTTGTTTTGTCAGCTTTAGATGCCTTAATACCCATCCTTGTCAGTTTCTCAAGGACAGGTTTTTAGACCTTACTGCAAAATTAGTGCCTCCAGTTGGGTGCTCAGATAGGCTTCCAAATGCATAGGCCATATAATGTTGCTTATTGCCTGTTTTTCAGTTTCCTATTTTCACAGCTTTTATGAGAATATGAATGATTAAAGCTCAAAAGAATAAACTGACAGAGCTTTGTTATCTTAGAGCCATTTGTACAATAACCACTTTGAGATGCTTTATGGTTTACATGGTGTTGTGACTATTAGTATGAATTTCTCTTTGCTTCTGCAGGTGCTGGTTTGCAGAGACAAATATAACCTCCAATTCCCAGCACACTGATCTGTCTAAACACAATTTGACATGCATTGCTATTAGCTTAGCACCTTATCAAATAATGTGCCCTGATAGAGATAAAAGGTTTTACAACCTTACCGCCTTTGTTTCTGTGTGCGTTCACCCACAGAGACAGCTCTGCAGCAGCTAATAATTAACACAAAAGACAAAGACAAATCTATATGGCTCAGTGTTGGAGGGTCCAATGTGCATGTTAAGTAGCTGGGGAAGTGAAATCTACAGCAAGAGGGTCTAAAATGGGATCTTCAAATGAGGCTTTCATGCATTGAAGTCGGGCTTTGTAAAGTCTCATTTTTACACGATGGAGCAGATGTCATAGTGTTGTCTGGAAATCATCATGGTTCTGTGTGTCAGAGCATTTACTCAAGTCTTCAAAGAGGCTCTCACTGCTCTGTTAGCTGTAACTCTGTGTTGCTTCACCTTCCAAATGCAAGCAAAGTATCTGAGGAAGGAATTAAGTGTGCTGAAAACAATCACCAGGGTGATGATATAAAATGTTCACTGAACTGAACCTTTCCTTGCTACCTTTTGTGTCTTTGTGAGTAAACACAATTTTAAGTGGTAGCTTGGAGGACTAAAGACAGGGCCATGCTGGCTTGTTCTGACTGTTTTCTATTCAGAAGCCAGTGAGGGTGCCTCTCATTTTCTTGAGTCATCCAGCATCTTTAACCTACCTGGCAATAGAAATGTCGTTTTAGCCAGACTAGATACTCAAACTGCTCAACTACTGCACCCAACTACTGCTCAACTACTCTGGGAGCTGTTTTGGCATGAACAACAAGGTCACTGGTCCAGCACTATAAAGGACAATGAAACTGTTTCCCCTCTCCTTTCAAAAGCTAGTTAAGTACTTAAAAATAAGAATCTTCCTCATGACTGCTAACGTTCTATTTCATCATCTAAATAAATCTCCAGCCCAAATTATCTGAGAACAATGGGGTGTTTAGTAGTTTTAAAAATGATATCAAAATTCTAGCTACCCATAAATAGTGTTATATTTTCAGGAAAATCAATTCTAGTCAGACTGGAAGGTATTTGACAACATAAGTACAAGTAGATGCCACGAGGGATCTTCAGAATTGAGTGTCTTCAGGTGCTTTTGAAACTCAATAACCATCCATCTGCTTATGAATGTCTTTGCAGTTTGAATCTGGGTTCAAGTCAAAATTTTCTTGACTATGAATTCAGAGGCACAATATTCTTATTTCTATTAAAGGTGAATTATTAAAGAAAATGATCCTTAAATATTGAAAAGATAATGTTGAAGTGAAAATATTTAGTAACAAGAGAAACTTTGAAGTATGTAACTTTTTTTTCTAACAAAATGATTAGGAGAAACTTGAGTTTATTATAAATTGTATTGCTATACTGAGTTTTAATTTATCACCCCATCAAAATAATAAAATGAAGCCAGAAAATCCAAATGAGTTCAAGCTCCAAATGCCCACAGAGAGAGTAGGAAGAGTAAGTCAGAGAACAAACAGTGATACTTGAAGGATGTTTATAGAATAGATGTTTCACTTGGAAGCCTTATGGTGTCATGCTGATCCAAACATTCAAAGCAGATTTGCATAATTATAATTTGGCTGAAATTTAGATAGGAAGCCTATGGAATTTTGGTGGTAATTTGCCATTGAGTTTCTGTGGGACTTTCTAGTCCTTTGGAAGTCTTATTGATGCTGGTTTTTAATTCAAATTTTCCTGCAAGATGTCGCTGAACATCATCTTAAGGTAGATTTGCGTGCTGACATAGCTTTCCAAAGGGATATTTTTTCCTGGTATTTAGTGTTTGATGTCTGAGAAAGCTGCTTAGGGATGTCTCAGGTCCTGACTTGATTGGCAGTGGTGACAATTAGTTTTAATTTTGTGAGCCAGCACAATGTCAAGCATATTTTGTGCGCAGTACACATGTAATGGTAGGATCCAATCCTAATTTCTGTGGATCTGACAAATGTGCAGTGGAAGAAGGCTGTGTTACTGCTCATGGCCTGGTTAAAGCTTTCATTTTTTTTTTAATTTGTTGTTGTTTTGTTTTTTTTTTTTTTTTTTTTGGTGTGTGTGAATGCCTTAGTAGTACAACAAATGTGCCAAGCCTTATAAATTCTCCATCCCTCTGAGTGCAATGGTCTGTGTTTATCAGCAAACTAGGCAAAACGGTGAAAAAAATCCTTCTTACGGAGTTCTTTTTATCTGTCTGAAATACAACAGTTCACCCTCTGCTTGCTTTTTAAACCATTGAACAAGATTCAAAAGATTACCCAGCTACCAAAACCTACATATTAGTCTTGCTTGAGTTGGAAAGAAAAATGGTAGAAGACTATGTGGGCCTGAGTAGCTGCTTCCCATGATTTGTGTGCTCAGCAGCTGTCTCTTCCCAAGCACTGAAGTTACAGTGCAACAGAGTCAGGGAAGGAAGATCCTCTCATAAGATCAGCGTGAAACACAATCTGTGTCCCTGTTCTTTGAGCATGCTGGTAAAACCAAGCAAGGGAAGAGGATGGAGAACAGGAAGAAA
This sequence comes from Zonotrichia albicollis, assembly GCF_047830755.1. Lineage (NCBI taxonomy): Eukaryota > Metazoa > Chordata > Aves > Passeriformes > Passerellidae > Zonotrichia > Zonotrichia albicollis. The sequence continues at coordinate 27,788,178 of NC_133825.1, read as the reverse complement.
CCTGCAAGAGCAGTGTTGGGCTGGGCTGATGATAGCCTACTGCCCTGCACCTTCTCTAATTTTCTTAGCTTCAACAATCACTAAAATTTTCCCAACTCTACAGCAGTGAACAGAGGCCTCAACTGCTGTTATTCTCAGTGAGTTTCTTTATTTGCAAAAAAAAAAAGCTTATAGACTAATAGAAATTTTTAAGAAAATTTCATTAATAGTCATTATCAAGATGGTTGTCCACCTAAATTAATATTTTAATAATACAACATATTTGTGTTTTAGTATTTTCTGTTCTATTAGCTGGTGAGAAAACTGTGGGATTTGCCATTTCTTTCATGACCAACCTGAGAACCTTCTCATCTTTCTTCCTGATTTATAGCTCTCAGAATAAGGACAGATAAATTGCTGAGTTGCGTTAGTTCCTCTGCCTGACCCTGCTCTGGCAACTTACCTTTATTTGAAGGATTTTATTTGGTATGTGAAGCTTTTTGGGAAGGATGCTAGCAAGGTGCAGCACGACATTCTGGTAAATCAAGAAGTCCTCTCACATGGTTTCACACTGCAGAGCAAGTTCTGCACTGGAAGCATTCAGTCCTGAGAAGATTAATATTAAACACCTATTTTTATTTGCATTGTAACAAATTAGAATTGCTTTTCAAGTACAGGAGCCCTTTTGTGAACTACACATATCTGAGAGTAACTCCAGCATCTGATGATACATTGAGGCCACAGTAGGTGAGTGCAGAGTGCTAGAAGAGAAATGCAACATAAACCAGAGGTGATAAAAACAACTGTAACAGCAAGGAAGAGTGCATCTTGTTGCCTGAAAGTAGCAAGCAGTGGGAACCAAAATAGAGCCTCAAGACCCTCCCTGGAAATTGCAAAATGAAATCTGAAGCAACAGCTGTGTTGCTATCTCTCGTGGAAAGTACAGATGAGGACTGATGCAGAGGAACATCCTGTATCTTTTGACATCAAGTCTGTCTTGGCAAACAGCCAGATCAAGCACATATGGGTCTATGTCCTAAGCTATTCGGGTTCCTCTGTGACCTTCAAAGCCTCCCTGGAGGATTTTGGGATATTTCTTATTTTGAAGAACTAAGGGAGGAAATTGTACACGCTACAGCTTTCTTCCTCCTTTGTCACTCATATTTTGTTTTGGTTTGTTTTTCATGGAGGAGTTGTTAGGATTTTTATCTTGTGAGCTTTTTGGTGGATGCCCAGGACCATCTTGAGCAGCGAAATTTTGGCTGATAAAAGTAATTGTATTAAGGTAGCACATAAGCAGAGGGGAAATAATAGGAACTAATAGTAACTCTAACTTGGATGTTCCTGCTAAGTTTTAGAAACTATTATGTTGAGCAAGGACGCTTTTGATTAAATTATGAAAGACATGATCTCTGTGCAAATTTTATGATTTGTTGCATTTCAAATCAAGTTAATTCATTGCTATGAATGCTTCTCCCTTTAGTGTCTTGGAGTTTCACAGATGTAGTTTTGTGACCATTTGCATAATTATCTAAATGGGCAACTCTTTGTCCTTCATTATATTTTCCCCCTCAGGATTTCTTGATTTTTTTTTTTTTCCTGCAATCTTTTGAAGTCCAGCCCAGGATTTCTGAAGTGTAGGTATTGGCTTGATTAACTTCAAAGCGACACACCGCTGACTATCATATTAGCTTGTCACTTGGCCTCCAGCAGACACTGCAGTTGTGAATGGAATTGAGTAGCTTTACTGGAGCTATATATTTTTTTTTTCTTCCATAGCAATGGGAAAATAATTAACTATGAAGGTTCAACAATGCCACTCAAGTGTATGTTCATATGTTAGCTAATAGTATCTGCTGCAACCTTAAATGTAGAGATGTATATAATGCCAAAATATTTTTTGCCTAATGTTTATTCTTTTGTTGCCCCAAGAAGAACCCAGAGGAAATGTGGTGATTTGGCAGAAATGTAATCAAGTCCCTTTCCCAGGACTTTGGAGTTGGAAATAGCATGAGATGTAGATTTATTTTTATAATTTAAAATTTTTTTGGTAAACTAAATTTTGATGGACATCTAATCAACAGCTATGTCCATGTTTTGTGTGCAGTACTAAAGCTCCAAAGGTCATTGCAATGTTTCTCATTATGACCAAGCTGTAAATTTTCAATTGCATAAAATTATTTTTATAAACTACATCCTCCTAATGTCAGCTATATGATGCAATTGCATTTCTTGCTGAACTGGTTTCCCTGCCTTATTGTTGTAATTAGAGATCTCAAGATATCATCTGGCCCTGGTAATAGTTATGTCCTAATGATGAAATAGTCGTGGTAATCTGTGGGAGGTGAAAAATTTTCCTGAAATGTTGACAAATATAACTTTTAGGGAGTGAGTTTTTAGGGAATGGGAGAAATTATCTTGATAGAGACTATATCTGTATGCTGTTTTGAAATTATATGGCTGCATCTCATTTTGCCTAAGAAACCCCCTTTTCTGCCTTTAATTTCTCTATGCAAATGAAAGATACCTAAATGCAAGCATGACTAGATTGAAAGTCCAAATGCACAAACTGTGAGAAAGTTTGGTTTTTCTGAGATTCAAAGCAGACTTCCTAGTGAGCAGCATTAGGTTTAATTATTCTTCGTAATGTGAAATATATAAAGACAATAAAGGGAAAACATATATTTAGAGTTCCATGCAACTGAATATGATGTGTTCTTGCTGGCATGGTAAATAAACAAGCCTTTAGCTGTTCTATGTATGTTGGACAAGAGACATGTATAGGTACTCTCAGAAGGGTTTATTTTGTTCGTAATTAGAAATCTGAATTAGAATAATAGGTCACAAATGATCTAAGGATATGAACAAATTTGACCAATGAGTTTTTACAGACTACTTAAGGTATTTTGATGATACAGATAGACCATGCCTGCCTTTCTGTCAGCCTGTTACTCATTTGATATATTTCAGTGGTTTTGGGAAGACTTGCAGTGCAGTTCCTTGCCCTGCATCTTTTGTTCCTTTCTGTGCGAAGCAAACTGTACATGTTATGCAATAAAGCCTTGTAACTGACATCTGTAATGAAACGGGAAATTAGAAATTAAGAATGCAGTCCTGGGAAAGCCCTTGCATGCGTTATTCCAGAAACCAGGACTAACATAAAAGACTCCAATTAATACTGAATACTGCATATTAATGGATTACAATTCTGAAAACTTTTTTTGATAGGTCACAGTAGGGTGACTTGATTTAAATCACCAATTTTAATCATGATTTAAGTCAGCAGGCAGGAGCCCTGTTTTTAGATAACTAATTTTAATCTGTACTTAATTATTTTCTTTAAGAAATTTCAGTCCTGTTGGTAGGTATAAACAAGTAAAACACACCGATTTGCAAACAGATGCAGTCTTATGTTATTAATTAATAATATATTTTGTTAATAGAGAAAGATATATTAAAACACATATGTGAGTAATTACATCACTCAATATGCATTTATTTATATTGTTAATTTTTGCATTTTCTGGCATTAGAGAATGGTGAATTGTTTGTTGTCTGCTATGAGGATACTTTCTCAGGGTTTTTCAAGAAGCATACCTTGGTTCTTGAAATGTAAATTAAGTGATTGGTTAGGTTACTTAAGGAAAAAACATATAAGGAGATGAGCACGTGATTGTAAAAAACACACACTAAGGAAGTGTAACTTAGTTCTCTCACTCAGTAACTATTGAAAGTAAATTAGCTGTAGTGAATATCTATGCTCAGCACACTGTATTTTCAAAGGTGTAGATAGCAAAAGGTCCATCAACCCATATTTAGGTGTCTAAACAACTTTCAGTGTCTTTCCCCACATATTTCAGAATTGTCGAGCTTCCAGTTTTGTAGTCTGTTGTATCTTAATTTACAGATGGAAGAGAACACGATCTCTTTTGAAAGTAACATTTACTTTCTCAATAAGTTTAACCCAGTGAAGAAAACATTATTGCCATTTTTAGTAGACATTGAGAATAAATATGACTGAAGTAAAAATCTGGCTTTAATATGACTGATTAAGAAGGTTGAAATTATTTACCCCTGCTTATTAAAAAAAGAAAATAAGGAACACCAAGAAAACAGCATGTGTTTGGAAAAAAACCAAAAAACCCCAAACACTCATTCAAGAAAACAGCTCTTCTACAGCTGTGTGTCTTATGGCAGTAGCCAAATGGATATAGTAAAAAAGCTTCTAAATGGAGCTATACCAGGTTAGATCAAGAATTTGCTTCATAAAGATTCCTGTTTGAAAGGGAGACAGTGGCACCTAAAATATTGTCATGGTTTAATTATGTACTTGGCAGTTAGATACAGTGATTGTACTTTAATGAGGAAAGAATACTCTCTCTGAAGTGTATATTTGTGCATTTATTGCATGTCTAATTAAGGAAATTTCAAAATATGTATAATATACAGTAGAAACTTTTAAACAAAATATTCTGTGCTTATTTAATAGCCAATGTTAGAATAGCAACCACTAAAGTAAGGAAATGAAACAGATTTTAAACCCCAGTTTTGCTGTAGATCATAGCTTTGAAGAAAAGTAATGGGAGAATCTGAGAGGTTCTGTGTGAGGTAGGCTGAATGGTGTGATGAAATGCTTTTTTGATCTTTTTGGTGACATCATAATAACCAGTTTCTTACTGCTTTGATCTTGATAAGAGAACAGTAACTGAGTTCCTTCTAGACACACAGATGCTCTAGATGCTAGAGAGGGTTGCACTGAGATGGTACTCATTTTCCAGTAGGTGTGTTCTTTTTCTGCAGCAATTGGCTCTAAGAGAAGTCCTTCCTACTTGTACCCAGGAGGAAGGGTTTTCATCAGGGCTCACTGCTGTCACCCATCATGTCTGCATCTTTCACCTTATCAGCACTGCAGCCTTGGGTGGAATGGAAGCTGGTCCATGACACTTAGCTAACCCCTCAAGTATCGCTCCTGCTACTCAGTGCCCTCTCCCCAGCTCAGTTTTATCACTGTTACTTGCTAAACAGGACTGCCTGGGGGTTTTAGGCAAAGCTGTGCATCTTCACAGTAAGGGAGCCTTTCCTGAGGCTGGTGGTGTTTACTATCCCAAAGCAATTGCACCTTTTCCATGAAGCAGTATATTTGAAGGGTGTGGTGTGGGAATATTTTTATCCTTCTTCCCTATAATTGACTTCATGAGAAGCCAGACCACCTGGTGCTGATTTGAACAGTCTTGTGAGGTGGGGAGGAAGGCAAATCTGCATTCCCTGCACTAGGACCCAGGGAATGATCTCAACTGTCATGTCAGATGAAAATTCATGAGGCTATTCTGTCACAGTGTGAGGCAGCATAATAGAATATGGTCTCATTCGTAAAAATGTCTGTTTTCTTCCCCTGCCACTTGTCTTTTTAGCTATTAAACAGGGCTAAGGGTCCTCTTGTCACTTTTATTAATGTGGAAAATCTACATCAAGGAGATTTTTTGCCCTTCTATTCCTTGGAAAGTTTCTCTCAATGCTAGAATTAGAAGTGAAGATGAAAGCAGAAAAAATAGACTTTGAGAAAAGGATAGATACTCAGCAGCTCTTTTTCAGGAAAGAAAACTCAATGGGCATGATATATGTCATCAGATAGTTTAGAGATACTTCTCTTTCCTGCTGATTTAAGAGAGGGAAGTGAGATGTAAACAATAGATCAGTGGCCTCACCATGGAGCATGTTAGAATAGGCTACAGCCTAAATCCTTATCAAATCATCTTGAATATTAGGAACTTGTTGATTTCAGCAGCTAAATGATTGCAGCTACTGCAGGGATTTGCTCTTTAGATTTCTTAGCTCAGGGAGCTGAACTTTCCCTTCAGGAGGATTACCATTAGGTCTATAGGACCTAATCAGCATAAACCTTCAGCCCAGCAGGCAGGTGTCACAGTAGCTGTTCGTTTGCAAGGTAAGTAGGTACAAAATGTGAGAAGTTCAGAATTAGTAATGCAAGTCTTCTGTCATTTTTATCATTGGACCCTGCAGGGAGGATCTGATTAAATGGATATTCAACTCTTTGCATTAATGTGAACCCAATTTTAATTTGCATATAATTAACAGCACAGAAAGTATAATTTTATTATTTGCTGTTGGAAAGCAGATCTGTGGTGGCAAGGAGCTGCATACAGTTGCTGAAGTGTGATATAAATGACTTTATCTCATACCTCTTCTTTCCTTCTATTTCTGCTTCCTGCAGCATATTAATTTCAACATCTGTTTTGTTTGGTACGAAATGCAGCATCCAGATTTTTACTGAATTAAGTTGCTTCACATGTTTCTTTGTTTTGTAGGTCCTCTGTGTAAAAATAACAATGCTGTAGACCTGTAAATCTTCAAATGCCCTGTATAGTTTCACAGAGGTGTGTTTCAAGTTCTGTGGTACAAAACATAAAAGCAATCTGATTTGGATTTCCAAGGGCATTGATTCTCTCCACAACTTCTGACATGCATTTGTGAAGTGACAGGGAGCAAATCAGTTCACCTCACTGCACCTTGGTTTCCTGTCTCACTGTGGCCTAGCTGGTCAATTTAGACTCTTTAGAGCAGGGTAAGAATAAGAAAGGAAGAATAGCTCCACTTATATGTTCACTAGATGGGCCTCTGGCTCTTGTTGGGCATTAAGTGTAGTAATTGAGAATTCACTTTTCTACTAAAAGGGTTTATTTATGAATTAATAAGTTATATTTGAACCTAAATTTGAAATATGCCGTTATCTTTTAAAAATTATTATTGTTATTATTTAAGTTATGCAATGCATGCTCCTGTGCCTGCAGTAGATAGGATAGAGCTTAATTTCAGTCTAGTATGGCAGTTGTCATAATGTTAAATTAACATCTGTAGGTCCTTCTACGTGCTAACTTGTGGGCATGACCTTTCTGCTCAAAAATTATGCTCCAGAAATCCATACCATCGAGATTTTTTTAATGGACAGCTGTAGTAATGCCCTGAAACATCATGTGCTTTGCTCTACCAGTAGCTGGAAATGCTGTACTTCATCAGGTAGCTGAAATAAAATGAGAGAATGTAAAATCATTTGATAAATGCTGACTAGATGTGAAAAACAACGCACACCACATGTTCTGATATGTTGAATTGATATGCACATGTATGTTGAACCAACACATGAACCAACATATAGCAGAGACCTGGATGTGTTAGGAATCAGTCTTACTAGATTGGACATTTTATAGAGAAATTGTAATTTAGATTAATTGAATTTTTTAGACGAAAACTCTTCACCAAAGTTGATTGCAACTGATTTACACCAGAAATTTAGTCAAAAGTTTACATAGTGTGATGTCCACCCAGATTCAGTAAAATCCATCACAAGAAGTATCTTCCTATAGTATTGTGGAGAAGTGAACCATGTGGGGAGTGAAACACACAAATACATGGAATAAATGCTAATTGCTGAACTGCACAACTTTGATTTCAAGCTTACACATTTCTTAATACCTCATTTGAACAATGCTCATGGAGGTATCTTTCCCTTCCATTTACTTTTAAGTCATACAGAAGGGAATAGATTCTAGTCCAGTAATTAGCATTTAAAATAGCATTTAGAGTCTGGAATCTGGTGATCCTGTGCTCTTTTTAGCTAACTCTGGATACAAATATAAGTACATAGTGTCTCTTTACTTAACTCCATTCTTTTGAGACTATTTTCCTAACAGAGTAAGATCGATACAAACCATCAGCCATATGAGTGTTTTGCCATGAGACTGGAATATTTATACTTGGCAAAACATAAGTTTTGCCATGTCTTAGAGGTTGAGAAGCTTTAGGCCATCCACTTTCTAGGCAGTTAGAAGGCAAGAGGCTCCTTGGAAGGCTGAGGGGTTAGTTCAGCAGCTGTTGCTTATGTAATTGTACCAGGATGCTGAAGCTAATTATGGCACTGTGATGTGGAACTGTTCTAATCTGGTTGCATTGATTATTTTAAGAATGCTCTGTAACAGTAGAAAGAATTTTTAAAAATGATTGAAGCACTTGCAGTTTTAATTTGAGCTGTCTCTCCCCAGTTTGGACACTCAGTACATCTTTCATTTATTAGCATATGGTCTTTGTATCCTGCTTAGTATCCTGCTTTCCTTGGGCCTGTGTGTGCCAGGCTCTAAGCAGAAGCAGCAGATCACTGCTGGAAAGGAATTACTGTAATTGACTTGTGGGGTCACAAATAGTTAACTCTGTGGGAGAGATGTTAATGCTAAATGATGCTATAATGGCATTTCTGCTCAAATAAATGATACCAGCATAGAAAGGTTTAGAAGTAGTTTCCAAATGACCAGGAAATGTGAGTAAGCAAGTCATGAGCTAAAACGTACATTCTCTTAGCAACGAAAAAAAAATGAAAAAGCTGTGTCATGTGCTGCAGTGGGGCTTCAGCAGTGAGAAAAGTGTATGGTTTGATTTAGGAAGGATGCAAGTTTCAAGCTTGAAACTTGAGTTTAGGGGCTTCTCTAAATGTGCAGGCTGAAAGCATATACAGAAGAGAGGTCTTCTGGTTGTGCAGTGTCCTTTAAGTAGATTGTAGGCAACAAAGGGTGTCCCTGATTATACTGATGTTAAACTCTTCCTCTGACGGCTTTTTCCAGCAGGCACATTCCTCATCCAGGTCCCCAGTGCTTCTTCTTATTGGTATAACAAGGTATATTATAGACTGTGTTGGCTCGTGTGTCTCACAGTCTGACACATGTACATGCTTTATACCCGTTGGTGCAGTCCATGGTGAGATTCTCTCCCATGGAAGGGCATGGGGCACAACTGGAGAATTTTTTCTTGTGTGGACGTCAATGGATGCTGTAGTTTTTCATCCAAGCAATTTCCATGTTTCTCTGTAAACTAAAGAAAGATTTCTACCTCTGTGTACTGCTGCTCCTAGGTTAAGATGTGTATGAAACTGAAGGTGGAAGAGGTAGAGAATTGTAATTTCCTGTTGTCCTCACTAGCTCATTACTTTGTCTGATGTGACTGGGATCAAGTTGTAACTGGACATGCTGGACATGACAACCTTTTCTTTGTCTAGTTTTAGTAGGATACTGGCAAATTCATGTACCCAAGACTTGTCTGGTTCATGACTTGTTAACATAATTTGAGCCTAAGTGATTAATAGTTGGTAGTAATTAGCACATTAGACTAGTATTCAGAAAGTATATCTTTCCTGAGGCACATAAAAAGTTTAAGAATGTATTGAACACAAATTTCAATATAATAAAGAGGTAACCCTCCTATCCCTTTGTCCAAGAAGTAGTTGGACTGGGCTGGATTTTCATACTAATATACTGTTTTAATGTATTTCTGGATAAGTGGTAACTAAATGATGTAAGACTATCATAGTGGCTGGCTACACTGAATGAAAGCAAGAACAAGATGAGTAATTTACACCATTATAAGGCTGAATATAATACAAATTGGTAGGTGTACTTTGTATCTGAGAGATTAACTGTAAACTTCCAATCTCTTGAAGGCACTGGGAAACCTGTGGGATCCTAGAAAGATATGACTTATGAACAAGACTTTATAGGCTTTGCCTGGATGCATTGTGCAAAATTTGGGAATGCTGGATTTGTCAGATGCCTGATCACATATTCACTGTGTCCTTGAGGTTTCTTGCTTTCCTCCTCTGGCACACTGAGCTGTGACTTTTGGTCTTTTGTCACCAATCAAAAATTTGCTAACTTTTTGGAAGTATTTTGTGTCTCACATTGTAGCACATGTGATAAGAATGTTCTATAGACTCTTCTAGCTGAAAAGGGAACATGTTTGCTTTTGGCCAAGGATGGCCTGGGCAAATGCTCCCAGGCATAAGTTCTTTAGCTGTATGTGACACAGGACTTCATCAGCAGAAAAGTAATTTGGAAATATGGAAATCCTTTAGTTGAAGCTGTGTTTGTGAAACAGCAATTCTTTGGAAATGTTCTGTGTAATGGAAATAGATTTTTCTTATTTACAGGTTCTTATGTGTGGCTTTATTTTTAAAAGCAATTTGTTAAACCCTGCAAAAATATTTATTTTATATATGTTTGCTGCATGTAGAATATCTGCAGCTTCAGACAATGGTGGCAAATTCAGTCCATTTAAATATCTGCAGCTTTATTTGAATAAGAAATTTATTGAAATTGGAAATCAATATAAGCCAAATACTATAAAAGCTCTATGTATTAGAACTTTGAAGGTATATGGGATAAAGCAGGTGTAGTTTAACTGCAAAAAGTCCAAGGCTCTGAAAAATCTATAAATGAAATATAATAACTTATTTTCAAGATCTGACTGAGGAAAAAACATATTTTCTCCAATAGTCACTACTGTAATTTAGTAGAAGGAAGCTTTTACAAGGTTGTTGTTGCCAAGGTAACGACTTCGTTCCCATCCATGTGTTGAGCATATGTGTATCACTTTATCTCAGCTCTGAGGCAATAGCATGGTGCTGCATTGGGAAATGATTTTTTTTTTAAGTGTATAAAACCTCTTAACATCTAGAAGACTCATTAAATGTACTCACTCAAGACAGACTTAAATTACTCTTTTGGGCTTCTTTTATGCTAAAGTTCTGTATGTGACTGAGTCTTGTTATAGCTTCAAACTCCACACAGATGAAATTTACAAAGTAAACAAGTTTTCAATATTTAATTTCAAATGCATATATTCAATGATTTATGTATTATATCTGCACACAGACATACATATATATAGAAAATGGACTGTGTTTATATTTGTGTGTGGGAAGGACTGTGACAAAAAGGAACTGGAAGAAATCTCACCATCTTAATCTTTATTATGGTTGATAGATGTTGGAGCTAATTTTTTTATGTTTTAGGGAAACTAAGATTTGTTTTGTGTAGATTGCAACCTGACCAGCAAAGAGCAAGTGCTTTTGCAAATCTCACTATTTGCTGGTAATTTCCAAAGTGCTCAGCAACAGAGTTAATGTGGAGGTTAAAAAAACCAAACAAGGATAGGGGGAGCTGACATACTAAAAAAATTGAATGCCTCATTTGAAAGATCAACAGTATCATTACAGTTCCTAGAACATTAACACCAGTTCCTAGATATGTAATAATGTCTTTTTGTTACTGTGTATTATACTGGGAAAAACTGCTGTATGATACTGCCCGTGGTTTTTACTGCTGTCCAATACTGTAGTTGTGTCAAATTTTGCATTACTGAAAACATGTGGAAGCTTTGCCTTATGTTTAGCTTTTGACTAAATTTCCCATCCTTAACTTAGTCTTTTTTTATTTTTTAGTAAGGACAGCCACGTTGTACTATCTTTGAAAGTGGTCAAGGTGGCTATTTGGGTAATGGTTGGATTTATTATATGGGGAAACTCTTTATGATCAGTAACATTTTGCAGACAGACACAGTAGACATTAGAGGGTGACAGTGTAAAACCAACTTGAGGTAGATTTGCTGGAAGATGTCTGGTGGAGCCTCAAATTTTTGTGACTTATCTTAAAGGCCAGAGGAAGACTTAAGGTTTTTGCTAGAGCCTCAGAATGTTGGTAAAACATTCTGAAATGCTTCTGTTGAGCACAAACTCAGCAATTGGTAAATTGTGCAAAGTAGGTTGGTTGGTTTTTTCCTGCTGTTGTTTTGAGATTTGGAGGGGAAAAAAAAGCCTATTCTGGACAGATCTTGCTGAACAAGACAATGAAGGGAAATAAGTTGGTTTTTATTCCTGTAAATAGTGTTTCTAAATGTATTTTAATAATATTTTTGTGTGTGGAATGTGTGCCATCAGAACTGTCTTTTAACTCTGAAGATATCAACTGGAAGGAAATTTGTATGGCCTAAGGAAAGACTAAATATAAAGGAAAAACCATGAAAGCTTTTATTTCAGAACTATCTTGTTGCTATCTTTTGTTTAAAACAAAACAAATTGAGTTCACAATTATATTCATACCAATGTAGAAATAAGCCACCACTTTTTGTAACAACTGCTGCTTGGTAGTTCACTGTTTGGCTCTCACAGTTAATTCCAGACCAGCTTCCCCTCACTTTACCTATTCAGCAGGTACCTGACAACTTGAATTGCATGGCTGGCATTCAGAAGTCTCAGCACCCAACTCATGCTCACTGTGCCCTCTGAAGTTACGAGGGTTTTTTTCCACCTTACGTGGGCTTGTACTGCAAGGTTCCATACTTGGTCTGAGGTTTATTTGCGCATGAAAGCGTGTGAGATCCCTGCTCAACCCACAGAGAGATCCTTTAGTAAAGAGAATACTCAGGGAGATGGCAAAGTATTCCCTAATGGAAATGGGAATAAGATATGCTGGTATAAAGCAGGATTGCACTGATGTGTCTTCAGCTACAGAGGGGACAAGGGCTGAAGAGTGAAATAATTCAGAGACCTTGGTACAGGAACTGTGTCCAGACAACAGTTATGGACCCAGATCTCAATGCAGTGATCTAAGAGCAGTCATATGAATGGGGGTGTTCCACTGGCTTGTACAGATTTGGTCTTGAGAACTTGTGTGAAGCTCTGGGCATACAAACACACACCAAAAATTTGCAAAGACCAAGCAAATGTTTATTTTTAAAAGATGATGACCATCTGTTTGAGGATTTGTTTTCTTTTTTTTATGATGCTGCTCTTTGGAGTTGCACATTTTCTCCCAAGCTGCCTCATTATTGTAAATCATTACATATAGATGATTTTTTTCTTTTCTTTTACATTTCAGGATTTCCAGGGTATATTCCATTTGAGCAAAAATCCCTCTACTGGGTAATCCCAGACTTATGTTCTAATACAGTTAGCTAAATAACTCATGATGTTTCTGTAGTTTTAATTACCTAAGATAAATGATTATTAGCTTAAAACTAATACCACTTGGGATAAAGAATTTGAAAGTGGGGATCCTTAAGGCCAATATGTAAATACATAACCCTTAGTCCCCAGTCATATCTCCCTACTTGCCACTTCATCCCAGAGAAGCCCCCAAAGGATCTCTAAAGAGCTCTAACCAGGCATCTGCACAGATCTGCCTACAGTACAAAGGGTGGTCATCAAGGTTAGGCAAACAGTTTGCAAGTAACTTAGTGAAAGCATTTCCCTTCCCTCACTTGCTTTCCTCCTTTTTTTATGGCATCTTTGATAACAGGAGATTTCCATAGCATTTTATATATAAGAAAATTTTGCTTGGTTTTTCTGTGGAGCAGGTCTAGAATGCAGTTAAATGCAAATTTTGTATTGAGTGTTCATTTGAATATTTTTATTATAATTGGCAATTAAATGTTTTGGATGGAAAATCTACTACACTGGATGACAGTGGAAGTCCCTGATCTAATTTTCTCTTAGCACTGGGGACTTGATAAACAGAAGACTTGTAGTGGTTCCTCACTAGTGGAATAACAGGAAAAATAATTTAATTTCATCCTTGAGAAGGACATTTCAAGATAGCTGTAAATCTCCTTGTGCAGTGATTCTCTGTAAATAATCATGAAATAAGGTTTTCATCAATGCTATCTAAAATGAAAACAGGTGTATTGAGAGGACTAGTATTTGGAATACTGTCATATCATATTTGGGAAAATGGAGAGCTCTTCAATTTCTCAGTTTCTTTAAGGACACTTTCTCTTGCAAATCAAGCTTTCAGAAAACATAACTTTTGGTAAGATGTAATTATAGTGTTAACTGGCCATTAACAGTGTTCCGTATTTGGATTGTTGTATTTGTGTCTTGACTTATTTGTTCAAAAAGGATGCATTAGTTTTTCCAAGTAATGGCAGGCTGTGTTTGCCTAAGCTGTATGGAAATTGTAAGGTTTTAGTACAAACAGGTTCTAAATTTCATAAACACTCATATATGTGGCTTTGGAAGAAGTAATATGGTCTCAGCAACAAAAAAATATTGACCATTGAATGTTATTTTTTCTAACTTAACAGCTTTCCTTTGAATTTTAGTTTACTCTAAGAACTTCATGCATTAATTAAAGAGGTTAGGTTTGTACCTGCTCACTTCATTACCAGCTGTTACTAATTACTGGAGCTTAGTCATTAAGGAACCTGCTGGGGTTTGAGGAGAACAATTTATATTTTTTCATGGCATTTAAGCACACAATATGCTTGTGAGTGGAAAAGTTTCATTTGGGAGCACTCAGTTTTAGCGGCATTAGCGTATCTATGGTGGGCTAGACTTGAGATAATATCCCCGGGGCAGGGGGCATGGGAGAGCCCCACTGCTTGAGTAGGTGCTCCAGGAGGGGTTCAGAGCAGCCTTTTGGGCTGTAGCTGTGCCTGCAGCAGGACAAGTCATGGGGTTTGTGCATGGTGAGGCTGCATCATTGCAAGCTTTAGCCTCAAGCAGTGTCTGAAAAACAGTTTTTATTAAGCCTCAGTATATGGACAACATGATATCTCATAAGGGTATGGGGGAACAGAATTGCCTCTTCATGGGTTGTTCAGGTCATGGCAGGCTGGGCACACATGCTGTAATCCTTTAGAAAGGTGTAGACTGATTTCCCTAATTAATTATTTTTGTTATGTGAAGCAGAACGATTTTCTCCCCTTCCTTAATCTAGTCCTTGCTTCCCATAAGTAGTGCTATGTTTTGTGTCTGTTTCCAGAGCCTTTATTAATAAATTGCAGTGTTAATTCCAGGAGCTTGGAGATTTTTTTGGTGTACGTTGCTGTCATACTTTTCTGCACAAGTTCTGGTGCAAGTTACCCTGTGAAGTGTGAAGACAATAGTTTTGATGAGTTTCTCTGCTGGGGACAGATCCAAGAGAAAGCCTTCCTGCTCTTTCCTCCCCTTGAGCTGTGTAGGACAAGTTGTCCCCTATTGGGCTGATGTCAAGATTCATGTTTGGCTCTTATAAGGTCTCTCTAATGGGACCATTTAATGTACTAGATGACATTACTGGGTTAGTCTTCAAGTTTTTGCTGACGGACTTCCAAATCTATCTGGCTACATTGGATTTAAACTTTAAACACACTCCTGACTTATACTGTTGCATGTCTTCACTGGTGGAATGCATGTAATCACAGAACCACTGGGTTGGAAGAGATCATTGAGTTCAACCCAGCCCTAACACCTCAACTGGACCATTGCACTGAGTGTCATGTCCAATCTTTTTCTAACCACTTCCAGAGATGGTGACTCCACCATCTCCCTAGGCACGTCATTCCAGTACTTTATCACCCTTTCTGTAAAAAACTTTTTCCTAATATCCAACCCATATTTCCCTTGTCACAGCTTAAGACTGTGTCCTCTGGGTCTGTCAGCTGCTGCCTGGAGGAGACCAACCCTACCTGACTACAGCCACCTTTCAAGGAGTTGTAGAGAGTGATAAGGGCACCTCTGAGTCTCCTTTTCTCCTGGCTAAACACCCCCAGCTCCCTCAGTCATTGCTCACAGGGCTTGTTTTTCCAAGCCCCTCACCAGCCTTGTTGCCCTTCTCTGGAAACTCTCAAGCATCTCAACATCCTTCCTAAACAGAGGGGCCCAGAACTGCCTGTAGTTCTATTGAAGTATTTCAGTTCCATATAATATAAATATACTGCAGCTAGGTACATCTCCTAGATGAATACTGGCATTCTCTCTGGGTAGAGGCAGTATTCATATTCCCAGCTACCTAGTTAGACTTTAAACTACCAATTAAAAAAAATCAAAATAACCAGAGCTGAGCTTGGGATTGAACACACCCATTAACAAAAAAGTAATTGAAAAAAAGGAATTAACATTTTTGTGACAGTGCCTCTAATACTAACAGCAGATGATTCCAGTTTTCTCCTCTGCCCCAACTTGCAATCAGGCTAATCTCTTCCTAGCTAAGCCTCTGCAGTGTATGGCCATGTAGAAGTGACAGCTTGCTGCTGTTTGTTGGCTTGCATAAAGGGCTGCTGGAGGTCACAACAAGAAGATGAGTCCAGTGCCATCCTATAAGCTGCAGGAGGGCAAAGCTGGACAGCAGAGAGCATTTTTGTTGAAAGAAGCACTTCCAAGCAAGCTGAAAATAAAAGGTTATTGCTAACTAAAAATTTGGCCTATTTCAATCTGGAATATGTCAAAATATTTTAACAGCATGGGAAAACTCCCTTCTCCCCTCTTTGCAATGTGTTCCAAAAAACCCCCTTCTGACTGAAGGAAATTGATTTTGCCAATTATTTCTGATTTTATGGGAAACCACAGAGGCTATTTAAATTTCTGAAACTGGCTCTTATGGGAAGTAAGTTGGGACAGAGGAGCTAAAGGATAATAGGATTTACCAGCGGTGAGAAGAAATAGGTGTCTGTTCTCATTTGTGCCACATGAGCCCCCAGCCCCTTTGTCTCCAGCCACACAGCAGCTGCTCAGGTCAGGTACAGGAGTGCCAGGTGATTTCTTTGCTGGGAGTAGGGCCTGTGGGCTTACCTTCTGTAATTATCCTCTATTTAATCTCCTTAAGGGTTGCCTCATATGTCTTGTAGAGAACTTCAGCTGTGAGGAGTTTCGGATTTGCTACAAACTGCACGCTGGTCATTTTGATAAGGATGCCTTGACAGGAGCATTTTCTTCAAGCATAAAATTTCAAGAACAGAGTTGGTTTCATTGGTTTTTAAACCTGACTGTCAGATTGTTTTGGAAATGTTTTATGGAAAGGAACTGTATTTCTCCATGCCATTTTATATTGCTGAGTCTCTTGGACTACTGTCTGGTTCTCACGTTTTGCATCTTAGAGGGAAAGTCAGGGAAACATTGGCGCTTTCTAGGATATCACCCTTTTTTTTCTATTTTGTTAAGAATTATTTCAATACTAAAGTTAATGGTAAGAATAAAAACCTGATCTTATGGAAATCAGTGGGAACTTTGTCTTTATGGGCAGACTTTCCCAGAAGGAGTTTCTTCGTAAATCATGTGTTTGGCGCTCAGTTATCTCTGGAGGATTGTCCAAGGTTGGAAAGTATGCTTCCCCCATATTAAATACAAGCACCAAAAAAAACCTGAAGGAAACCCAAACCCTTTCATCAGAATTATCAACAACAACTCAAGCATGAATCCTTAACTGAAGTACTTGCCCTTGTCTTTGTAGAGTCACTGACGACATAGCAGCAGCTCAAGTTAACCTAGTGGTAAGAATGATTCACTTAGAGATGAGAGGTTCTTCACATTCTGTATAACACTTTAAAATGCTAAGTACCTCCATATTTGGAAGTACTTATCTTTTATTTTCTACAATATCTTAATTTTTTTAAATGCCACCGAAATAATATTAGGGTTCTCTTAAGTGTTTGCTTTTATATTAATAAATCTTCAGAAAACCACATAATTTTTTCTGATTGATTTTATAATTTGACACCTGCTTCTTATGAATTCATTTCCAACATTTAAAGACAGTACTGAGCCATCTCTTTCATTTTGGCTATCGTGTGACAGTAACAGATTACTGCCTGCCAATAATTTCATTTAACATTTCAAATTAAAGAATATAAGGACACACTTATGTCCTTTATAACAGGACTTTTTTTCCTGGTATTCTTTTCTTCCTTTCACTTTTTAGGGTACTCTAAAAGTAATTTGTGATTTATCATGTTGCTAATCTTCCTGTTGTGGGGGTGAACTTCCTCTTCAGGACTTCAGAAAGGAAATGGCTCCTGATGAAATGTGCAAGATTCACAGAAATGTAAACAAAATAATGGCATTGGATGTCAGAACAGGCACAACAGAGGCGTCAGAAGTACAGAATTATCTTTTAACCCTGGCAAATTTGCCTTGGTCTGATCTGATGGGGAAAAGGAGGTAGCTGAGCCTCCCCTCAATTGAGACTCTTTGCTAAAGCTGATAGGACAGAAATTCTCACAGCAAATTTGACAAGTGTTTTGTGTGCTGTGTGACTTGCGCCCAATTCACTCCAAGTCCTACACCAGCAGCCTCCAGAGGTGTTCAATCTTTGTAATCTGAAATAATCATAAATCTTAGTGCTGTTTCTTCATAGCTAAGCACTGGTGGAGTAATACTGCATCACACTGAACAGACATCAGTTCCTCGAGCTTAAGAATTAACAGATATGTGATACTGAATTTGGAAAAAAAAGTTGAACAGTCACAATTTCTTTAAACAGACTGAGAGGGTATGTTCAAGTACCTGCCCCTCACAATTCTGTTCTGGAATCAGCTGAGACCTTCTGGCAACTTCAGTGCTCTGTGAATTCTCACATAGTGATATAGATATGAGAATTTAAAATGCATGAATCTGGTGTGAATCAGCTGAGAGCTGGTTCAAGTTAGTTTTTTTAACTTTAAAATGAGCAAAGTTCATCAAATTCAGATTTTGAGCATTCCTTTTCCTAGACCCTGCATTTCATGCTGTCTTTACCCCCCCCTTTTTTTTTTTTTTTTTGAGTAAGAACTTGCAAAAGAAAAATGTGCATTCTACACCTGTTTTTCTCAGACTTTATATTTCAGGGTTACAAATTACTTTGGGATGTTTAAGGGAAAAAAGTCACCTTAAATATGCACTAAACACAATCGTGACAGAAAAATGCATCTGCTTTATTGATGCGTCACTGCAATTAGCATGTGGGAACAGCCAAAAAGATAAAAGCAGAGTTTAGTGTAATGCAGTTGCTCTATTAATTAATTAGAGAAAGGCTTGGTTTAAAAATACCTTTTTATAGGAAATGGAGGTCAAAGTGAGCAGTATTGCAAGATCTTATTTACCAAATGTAAATGAACTGCAGAACTGTGTAGGGAGGAAAAGAAGAAAACACAGGTGCAGTTGAATTTCATGGCAAATTATTGTCTTCAAAATGAGTTTTATAATGTGTTTATTCTGTTTTACTCTGATAAAAATATTCCTAACAATCATAGCTTTGCAAATACCCATCTATTCCAGCAGAACTGCAGATTTTTCTGGCTTTGCTCTTGAAACACTTTATCTGAAAGGATTTTCTTTAAGTGGTGCACTGCTCCCCAGGTTTCCATAGCTTTGAAGATTACTGGTATATTTTCTATATCTTCTAGTTGAAAAAAAAAAAGGCTTCTGGGTTTAGCTGAACAGCGATCACATCTAATTAATCCATTTAAAAGAAGTGAGTTCTGATTTCAGACCAGTGTTTTGATTGCACATAACCTGGAAAATGGTGTTTAACAGAGATGTAAATGACTTCTTGAGGGAAAAGTCCTTACTTTCAGGCTAAACAGTCATATTTGAGAAATACTCTAAAATAGGTAGAAACAAATATTCTTTGAACAGGAAGGTTTTTGAATTATTTTATAAGGTTACAAATGAAGATCTTTTAGAAATTTGTAGTGAGTTATTACATCAGTTTACCAGCTGATATAATTCAGGTCCTGCTCTTTCTACCTTGACTCTTAGTCCCATCAAAATTCTTCAAATGCAAGTGGTAGCAGTGTGGTGGGATTCTCACTCATCCCCTTGGAAAACTCTGTGGTATCCCAGCAGAGCAGAGCATGAGGAAGAAGAGCTGTATAATGCTTCCTCTGACACAAATAGTTCAAGAGTTCTGAGAGAAGGTTCCACACATGTTCACTTAGCTGGGTTTTCATGTCTGAGGCATTTACTGAAATAAGCTAAGAGTGAAGTAGCACCTGTTGTTACCAGATGATAAATTTGTGGGATTTTATCAGAGGCTGAAGCTGTGTGTTTTGTACAAACAGAGATAGAGATGATCACTTTTGCTCCCAGTCTCACTCCTTCAGCATAAATATTGTATAGGATTGAGGAGCTTATTAAACATATGCCTAGCATATTATTAAGTTTTTTTCACTCAATCCAGTCAATTACATGTCAGGATTGCTGCTAGTCTGTGGGGTCTGGTCTTTGTGTTTGACTTTGTGAAATTCATGAATAAGGGGATGGAATTTTAATTAGATGCATTAACATGACTTTAGAACCTTGTACTGTTTCTGACTAGTGAGGTGCTTATGTAGCCAGTCTGTCTCATCTCTGACCGTGGCCAGAAGTGCATGCCCTGGGATGAGTAAGAATGTGGCAAATGGATGTCCTATGCTATAGGGACTTTTAATCTTACAGCTTGTTCAGATATTTGGATGTTCATTTTTTATTGGTACTTTGGTACTTTTTTCCTCTCTGAAGTTGTGTAGTTTTCCCCTGAGTTGGATCTCCCTGGTTCCTCTTTGCCTAGGAGTCGCATTTGCTACTGTTGGTCTTCAACTGTTACAACTGTTCATAGCAAAACTGTTAATGCTACTGCAAGTGATTAAACTTCCACTCTGAGTTCCTTTTGAATCCTTAGCTGAGTATAACCTAGTCCTGGGAATTGGACGCTTTGTCTAGTTTTTCCTTATTTTCTTCAGAGGATTCTAATTTTAGAGAAACCCTTAGAATTCCTCCAAAATTAAGGACCACAGCATGGGAATCTCTCTTGTCTTTTCCATGATCAGCACTGATTCAAATGATTTTGATTTTTTTGCTGCACCTTTGAAACCTTCATGTGTATTGTGATCATCATCTGGCCTTCAGATTATCTGTTATTATTTGTGTTCCTACAGTTTCTCTTATTTATGCTCTTGATGTATGTGGAGAATAACTTATTTGCAGTTATGAGTCCTGATAATCTTTATTTGAATTTGTTTTTGGTATACCTTGGGGGGTTTTGTTTAACTCCTTCTTTGAATTCTGAAAGGGTTTTTAAATTGATGACAGCCCCAGCTTTCTGAATGATCTCTTGCTCCAAAGAGGCTTCCTTACTCTTCTGGTGAGCTGTGCTGGTTTCATTCTGTCATTTTGATTTGCTGATAGTGAGACTCTTCATTGATAAGCTTCTGAACTACACTAAGCCTTTTGAGTTTGCTACAACATGAGGTTTGCATCTCTGATTTTTTGGGAGACCTCATGAAATATTTCTTTTTAAGGCTTAAATTTAATCTCTGAATTCTATCCTGATGGGTCATTTTCCTGTGGTGTTTTCCTGTTTACCACAGAATGGATCAGTAGTGTTCCAAGGGCAAAGGAATTTGATTCTATGCAGTTCCTTTAGAATGCACCAAAATACTGCAAAGATATGTAAGAGGCAGTTAGCCATGAATTTTCCCTCATGATTTAGAGCTCAGATTCTCAGCCTCAGAGTTTCCAGTTTTATGAGAAAGACATGAAGCATTCAGTTGGAGATGAACTCCATTGTACACACCTCCTAAAATTATAGGATAACCTATAGGAACAGAGTTCTTTGGTGTTCAGACAATTTCTTTTTGCAGTGTCTTAGGAGCAAAGGTTTGGGACAGTCAGTCTCCTGATGTGCTCAATTCCACATTTCCTGTTATTCCTGTACAAAAGAAGGAAAAAAAAATTAACAAGACATGTAGCTGCATCACATAAAAGTACTCCTCATTTAAGTAGGAATAAGTTGCCTGCCAGGTGGTTACCCTAGTATTCTTGTATGATTTTATAAATAAAAGGCTACTTTAATATTTTTACTGGAATGCTTAAAAGTGTATATAATTCATTTCATACCCTTTCAAGACATTATATTCTTCCTCTCTTCATCCTTAAGAAACTTCATAAACCCTCAAAACTAGAAGTAAAATTACCTCATGGTGATCTCATTTTTTTTCTAGGCATGAAGTTATGAAGTTGCTAATCCAGTCTTTTATCTTGAATTCACCATTATAATGTCAAGATTGAATAATCTGCCTTTATCTCCAGGGTGACAGCTATGTAGAAACTTCAAAAGGGACAGTTTTGCCAGCAACTAAAGCCTCTTGTTAATTACTATATCTTGAAGTAAAGTGAAATAAAGGAGGATGAAAATTATATTTCTCTTTGACAACCTTGTAAAAATATCAGTGATGAAGCAGTACATTATAAGTACTTTAAAAATGCATTTACTGAGATCAAGACCATTCTGATCATGGTTCAGGTTAAAGTCTACAAGATACATTACAGGAGATGTGTGTGTCACTGATGGTTTAGAAATTTCTTAACTGGGAATTAAATATTTTGCCTCTAATTTCTTTTTTAAATTGATTGAGATGATTTTGTAAAGGTGTTGTTTTACAGCTGGCAGAAGGGCTTGTATTGTTGTGTCTTCCAAGTAGAAATAAACTTGTTCTGTTTCGTATCCCAGCTTTACCCTGTTTTCACTGCTGCTGGCCTTACATGACCTTATTATGTAAAGCCAGATAGAGTGTAAATATTATGACCTGTAGCAAGCACTGTGTTATCAGCAGAGAATGCTAATAGTGAACTAACTATGTGTGTTTTCAGGAGTGGGGTTTGAGGTGTTGTGCACTGTGTCAGTTTGTCTATGCCCTCCTTCTGGAGATCAGGCTGTGTGGGTGAGTCAGAGGAGGGATATTTGCTCCATAGGAAATAAGTCCACAAACCTGTAGGCGAGGCAGGAAAAGTTGTGCATCAGTCATTTTCTTTTAAAGGTTGTTATACTAATCGTCTCTGAAAATCTGAGGGAGGTTCATGCAAACAAGAAACCAATTAATCCCTTGTTACTACCAAGTTGTAAGTAAGTATATAATATAGACTCATGAGAAATAAAATTAGGCTCAGGTTTTTAGGAAATTTCTAGTGTTTTCTATTTTTTTTTAAATGTGGTTTAGTATGAAGTAATTTATATCACAAAATACATAATATAAACCACTGTGGATAACAAAGCTGACTAAGCTGATGGTGCTAGAACAGTGCTTGTTTAATTAATATTAACTACTTGAGGAATTGTAGTGTTGTGGATTTAATACTACATCAATAATGGCTGGTTGTCAATCCAATGTCCTTGCATTGCTGATAGCCACTAGATGATGTTCCTAAGGAAGGAAAATCTTACCAGTAGTGTGAAGGCTTAAGTAATTCTAGAGGCTTTGGCTGGATAAGGGGGTTGGACCCCCCTCTTTGATCACCACAGCTGGCATCCTGAAGGAGCTATAATGCAATATAGGACCCCTCTTTGTATTAGGTGGTCATTCCTACTAACATTTGATTTCAGCAGTGCTGTTTGCCATGGGTATTCAGCTATTTGTGCTGTATTCATTCAATGTGACATTTTAAAAATAAAAATTAATGAGAAATAAGAGAAATGTGTACTATTCAAGTGAGATAATATTCATTCTTTGCAATGCAAAGCAAACAAATGTCATGTTCCTTTTGTTAGCATAAATTTCCAATGGTGTCATCCATAAAAAACTGCAGTTATAAAATCCCTAATCCAGAGTTTCAGCCTGGGTGTCTCCCCATGTAACAGAAGGGAATGCAGTGAGTGTGGCTTTGTCCTTGTATATAGATGTCCTCATTCCTTTTACATTTGTGGGAGACAGACCTCTGAAGTGCAAGTTTGTAACTGGATAATTGTGGCTAAATGAGCGGCCCTGAGGATTTTACGACTGTCTTAACAAAATACCGTGGTGCCATCAAGAAATCTGTGTGGTTAAAATGAGGCAAATGTGGTAACAGGGACATGGCAGTGTTTGCACATTTCAGAAAATTAAAGGTGACCATAAAGGTGTGGATGTTGTAATACATAAAGTAGGATTTCATGTTAAATGCAATGTGATCTGTGGGGTATGTTTCAGTAATATTTAAAACTGAGACGCCTGCTGATTGCTTGATGTTGTGATGAAGTTACTGTTTACTTTGCTATTATCAGCTTCCATTTTAAAAATGCTGAGAAAGTTTCAATGAGGTGCTAAAGCCCAGGGGGTTTTAAGGCAATTCTAGTACCTGAACAGCTTTCAAAAGTGAAAGTTTGTACCTGGAGGACATCAGCTTTGTAGTGCAAGTGTTCTTTCTGAAAGAAGATGTGGAAACTTATATCACTTGACATATCCACAGTGCTGTCATAATGTTGAGAATCTTGTAAAGTCAGTCCTGGGACTAACCTGAATGAAGCATATCTGTGCTAATCTGCAGCAAAAGCAGTGCCTGCAGTATTTCCAACAACATTTACCTTTGGAAGCATTTTAAAATTTCTGTTGCTACAAGAATTGTCATAATATATCAGTAACAAATCTAAAAAGTATTGTTAATATGTCTTCAACTAGTTCAATATTTAAAATGCTTGATATCTGGTACTTTCCTGAGCCAAAACAGTCTAGTCACTCCTGAAAATCACAGTGGTGCAACAATTACAGTAGTGACTTGAACAGATTTCTCTACTGCCACCTTTACTGGGACTTTTCAAACTAATTTATCTTATTCTAGGGAGAAGAAAAAATACTCTATTATCTTTTTCTGAAATTTCATTCAGATCTTAAATTAATGAGCAGAATATAAGCTTATTTCTGAACATAAGTCTGGGAGGGATAGTGAGTGAAGCATGAAAAACAATCAAATAATATGAATGGAAGCAATTCCCAGACTATGCATTAATAATTCATAATACTGCATTTTGAGGAAAATCTGTGGGTTTTCAGTTGCTGTACTTTTGGGTATCTGACACAGGAGGATGGTAACAGCACTGCATTTTTACTCAACAGTGCCTCCAGGTCTGGAGTGGTTTCAGCTGAGGATTTTAGGGAGAAATTTGCTTGTTGTGTGGTCCTGTGTAAAATTATATCTGCTCTAAATATCCAGGCACCTCATAAATCCTAAAAGCAAGACTGTTTTTTTTTTCTCTTCCATTCCTTTGTCTGTATGAATTGATTCATAGTTTTAATTAACCTGCCTTTTTTCACCCAAAATACTCTTTTGAAAAACAAAACATATAAATATTTACAAGATCCTTTTTTGCTAGGTACATCCTTTTGTTTCTAAAATTTTCTTTTTATATACGTTCCCTTTCCTCTAGAAATGTTGTTAGCTCATTGAGAATTTCTAAATGTAAAATAACCAAAAGTGACTGTTTCTAAACTATTGGGGGAGGGGTATGCTTGGTATAGGGAAGTATTTTGTTTCAGAATCAGTCTCGCTTTCTTTTTAAGGATCTCAGGAGAAGATCTGTATAGAGAGCTGTGTGTATTTCAGACTCCAAATGCATGGAAAACAGTTGTCAACTCAGTTCTGCTCATGTGCTATCAGGAAATCTGTTGCAGGTTTACTGTTTCTCTTGAATAGTTCAACAAAAACTATTGTACTGGCAGATCCTAGCCTGAATGTTTAAATGCTGAAATGTTTATTGTAGTAATTAACACATAGTAATTAGATCAGTTCAACAGTGCTGGCTATATATAAATTTAGTCCACAGGTACTCAAATCCAGCACAACACTTCCATTGTAATCCCACTGAAGTCAATGTAATTGAAGTTACATCCATCCTTAAGAGCTTTTTTGGATTAGGGCCTAAATATTTTTTATTATGAAAGAAAATGCT
Source organism: Zonotrichia albicollis (assembly GCF_047830755.1). Lineage (NCBI taxonomy): Eukaryota > Metazoa > Chordata > Aves > Passeriformes > Passerellidae > Zonotrichia > Zonotrichia albicollis. The sequence goes on along the minus strand of NC_133825.1, from coordinate 27,762,949 downwards.
GTCCAGCTCCTGGTTCTTAGATATTCTTCCTCATAAAGATCAAAGTTGTAAACTAAGTAAGTGGATAAAAATGAGGAGGTCACCACTCCCAGCTCTTTGTGGAGCTGGGACTTGCCTAAGCCCATATGTCTGGGGTCAAGCAGCACAGGATGATGGAGCTGAGAGTCTGGGGAGAAGATGACTCCATGAGACAGGTGCTGGTGGGAGAACAGGCTGCTTTCCTTGACAGAAAGAGAAGTACAGATCAACTGTGTGCACACAAGTTTTAGGTAAATACATGTAATTTTAGAATAACTTCTATTTTACCTTCCTTTTTTGACTGATACCTTGTTGCAGTTAAGAGTCAGCAAATCTTTAAGTACTTAAATTTCCTGCAGGAAAATGCTTCCAACTTGGATATGAGCAGCTCTTCTAGAAAATGAAATGGAAATGAAAAATAGAGAATTAAACACTCCCTTCCTCTCTTGAAAGCAATATTGTGGGTGTGGTGCTATCACAGCTAGGTGTGAGTGTCCTGCTTTGGAAAGGGATTCCTGAATAAGGAAAGCACTGCTAAGAGTGATAGTTGAGAAGAGAACTTTGTGTGAACTATAGGGATTAGACAGTGGACAAATTAATTGTCTTTTATGTTTTTACAGGCTTATTCTTGATATTTTTCTTTCTCCTCCTAAACCTCTCCTTTTTTTATGTGTATGACATACAAATGTAATGTGAATTACAAAAATAAAGTGCTTTGGAACTCAAGAAATTTACTTTTAGACCTTTATATTCTAGTTGGTATGTATCTAGCCTCTAACTAGACTGTTGTCACTGTAGATCTCAGGACCTTGCAGAAATATTAAAGCATAAGGAAAGACAAATATAATAAATGTAGCTGATGGTCTCCAAGATGTCTTTTACCTCAAGCATTTTCCATTTAGTTCATTAAAAGTAGCTGCATTGCCTGCAGGACAAATGTATTTAGCATTCATGTCCTGTTCCCTCTATCTTATTCAAAATATTTTTATCTCTTTGGTTAAAACCAGAAGCATTTTCCACTTACATAAGATTCTGCTACACAATTCTATTGGTCTGCCAGGTATTTTCCTGCCTTTTCTTTCATCTTTGTGTTCTGCACAAGCAGCTTTATCATCAAGCTCTTCTGTGTACAGCTACTACTGCTACATTTCACAGTATCCAAGGTGCTTCAAGGACAGGGATTTTGTCATCTCTGATACTGTTTTTCTGTGTAGCATCCCTGAAAATTCCCAGGTGTGGAAGTAGGAGCATTACAATTTTCTGATAAAACTTAAGATGAAACATAATGCAAAGCTCTTGACATTGAGGAAGGGCTAACATGACTAAATCCAGATTTAAGAGCATTCTGCAGCAGCACTAGAATCACAGCTAATGACTGTACTCAGCTTGGATGGGAGGCACAGTGCTGTCAGTGTGTCACTCCTGTATTCATGACTCAAATAGCAAAGCCTACCTATCCTAAGGAGCTGGCACTGCTGGATCCATGGCAGCTGTTGTAATGCATAATTAATGCAGCCCTGGGATGCAGTTTCAAACACTCCATGTCAGTGCGTGCAGGAAGCCTGCAAAATGGCCACTACTTTCAATAGGCAAATGTTTATGTTTAACTAACTTTATAATGGCTTACACACTTCTGCAAAATGGGGTGAAAGGAGGTAGGGTTCCCAAGTAGCTTGTGATTGAGAGATTCCAGTGGAAATTGTCCTTTTCATTCTCTACAAACAGAAAGGAAAAGATGAATTCATGTTTGCTTGCTTACTCAGTTTTGGGCGATGTACAGCATAAACACTAAAATGAGCAAAGGAATCTCTAGTTGGTTATTTTAGATCTAAGTAGGTCAAAAAAGAGACTGGATGAAGCAAAAATTGTATCAGTATTTGAGTAGTGTTGTCAGAGTTGGTTTTGGAGGAAACACTTTAGTCAGCAAGGTACATAATTTTTATATTGACCAATCCTTTTTTGGAGGGTTGACAAAAGCAAAAATGGCTGTTTAGCCGCATTTCCTTCTCTACATGCTGGAAGCCTTTGCCTTATGATGGGAGCAGAGTCCTGTCCCTTAGCTGTGGCTGAATCCCAGGCCAAGGATGGCACTGGAGCGCGAGCTTGCACGTGGTGTTCTCACCCATGCTTCTTTGATTAGCTGGAAACCAGCTGCTGTGATAAGGAATTCTGCAGGGAGAATTTTTGAAAAGAAGCTATATAAAACTGATCCAAGTATGTGTTGTGCTTGCTGTCCTGTGTATTTGAGTATCTTGAGCAGTACTGTGTAGCAGTAGCAGAGAATCTCTGGGTGGGGTAGTAATTACACTGTCTATGCTTCTTTCTGGTTTCATGTGCCTAGGAAAATAAAAACCTCTGCTGTTTGAAAGATCCAAATGTAAAAATCTAATATCTCTGACCTTAAACTTAATTCTTTCACTGCATGTTGGTAACATCTTTTGTTGCATATGAATGATGTAAATTATTTTAATTATATTCCCAATGCCCAAAGTGGAAAACCTGCCTCATGTGTGAAATTTAACAGATGAGAAATAGAAATTGATATTGAAATTTTGATCTTACTCCACCAGTTTTAGCACTTTGATTCAATTAGTCAAGTTCTATGAATTTCAAGCAGCTGCAAAGTAATAGTATCTTCTTACAGACAAAGGCATCCAAATGTACTTTTAAGTAGAATGTAATTTCTGGACATCTTTCTTGAAATTATTTGAGTTTAATTCAAATATGAAAACAAAACCTGAAAAAATTTGATTGTGTACAAAATAAGCTTGTTTTGGTCTTTTTTAAATTTTTTTAAATAAATTTGAGACCTTTGAGAGATGTAAAGATCATTATGCTTTATTTCATTCTTTAGAACATAGAAGAACATGACTAAGGACAGCAGCCCAACCTTAAGGTAAGCGCCTTTCCACAAAAGATCTTACACTAAACAGTGCTTATAGGGGACAATTTTTTCCTCAATATGTTATGTGCTATCTGACCTTTAAAAAACCAAGACATTGTATGTGAAAACTTGTGAAAGGCATAGAAAGAAATCAGCTAAAAAATGTAGTGTGCATTTTGTGGTGAACTGAAGTTCTTCCTGATGATAATGATTCCTTTCTGCACCTGTGTAATTAGATGGTTGGTTTCTCCAAAGACACTCAGCCAGTTTTGAAAGACTCTTTTGCACAGGTATTTGTAACTAGGGGAATTAGTAATGAGGTGTGTCAGAGAACTGTTTATCTCTGAAAGATCTGCAACAGTGAACTATAAAAACTGACTTTTCTAGCAGGCAACATTTTAAATAAGCCAAGTTATAAAAAAGCTGGTGAAATGTTGGGAGGCCTACAAAGGCACTGGTAAACACAGTCCCCCTCTGTAAGGGAATGATGGCTAATGGACTTGCATTGAGATGTGTTTTCTGAATCTGGCTAATGTTTGCTGCCTCTGGATTGTGAAACAAAGAAATCATGCATCAAATGGAATAGCTGCAATTTTGCCACACAAAAAAGCAAATTGCATAATAGATGTCTGCTGTAACTAATTTATGTATACATATCTAATTTATTTCTTAGTAGATTGGGACACATTTAAACAAGAGCTAATTGGAAAAAATCTGAAGGGAGATGGACTGCATTTCAAGTACAACTCTTGCTTCAAACAAACCAAAAAGAAGGAAGACCTCTATTAAAGGAATTTTTTCTGAGTTGTAAGAGACATTTTTGTATTAGTTCTTTATTCTTTTCCATAACTCTTACAGACAAGTGTATGGTTCCCTTGCTTACAGAGACTGCACACTGTTGAGCAATATCTGCCCTATTTATATGAATAGACTTGTTTTAATTGACTATATTTGAGCTGGATAAAATAACTTGGAGGGAAAAGAGGAAATTCGTTTTTCTGCACAGAATAATCCCTGATTAATAGATGGGGTTTTATTAATAGTTATGAAGGAATGACAAGATGGAGTTTTTTAACCATAGACAAACATGACCTAGCCTGCAAGTCACTTAAAATAGGTAGGGCACTCCCCACCACAGAGGAAAATGAAGAGCCTCATGTCATGTTGTGGTCCTGGATGGTGCTTAAATGGGTCGGAACAAAGAATCTGTTTGGAAAGAAGTTACATTAGGATTTGGTCCTGTTACTTCATTTGTGCCTCCTTTCGTTGTCAACCGCAGAAGGCAAGGCCATAATGGGTGGCCCTGTCAGGGACCATTTAGGTATAACATTCTCTTTGCAGAAATGCAAGTAAATTTTTCATCTACCTGCAACAATGAGCTGAAATGCTTGAAGAGAGAAAACCAGACTAGTTTATTTCATTCATTTATTTATTTTGTCTGAAAGGCTTGGAACAATTCTGCAGTTCTGACCTTTTCATACACACAACCAAGTGGTAAGGGAAGCTAGGCTTCCTGTCAGCCCTTACAAGCTGCTATTTCTCTCCTTTTCCTTGTGGTCAATACTTGGCTTTCCTGTAAAGCCTTGCTTGATTGTTAGTTCAGTTAGACCACAAAGATCCTTACCTGACACTGCCAACGTGTCTCCTTGCAGAAATAGATTATCTCAAATGACAGAATCCAAGCAAAAGTTCAACTTTAATGTCTGATGCCTTATAGAAAACTAGCAGCATGCAATACATGACTTAGCAGCACTGCACCATCAATATGTGCTTAATTCTACGTTTGCTTCACCTTTCCTTAGAAAAATTTTAAATGTAAATATAAAATAGAACCTATTTTGTGTAAAGGAAATGTATTTCTGGCTTGATTTAGGATGAGATGACAAGAAAGGACAGAAGAAAAGTATGGGAGGATGACATGTAAAATAAACGAAAACAATCAATTCAGTGTAACAATCTGATTTGTGAGATTTATAAAATTAGGTAAATTTCAAAGACAAAAGGGAAAGTTATGTATTGAGACTGACTTGTGTGAGCTCAGATAATGAGTAAACTCATGTGAGAAACATTTTTTTAAACTACTGAAATTCTTCACAGGTGAAATTTCATATGGGAAATTAGTTTAAAATGTAAAGGAAAAGGGATTGTTCTGTAAAGGGACTGTGTTCTGTAAAATGATTTATGGGTTTAGTGGTCATTACTTGGAGTGAAAATAAGGACTTAGTTTGAAAACTGTGATTTAAAACTGTATTGTAATAAAGCAACATGGATATATACGCAAAGATGAACTGCTGAAAGTACTGGTGGGTTCTGTGACCTGTAATATGCAGCTCTCTCTCTGCATCTGTGATACTGTAATCAAGGAGAATTATATGACAAGGGGAGGCCTTGTTAAGACTAATTCTGGTAATAAAATGGGCTAAAATAGATAGGTTTCCATATTCTAAGCTTATCTATGAAAAAATCTTGTGAAAGATAAACAACAAAAGCAAAGATTTATTGGAGGCTGAAGTATTGGATGTCAAAAAGACTTCATATGAAGAATAGGTAGAGAACTCCAGCATAATTTGAAGAAAAAATTAAATTTTTGGGCCATAAGACTGATTATTTTCCCTCTGTTTTTGATGTTCTGTTTTGTGAAAAGCATAGCATTTTATTATTTCTGGGAAAGGTGTTTTAGGGAATACCAGCTTTGAGAGTTGGACTTACTAAAAGTTCTACAAAGATAGATAGTGAAAAAAAATTCTTTCCTGTAGAGCACATTCAGCCCATAGATTATGACAGGAAAGGATAAGAGATTGCATTAAGATAGGAGACAGTGTAAAAACTGCCATAGTGCATTCTATGCAAAACTGCAATTTTTAGATGGCCCCCCATGCCATCCCAAGTACTCCTGATGAGTAAACTGATTCCCAGGGAATGTGATTCTGATGTTTGGAATATCTCTGTGTGTCTGTATATTTTTATACATGTGTATCTGTACATTTTTGTCATAGATACATAAAAATCAGAAGCTGAAATGGGATTATAGTCTCTTAGGCAACCTGGCAGGCCCAGATCACTACCCCTGGATTCACACAAGAGAAAAACCGCATGGCTGAAGTGTGACAGGCAAGTGGCTGGGAATATTCAGAGCAATAGAAATTTTAAGGCCCTTATGTTGAAGAGGTGTAGCTTTTCGGTAGGGAGAAGGATCAGAGAAACTGCTTCGTTTGAAGCACAGGCTCTTTTTATCTGGTCAGGACTGGCTGGTGATTTGAGCATGTCTACTCTCCCCAGTTTTCCTTTTGCACTGCTATAGTCATTACTCACTGAAAATATCCTGCAGGTTTGGGGAATCACTGGAGGCCAGGTCAAGGATATGGGCAGCAGATACTCCACTGAGAAGTCAGGACAAAGCAGCTGAAAAGACCTGAGCAAGGAGTGTGAAAAGATGCTGCAATGGAAAGTGATGTAACAGAAAAGTACTCTCCAGTGAGCTTCATTTAAAAGTACAGACATGAGCTTGTGCTGTCCTACACAAATTCCTCCTTACTTGGAGGAATGGCTTGACTGCTTTTCAGAGATTGAGCTGTCCTTGTGAAGAAAATATTTCAAGAGAAAGGGCTTGGATCACAGCATGTCTGTTACATCAAAGGGTGTGAGAAAGAAGTGGTACTCAACGTTTTCTCTGCTTCAGTCTGTAGTGGTGAGGCTAATGTTCAGGACATGGGTCTTTCAAACCAGTCAGAAAGTCTGGAGGAAGGTACTTTCCCTAGAATGGAAGAGGAGCATGCTATGGAACTTGTAAATTAACTGGATGTTCATAAATCCATGGCACTTGATGAGATACAGCCCCAGTGGGCGAGGAGCTGGCTGCTGTCATTGTGAAACAGTTCTTGACTGAGGTCATGTGTGCTTGGACTACATAACACTTAAAGGTTTCTCTCCAGCCTCAGCCAATCTATGATTTGATTATATTGAGCCTTTACTGAAGGTGAATGAAACTGTTTGTACCACACCAGTACCTGAAGTCTCACTGTTGGAGGAATGTATGAAGTAAGGTGTTACTGGAATGATAAGGCTCTTGCTGACAAGGACATAAAGCATTTTGTTTGAAAACTTGTCTACAGGGCACCTTCTTAGATGACATAGATATGAGATGCTCTGTAGCTTATACTGCACTTCATAAAATAGTGATTAAATTTCCACTGGGAATAGGATGTAACTGGGGAGCGTAGGGAAGGCTACAATATCCGAAATGTAGTTGTCCTCTCAGGAGTGCCTCAGGGAACAGGGTATTTAAAGTGAAAATCTGTTTCCTGCTTGCTGTCCGTGTTGTAGCTCCTCCTGAAAGCTGCTAGACTTTGCTGCTCCTTGGGGGGCAGCTGCTGAAATTGCAGTGGAATGCCCACAGATAAGAGATGCTGTCATGACAGAATGATTCAAGTTCCACTTTCTTTTTTTTTTTTTTTTTTTTTTTTTTTTTTGCAGTGAGTGACTCAATTACATAAGGATACCTCGTATTATCTGCCAGATATTCTGCTCATGCTGATCTGTGTTCACTATATCTAAATAGATGTTTTCTTAGCAATTTCACTTGTTCTGGTACAGATATTCAAGGAATCTGTACAGCCTTATTGTGCTCAATGTTTCTCTCTGACCTGCTGCTTGTCTAGCTCAGTTCAATGATAAGGTATTGAAGGTATTTGCTTTCTTCTTTATTTATGAGGGCTCCCACAAACCAGTGGTGGTGGCTACATCCTGATGTAAGAATAAAGAAAGAGCATGAAGAGTTAAATAATACCTGTTAGCATATGATGCTTCCATAATATGTGATTGGGTGAAGTGCTGGGGAATAGCAGCTGATCAGTCTACAGTGCTGCAGACAATTAGTCTGTTATTCAAACTGCCCTCCCATAAGCTGATTGCTGTGTGCTTCTTCACCCTGGCCTATATCTCACCTCAGGCACTAAATAGTTTCTGCTATCTCAGACAAAAAGTGTACTGGGAGTGGAGGAAGGCTTTTTCAGGGACGTAAAAATCAGTGAGACTGAATTTTTTTTCACTAGAATTTTGTAGAAGGTTATGTTCTTTTTTTAAACCTATAAGGGTGATCACTATAAATGTGTGCATTGCTGAGTGTGTTTGGTCAGAAAAATTTGTTGTTATTATTCAGTTTGCTTTTCTCCTCATTTTCAAGTGTTTAGTTGTGGAAAAATGACAGAATTGTTTTGATATTACAGCAACACCAACTTGATATTAGAAGGTTTTTCTAACAAGACAGTACTCTGCACATTATATTTTTGAATAGTTGTCAGAGAGAAATTCTTTTGCAATCTTGTCTCTAGAGACAGGAGGAGTTCTCATAGCAGACATCAGATTCATGTTCAAACCTTGTTTACAGTTCCTAATGAGAATGAATGTTTGTATTTTTCTGTTTAGTCACTTTGCTTATCCTTAATTTGTTTATGAAGAAGGACGGAATGTTCTGCCGCATGTGTGAAATATTAACAATTATTTCCCAATTACATCACTGCTAAATAGAACTCTGGTTTTTGAGATGAGATGTTTGTGAATCTTTGAAGAAAGGAAAAGTAGGGTTATTTTTTCTCAGACATTTTATTTTTAATGAAATGCCTGTACATGCAGACAGGTTTAATACTCTAAATTATAGTTTTAAACAATTGCTTTATCTTTTGAAAATATCAGCTGCATTTTCTCATGTTTGAATTAGCCAGGAGTGAACAGGATGAGTACAAAGAGACACTGAGAAGTTTGATATGGCTGAAAACTTGAGAGCAGCCCACCAGCTAAATTTTGTATTTGACATAAAGGGGTCAGTTGTTACCATGCAGTGTCATGCTGGCTATGCTGGTGCTACCTGAGGAGCACAGGAAATCAATGGTGACTGACAGGTGCTAGTTGTGGGTACAAATTGCTGCTTTTCTTATTCATTCCTCTAAGATGAAAGAAACTTGTGGCAATTTCTCTGCTAGTATGAAATGGCTTCTGTGTGCCACCTCTGAGCCTTCATTTAGCTTACAAAGGATCAAAAAAACCCTTGCTTTCCCCCCAAAAATCTTCCCATGCCCCACATGTCTATAGAGGGTGGCATGTGACAATTTAGTGGTGGTTTCTTTTCCCATTGTTCGTTTTAGTGATACAAATATTTTGTGTACAGAAAAGAAACTTGAATTGATTGAAGGTTTGATGTAGCCAAACTCAAGACAGTAAATAAAACTGTAAACCTGCTTGTGGAAAGCACTGACCCTAGCAGGCCAATTTGCTGGGTAAAATGTCTGTGACAGTGCAGCTAAGCTGGACTTAAGCAAGTGGGTAACCAAAATGATGCAAATAGACACACACAAAACTTGTCTTTCAGAGCTGTAATTTTGCCAGGAACAAACTTTGAGAAAATTAGCTTCTCCTAATTAAGGACTCTTAATGTCATTGTATGCAGTGACAAGTTTTTTCATAACTTCAATATAAAGGAAAATATTGTGGCTTACAGAATCAAGAGATCAGTTTGGTGTTTTGTTGTTTGTGGTGGTTTGTTTTGGTTGTTTTTTTTTGTCCTGAGGCACTGAAGTATCCACGTTGGTTGGAAAATAAATCCCTCTAAGCCTTAGACTATTGGTATTCTATTACTAGAAATACAGATATATAGATTAATTTGCTATTTTGTGGAACATTGGGTAATGAATGCATCAAGAATTTGACTATTAACCTTGCACATGCTTAGAGTTTTTTATTGGGATTTGAGGCATTTTGCCAGTTACTGGTTTCAACACTGTGGAGGATTAATCACAAAGAGATTTTGTAGTAAGTTTCTCCTACTTATTTTCTGTCTATAGATATTTTACTATTGCTGAGGCCGTGAGCTGGAAATGACAGGGTTAGAGTAAGACTTGCATATTGGCCAGTCAGTCCATGAGAGAGACAGCTGGAGGAGGGCAGGAACGCAGCTCTAGAGTTTGGGAAATAAAGTATATCCATGTGAAACTGAATAATGTTAGCTCAGTAGTGCAACATAATGGCAGACTTTACAGGCTACAAATTTGTCCATCCATGTTCCAGAAAGATGAACTCAAACTGTAACAGGTACACAGACTTATTCTGAGCTCAATGAAAAGCCTTTGTGAGAAAAGGCTGAAAAGAAATTGCTTATTTAACTTTGGACAATGAAGCTGACTGGACATCAAACAAAGTGGAGGTAGTTTAAACAGGGAAAAGAGATGAGCTACCTAATGAAAGAACAGGCACAGGAACAAATGGGTATAAAGTAGTCAGTCATTAATAAATTTTAGGTTGGAAATAGAAGAAGGACCCTTGTCATGGAAAGAGTCAGGCTTTGAAGTAGCCTTTTAATTAAAGAAGCAAGGGCAAGAAATTACCAAGGAGTTTACATTATATGGTGCTGCTGATAGGGAACTGGAATTGATAATAAGGAGGTCGATTTCAGGCTCACTTCTTACAAGCTTTGTTTTCTTTTCTGGGAAGGTAAATATAAGCTTGTTTCTCTTTCAAAAGACAAAAGTAAAAACTATGATGTAGGAAAATCTTATGGGTTTGAGACCCACAACAGAGAGTAGACTGGTCTTAGGGATGAGAGTAACAGTTTATTAAATCATTGCCAGCCTGTGACCTTTTGCTGATAAAACAATGCCGTGCTATCCCAAATGGATAACTTAGTTATATCTCAGTTTATGACGATGATCAAGAAAGCTGCAAAAAAGAAATATTAGGTGAATTTATATTATGGCACAAATCAAAACTAGCTCATGTTTTTAACATAAATATTGAATCTGTTATGTTTTCAGATACAAAGACTATGCCACTCAGTCTAGTAATAAGTGCATAAGAGTTCAGGGAAGGGTGGGTTTGTAAATTAATAAACACTTCCTGTGTTCCCTCACTGTCAGCCTGGCCTGGTGTGAGCTCAAGCTTTGACCTGGGGTGACCCAGTGGGGCTGCAGATACTCTTCCACCAGGCTGTTCTGTCAGCACAGAGCATGACAGGCCATGTGTCACAAAGCACAGCTGAGGGACTGCAAAAACCCCTCCTGACCACCACCTAGTTACTGCTTTTCACATGAGACTGCTGCTCCCACTGCAGGAGTGCTCACCTCTGTTCCTAGGAGGTGGGAGCAAAAGGTGCTCATTACAAGCTGAAACCACAGCCTGCCACCTCCTTGAGATAAAAGTCAAAAAAAAGAAAAATTGTGCACTGGGCTATCTCAGCTGAAAAGGAATTTAAGCCCTGCCTCCCAGCTGAGAATGTCTTTGAGTGAGTCCTTGCCAGCTCTGCTACCTCTGCATATCAGTGTAAATAACAAGTACTGAATATAAGTGCAAATTTTGTCTATATTTATGTATAACACGACCCAGTCCCTAAAATTCATTTGCATTACAACAAGGTAAGAAAATGTAGCAACAATTTTTGTGAGTTCTTTCAAGTTGCAGATATATTACTGGGACCCCAGAAAGTGCATCTACACAACAAAAATCAATGAGTTTGTGCTGAAAGTCTTTTCATAAGGCAAAACCCCATAATTGTATGGTAAATATTTAGCTTTTAATAGCATTAATGACCTTGATAGAAGTAGTTGTAGGGATTAATGAGCACCTGAGGTTAATACAATCAGCTCCACCCAACTGATCATTAATTCAGAGCCAGTGCCCTAGATTTTGATCATTAGTGCTAAAATACAAAATCAATTTTACATGGTTTGGGGCACCTTTTGACCAGCAACATCAACAATACAGATTCATAATTTTGAAAATGACCTTCCTGCTAGATTTTTCTCTTTTTCTTCCTTACATTGCCCTCTGTTCAATAACATGTAAGCACTTAAATGAAAATGCCAAATTTCAGCATGCTGTGTTTTGAAATGCCTGCTTTATTAAGTCCTGAGGCGTGTTGATAATAGAAGCATAACAGCTTTTTACATGAAGCACTTGCAGATTCCAAAGTCTTACAAATGGCAGTTCTTAATGGTTTGAAAGTATTCTCTAAACACTTTAGACTGTTTGAATTAATAACTTTGGAGTTCAACATAGAATTAAGTATGTTGGTTGTGTGCGTGCCCTGCACCAGTAGGTGGTGGTTAAGGATCTGTGTTCACAGATACTTGTGCTAATAGCTGTTTTTAGAAACAAATCTTGAACTTCTGGGAATTTTGAAAATACTAAGGTCTATTTCAGACAGATTCCGTTAACTTGAGGTGTTTCACTGCAGACTACATTTAATAGTATCCAGCCTCAGGCTGAGCAGACAAAAAGGATGCCCCAGTATTGCTCTGGTATGGCATAAACATGCACAGGAAACAAATATCAACAACCTCCTGAACTGTGTAACCTGAATACTCTTGCACCTGTGTTAGAATAGGTCATGCATAAATTTAAATATACCAGTTCATTTCTGTGATGGTGTGGATACTAAGCCTTTCCCCCAAAAAAGAAAACAAATATTCTATAACTAAACCCCCTGCTACATGCAGATCAGATTATGAAGTAGGAGAGTTAAAGGAAATTAATAAGAACAGTCCAATTTTTAAAGTGAAACATGGGAAATAGGTTTCTGTGTCTCAGTACCCCAAGGTATCTGACCTTAGATGCAGCAATAGATGCAGAAGCTGCAGGAATCTCATAGGATATCCAAATCTAAAACCTACTGTTTAGACCTCATTGTGAAATATCCCACAGATAAAGTGCATTTGTTTTTATGTATACCTAGAGTTGAAATATAAGAAAGGCATTTTCAAAAATTAATATTTTGCAAAAACAGCATTAGTACAAGGTATCAAAAAAGCTATTTTGGTGTTTGATACAAAATACTACTTTATTTTACTGCAGAATGCATTTTTGCTTAATTCCCTATATTTTGTTCAAAGTGTAGGAGTAGATTATTAGCCCATTCAATACGGTAGCCAAACATCCTTTATTTTCTGTGTGATCATAATTACATGTGAAAATTTTTATCAGATTAAAAAACAGGACCACCACAAACCCAAAGTGTAAAGAAAGGAGAGGAAATTACCTTACAGAAGATCTGTAGAAAATGTACTTGTCTATTTCAGCATCAACGTATACGATCTAAGAAATTAAAAATGTTTTTCTTACACGTTTGAAAAGAATTAAGCTTTATGCCATGTTATATCATGTTAACACATGTGCTTAACTTAAATTTTTCATTGCCTTGAAAATTCTGAGGTCTCACACTTCTATGGTAGATTTTACCATAAATGCCTTCTAAATTTCATATTCAGTATGCATGTTGGTTGATAGCACGATTTGTTTCTACTTAGTCTAATCAGAAGCACCTAAAAATTTCAATTGACATGTATTTTGTTTGGGCTTTTTTGTTGTTGGATTAATCTCAGAAATATTTGAACAATTAGTCAAGTATCCTGACACTACTGTTGTACTGTGAGCAAATTTCTAATCAGTTTTTGATTGTGGAGTATAACACTCTTAACACAACTCTTAACACAACCCAGGTTCGCACTCCCCTACTTAATTCAGCAGAGTCTTATTAATGTTATTTTTTATCGCACTGGTAGTTTTCATAGATGTTTCTCTACGGGTTTTGTTTACTGTTTAAAATACACCTGAAAATCTTATTCTAATACATGCTTGCTCCTTCCCAATGAAATGCTGCGAGGCTGGTGAGGCTGTAAAAGAAATGGTGAATGCAGGGAAGGTGCAGAGAAGCCTCTGCCCTGCGCTCTGCAGCCCCATAAACAACTTGCTAACGAGCATCGGGTAATGGCTGTGGATGCTAAATAATCTCTTTCCCTGCCATCGAGCGGACATGTTTAAAATATGGTGGTTTTTAAAAATTAGTCTTTCCAGGGGAAAACAAATAATTTTCTGTTTGATGTACACCACCTTTTTAATAACATTTTATGGTATCACACAGAGGAGAAAACAAAATAAATTCAGCAAATGTAGAAATCGATAGAGAAGCTGGTATTTCCTCCGGTGAATAAAATAAATTACATCTTCAGAAGAGGTGTATCTTTAAAATAAATTTAAGCCCCCAAACAAGCGGGGCGGAGGGAGAAGAACAGCCCCCCCCGCGCTGGCCGCAGCGGCGGCGGCGCCCTCGGGCTGTAGGTGTCACTGTAAACATGGCTCAGGGCCGCGCTCGGCGCTGTCCGCCCGGCTGCCGGAGCCGCCGCTCGCATGTTCAGCATGCTGGGGACGTTGTGTGCCGGGCTGTTGGAGGCGCTGGCAGCAGAAGGTGACATCTGGTGACTAATGGGCTCAGATGTGGGAGCCGTTCCCAGCGCTCCGGCGGCGGCAGCTGCGGCAGCGCCGCGCGGGGAGCGGCTGCCCGGGGACGATCGATTCCCTCTGACCGCCCGGGAACCGCACCGCGGCCGCGCCGCACACACGCTCCCAGCCAGGGCTCCCGACAAATGCACAGACCACCCAGCCAAGCGCGGCGCTCACTGCCAGCTCCTCTTGCGCTTATCGACACCCAGCTACTTTTAAGGAAATGGCTCCACCTTATGAAACAAAGATGGACTCTTTCCAGGCACAGCTCGGGCTCGGCAGGATTCTCGCGTTCGGCGGGCTCTGTCCGAGTGACACCGCTCTGCTTCCAGCCCAGTCTCAGCTGCCATCCCCCCTCTGGACTGTGCTCAACCTGAACCGGGGCTGTCGCTGGTTCCGCTCATGTGTGTTAGGAGACGCACATCTGTCATTTAAACTCCCTGAAACAAAGCCGGAATGCGGGGCCCGTATTTTTCTCATTTGATCTGCCGAAGAAATGTGATTTATTTGTCAAATTCTTAGAAATGGCAGAGAGAAACCACAGGAAGAGCTCAATGTTGCAGATAGTGATAAAAACACTTACTAGCAGGTGACAATGGAAAGCAAAGACGAATTCAGAGCTGGAAGTTAGTGTTTGCTGCAGAACGGATTTTAAGAGGGTTTTTTGGTGTGTGCAGGGAAGGGGAAGTGGGCTAAGGTGGTAAAGGAGCATTTTTTTAGTTGTGCTCACTCACTACAACTAAAACAGAGTATTTGGTGTTTGGGAGTCATGGAAAGAGCTGACATAAGAAAGGAAAAACTAGAACCTGAGAACAGAAATGTTTTGCTGTGCATGCATACATACACACATAGATAATTGCATTATTTTCTATCATCCAAGCCTCTAGTGTGACAGAGGGAGGGAGGGTAGTCACATGCATCAGTCCCATAAAATCTGCAAAAGCACTGTTCTTAATTCAGCCATCGGCTGTTCCGAGACCTCACGCAGAGAATTACAACGAAATTCTATTTTCAGACTGACAACCCTAATGCTGCTGTGTCCTTATGTTTACTTCGGTTAACTGTCAGCCCTGATAACGTGCACTGTACCACAGCTGCTGCTGTGGAAAAGAAAACCCTCAGAGTAGCTGCTTTGGGGGCAGGCATTTGGGAGACATGAAAATAGAAAAAGCAGGGGAGGAAAAAAAAAAGGAAAGAAAACCTGCTTGTGTATCTACATAATGTGAGACTCAAAACAGAGATCATTCAACTCTTGTTTTCAGCACATTTCTTGCTTTTAGTCTTGGCTGATAAAATATTTAACAGCCATCTTAGCACTCAGCATAGCAATAACCAAAGAACAGTCAAGCTCTCGGCCCCTGCTGAGGCAGAATCCAGTGGCATGAAGTTTTTTTTCTCCCTCTTCCCATATGATGTGTTGTCTACCCTAGCTCCAGATTTAAGCTAAAATTAAAAAACAAACAAACAAAAAAACAACAAAGCTTCATTACAGCATGCCCTGTTCCTGAAATAGACCTATGGAAGTTAGAAATTAAACTGGCATTGCTCCATTTACTGGTCAGCTTGCTCTGTTTGCCTGCTTTTAAAAATACAAATGAGGTTACTTCATTTCAGTCCTCAAGCAGGATGGAAATCCCCAGCTAAGACGGAATCATGTTTTTTCATGTGGACATAAATCAGAATGCAGTCTCTGCTCCCAGGAGTGTGCTTTCTAAAAAATAAATAATAAAAAGAAAATTGGTGGAAATAATCAACATGGGAATTCTGGTGAATGGAATTCAGTACCAGGTAGAAGATTCTCCCTGTCATTCATTCCTCTCAAGTCAGGACCTGAATTAGAAGAAGTTAGACTCCAGCCTGTGAATTCTGAATACTGATTTTAAGATCACTGTAAGTTGTTTTTCCATGTGGGAAATTGGGAAAATTATAATTAAAAAGTTGCTTTAGCATCAGCTTTCCTTGTGATGATTCATACAGAAATAGAGAACATTCATTACTAGACCATGATGTCTGATGGGACCTGGGTACTTTGTGTTTTGGGTTTTTTTTTTCTTTTGGAATTGGTAAATACTCCCAGCTACCAATCTGACTGAGCAGTGTCTTTTCAACATCTTTGGAGAGTTGGCCTTCATAGCCTTTTTGTAAGAGGGGGCAGTATCACTTCTTGAGATTTTTATTAGATCTGTCATGGGTTTTGTTGTTTTTTTATGTGTGCCAGCTGTCAGAATCAGGAAATTGCACTATCCATTCAGCTGCTGTTACTAAATCAGTAAATAGGCCTAACCCTTTCTGATGGGAAACTTGCAATTTGGAGAGACTCAAAAACTGCTCATCAAATACCAAGCTTCAAATCTTATAATTTGGAGATGATATATCTTGATGAATTTTGTCTATCTAGGCTTTC